>NC_086382.1:76922489-77290623 GCF_036588685.1 Mytilus trossulus | reverse complement strand
GAATAATGGATTCTTTAGTGTTCTCTGTAAGGGAAAGAGAATGTAAAATCCTTGAGCACTGGGAGGTCGCAATGGTAGGAATAATGGATTCTTTAGTGTTCTCTGTAAGGGAAAGAGAATGTAAATCCTTGAGCACTGGGAGGTCGCAATGGTAGGAATAATGGATTCTTAAGTGTTCTCTGTAAGGGAAAGAGTATGTAAATCCTTGAGCACTGGGAGGTCGTAATGGTAGGAATAATGGATTCTTAAGTGTTCTCTGTAAGGGGAAAGAGTATGTAAATCCTTGAGCACTGGGAGGTCGTAATGGTAGGAATAATGGATTCTTAAGTGTTCTCTGTAAGGGAAAGAGTATGTAAATCCTTGAGCACTGGGAGGTCGCAATGGTAGGAATAATGGATTCTTAAGTGTTCTCTGTAAGGGAAAGAGTATGTAAATCCTTGAGCACTGGGAGGTCGTAATGGTAGGAATAATGGATTCTTAAGTGTTCTCTGTAAGGGAAAGAGTATGTAAATCCTTGAGCACTGGGAGGTCGCAATGGTAGGAATAATGGATTCTTTAGTGTTCTCTGTAAGGGAAAGAGTATGTAAATCCTTGAGCACTGGGAGGTCGTAATGGTAGGAATAATGGATTCTTTAGTGTTCTCTGTAAGGGAAAGAGTATGTAAATCCTTGAGCACTGGGAGGATGTAATGGTAGGAATAATGGATTCTTAAGTGTTCTCTGTAAGGGAAAGAGTATGTAAATCCTTGAGCACTGGGAGGTCGTAATGGTAGGAATAATGGATTCTTTAGTGTTCTCTGTAAGGGAAAGAGTATGTAAATCCTTGAGCACTGGGAGGATGTAATGGTAGGAATAATGGATTCTTAAGTGTTCTCTGTAAGGGAAAGAGTATGTAAATCCTTGAGCACTGGGAGGTCGTAATGGTAGGAATAATGGATTCTTTAGTGTTCTCTGTAAGGGAAAGAGTATGTAAATCCTTGAGCACATGGAGGTCGTAATGGTAGGAATAATGGATTCTTAAGTGTTCTCTGTAAGGGAAACAGTATGTAAATCCTTGAGCACTGGGAGGTCGCAATGGTAGGAATAATGGATTCTTTAGTGTTCTCTGTAAGGGAAGGAGTATGTAAATCCTTGAGCACTGGGAGGTCGTAATGGTAGGAATAATGGATTCTTTAGTGTTCTCTGTAAGGGAAAGAGTATGTAAATCCTTGAGCACTGGGAGGTCGTAATGGTAGGAATAATGGATTCTTTAGTGTTCTCTGTAAGGGAAAGAGTATGTAAATCCTTGAGCACTGGGAGGTCGTAATGGTAGGAATAATGGATTCTTAAGTGTTCTCTGTAAGGGAAAGAGTATGTAAATCCTTGAGCACTGGGAGGTCACAATGGTAGGAATAATGGATTCTTAAGTGTTCTCTGTAAGGGAAAGAGTATGTAAATCCTTGAGCACTGGGAGGTCGCAATGGTAGGAATAATGGATTCTTTAGTGTTCTCTGTAAGGGAAAGAGTATGTAAATCCTTGAGCACTGGGAGGTCGTAATGGTAGGAATAATGGATTCTTTAGTGTTCTCTGTAAGGGAAAGAGTATGTAAATCCTTGAGCACTGGGAGGATGTAATGGTAGGAATAATGGATTCTTTAGTGTTCTCTGTAAGGGAAAGAGTATGTAAATCCTTGAGCACTGGGAGGTCGTAATGGTAGGAATAATGGATTCTTAAGTGTTCTCTGTAAGGGAAAGAGTATGTAAATCCTTGAGCACTGGGAGGTCGTAATGGTAGGAACAATGGATTCTTAAGTGTTCTCTGTAAGGGAAAGAGTATGTAAATCCTTGAGCACTGGGAGGTCGTAATGGTAGGAATAATGGATTCTTAAGTGTTCTCTGTAAGGGAAAGAGTATGTAAATCCTTGAGCACTGGGAGGTCGTAATGGTAGGAATAATGGATTCTTTAGTGTTCTCTGTAAGGGAAAGAGTATGTAAATCCCTGAGCACTGGGAGGTCGTAATGGTAGGAATAATGGATTCTTTAGTGTTCTCTGTAAGGGAAAGAGTATGTAAATCCTTGAGCACTGGGAGGTCGTAATGGTAGGAATAATGGATTCTTTAGTGTTCTCTGTAAGGGAAGGAGTATGTAAATCCTTGAGCACTGGGAGGTCGTAATGGTAGGAACAATGGATTCTTAAGTGTTCTCTGTAAGGGAAAGAGTATGTAAATCCTTGAGCACTGGGAGGTCGTAATGGTAGGAATAATGGATTCTTTAGTGTTCTCTGTAAGGGAAAGAGTATGTAAATCCTTGAGCACTGAGAGGTCGTAATGGTAGGAATAATGGATTCTTTAGTGTTCTCTGTAAGGGAAAGAGTATGTAAATCCTTGAGCACTGGGAGGTCGCAATGGTAGGAATAATGGATTCTTAAGTGTTCTCTGTAAGGGAAAGAGTATGTAAATCCTTGAGCACTGGGAGGTCGCAATGGTAGGAATAATGGATTCTTAAGTGTTCTCTGTAAGGGAAAGAGTATGTAAATCCTTGAGCACTGGGAGGTCGCAATGGTAGGAATAATGGATTCTTAAGTGTTCTCTGTAAGGGAAAGAGTATGTAAATCCTTGAGCACTGGGAGGTCGCAATGGTAGGAATAATGGATTCTTAAGTGTTCTCTGTAAGGGAAAGAGTATGTAAATCCTTGAGCACTGGGAGGTCGCAATGGTAGGAATAATGGATTCTTTAGTGTTCTCTGTAAGGGAAAGAGTATGTAAATCCTTGAGCACTGGGAGGTCGTAATGGTAGGAATAATGGATTCTTTAGTGTTCTCTGTAAGGGAAAGAGTATGTAAATCCTTGAGCACTGGGAGGTCGTAATGGTAGGAATAATGGATTCTTTAGTGTTCTCTGTAAGGGAAAGAGTATGTAAATCCTTGAGCACTGGGAGGTCGTAATGGTAGGAATAATGGATTCTTAAGTGTTCTCTGTAAGGGAAAGAGTATGTAAATCCTTGAGCACTGGGAGGTCGTAATGGTAGGAATAATGGATTCTTTAGTGTTCTCTGTAAGGGAAAGAGTATGTAAATCCTTGAGCACTGGGAGGTCGTAATGGTAGGAATAATGGATTCTTAAGTGTTCTCTGTAAGGGAAAGAGTATGTAAATCCTTGAGCACTGGGAGGTCGCAATGGTAGGAATAATGGATTCTTAAGTGTTCTCTGTAAGGGAAAGAGTATGTAAATCCTTGAGCACTGGGAGGTCGTAATGGTAGGAATAATGGAGTCTTAAGTGTTCTCTGTAAGGGAAAGACTGTCTATATATATATTATGCAGCTTTCATAAATCTGTAAATGTTGACAAATGATACTACATCTTCTTATTTCTATGTTAACTATGTTAACACATCAAACATGCAACTAACGTGGTTTAAACACTTGTCTGTGCATTATCAAACGATTCAATTTTAAGTGTTGACAAAAGTTGTGGTATCAGTTAAATAGAATCTTTCTCCTTTTCCTTTTACCAAAGCCAAACTAATATAATATTACTTTGCTCTAGGTAGTGTTGCAACCTTACCGTATTTGGAATGTCATTCCAGTCTTCATACGACTTTCCTGCATAAGGAAAAACTCTGTCATTAATGATCTGTAATGTTGTCAAGGCAATAACCTTTGGTGAACTGAAGTATTTCTGCCATATAAAGTTAACTTGTTGTCGTAGTTCGTATATCTTTTCTTGAGAATAGGATTCTAATATCTGTATCATGTTCTCTAATTCATCTTCTAAAACAGTCACAGCTATTCTGTAAAACAATAACACATTACTTTTATCTTCATCTATTAAACTAGAAGTATAAAATATTGTTATCTTCAAGTAATTTCTGTTTTTTGGTGTTTTTTTTTTCTTGTGTTTAGAAACAGTCACCTAGTAACCTGGCTAAAAAGCATTCTTAACTCCACAATTAGCCATGTTATATAAAGTAGCCAACCAAATCAATCTTCTGGCTATTTAACTGAAAATACAATTAAATATCTACCTTTACATGGATAAGAAGGGATATAATTGTACTAATATAATATAACACATGTTTTAGTCATACCTTTTCCAGTCCAGAACTTCTGAGAACGGTAGAATATACCCATCAGCTACAATGACCGGAATACAGCCTGCTGACATCACATCAAACAAAGCTGGTTGGCCAATCCTAGCTCCTCTTATTACCAAACAAAATGTAGAGTCCTAAAAAAAGAGGAACATATTCAACACTAAAGCTGACTGGCTAGTTCAATCTCCTTCTATAACTGAACAGAATGCAAATTCATTATATAGATCAAATATAAACATATTAATAATTTATTTGGCCGGCTTAAAAAGTATTAATCAAACAGAAAACAGAAAAAGACAGGTACAGCCTTCACATACTAGTACTGGTGTACAGCCAAGTTCACATGAAATAAAGTTGACTAACACACAATGCTTACTAACAAAAATTCTAATAATGGTAAAACAAAATCAATGATTATATATTATTAATGCTTTTTTCATCAGTTTTAGGATGTACTTAGGTGAGATTTCAGAATATTTAACAGATGTTTGGACTCCTACTCTTTTTCCCTACGATAAATGGTAAAATATTTTGCCCCAAAACACCTGTTTTATTCCTTTACTTAATGTTCTTCAGACTAATAAATTCTTGAATAATTAGATTCACCTTTTTACATCCTTAAAACATAACAGACTTGATAAACTGGTACATAATTATATAAGTAAGGACGCGGTTTTGTTGAATCTGATGAAATGAATGGCCCTTCAAGTGCTTTTTTAAGACCAAAATTTTATTTCTATCAAAAGATATTGAGTCAAGAAGTTTCCCCATTCTCAAAGTTTTTAAATTATCCACAACTCCTAAACATAAATGTTGAAAACATCTCAAACCTTATGGTTTATCATACTATGATTGTACAGTTTACCTGGAGAATTTGAGGGTAGTCATAGGCCACATTTTGTTTACAACGTCTGGAGAAATTCCATGGCCGTTCATCAGTCGGACATTTCTGAATAAATAAAAATCTTGGTTCCTCTTTCTCTATGTCATGTAAAACATCTCTGTATTCTTTATGCAGACTGGTCTGTGAAGATATCACCAAGTATCTTCTCTTCTCTCTGATAACATATAGATTTGATATTAATAGTGGCTTCTATGTAAAATTTTAACTTATTAATAACTTTATTAACAAATATATACTTATATTTCTGATAATCCTTCATTGAAAATCAGCCATTCATGAATAAGTACAAGCTTGATATTGTATGTCTGTGATGCCATGAATTTTAACAAAAAAATGTTGACATGGATACTAAAACATTGATACTAAAACATTGATACTAAAACATTGATACTAAAACATTGATACTAAAACATTGATACTAAAACATTGATACTAAAACAATTGCAATTTATAAGCACATATTCTGATTCTAACCTAAACAGATTTTCATAAGATGAAGACATTATCTTTTAATCAGTTTAATTGAGGTCTGGAGCTGGCATGTCAGTAACAGTAATTGAAAAGCTATATTTAAAATTTTGTAAGTAAATTTTTGGTGTAACAAAGATGTGCACAAATGTAGCAGTACTGTCTGAACTGGGTAGATATCCTCTTTATATAAATTTGCTAACACATATGTTTATGTATTGGCATAGACTAGAGAATTCTCCATCTAATTTATTTGAATGAAAAGTGCTTATACTGAGTTAAAAATGATTGAGAGTAAAGCTCAAACTAGCTCCAATAATTCTTGACTCTCTAATATCATTTTCTACAGCAAAAATTGGGTATTGACCTAAATATATGTTAAAAAAGTTTATGCAAAAATAAATTAAAAAAATTACTGAAAAAACAGCTTAAATAAAATGTTCAAAATGATTGGGAGAAAATGTGAGATTTTTATTTTCAGAATCAAGGCAAATTGGATACTTATTTTTCATTCAAGAGGTCATTTCATGATGATTTGACTGTGAAAATTATTTAGATTTAAAGCACCCCCCAAAATCATAAGTTAACTAAATACAGACTCAGCAATCACTGTTTAAGAATAGAAACTGGCAGACATGAATGATTTATCAATGTATGTGGTAAATATGAAATATTACCTCGACATGAGAGGAGTTTTTTTATATTGTAATTCAATTTCTATTGAAAATGACATGCACTTTCTTCTGGAATGCCCTCTTGACAATAACCCCAGAAGAGATATAACTGATTATACATGTAGAAAAAAAATACCCCAGTTTGGTTAATTTAAACAGAAATGATCTTTTTACATGGATTATGAGTAATGAAGATAGCAGGTTTTTTTTTATCTATGTATGTGCAAACCTTATAATAAGACATGCAACTTAGAAAATCAGAAAATTAGTTAAATATGCTAATAAATAGCAAAATTATCTCCCCTTGACCACTGAACGTTTCCTAATGCATTTGAACTATAACTTCTTTTTTTTATGGGCCCTTTAATTTGGAAAAATAAAAATATTGTATTCTTGTATATTGTATATATAGTAACTGCTTGTAGTCTTTTGTCTATTTATGTATCATTGTCTTTTTAATTAGTTTCTTCTGTTTTCTGTTCTGACATGCCACATGGACCCAGACTTCTTTTAAACTGGGTTCTACTGTGTGTATTGCTTTGTATTTCTGTACATTGGCTAAGAGGTAAAGGGGAGGGATGAGATCTCACAAAACATGTTCAACCATGTCGCATTTGAGTGCCTGTCCCAAATCAGGAATCTCTGGCCTTTAAAAGTCTTGTATATTTTTTATAATCCTAGTTCGTTTATATGGTTAGGAGCTTAGCATGATGTCCATTTTCACTAAATTACTACATATTTTATTTTGGGGCCAGCTGAGGCACACCTCCAGGTGCAGGATTTTTTCACTGTTGAAGACCTGTTCATGGCCAATCTGCTCTTTGGTTGAGGTTTTGTCTGTTTGACATATTTCCATTTCCATTCTCAATTATATAATAAGATGATGGAACATCATGTGCAGAGGAATTCTGTCTCAATATCAGACAAAAACATGTACCGGTACACAATTGATCAATTTATGTATTGAGATATACCATGAAGTGTTAACTGGTTTGACAAGACTTACAGGTATGATTTTTGAGGCATTTTATCAGGTTGGATAAGAGGATTATATATAGGTATTGAGACATCAAATGTTCCAACTTACAGATATGATTTTTGAGGCATTTTATCAAGTTGGATAAGAGGATTATATATAGGTATTGAGACATCAAATGTTCCAACTTACAGATATGATTTTTGAGGCATTTTATCAGGTTGGATAAGAGGATTATATATAGGTATTGAGACATCAAATGTTCCAACTTACAGATATGATTTTTGAGGCATTTTATCAAGTTGGATAAGAGGATTATATATAGGTATTGAGACATCAAATGTTCCAACTTACAGATATGATTTTTGAGGCATTTTATCAGGTTGGATAAGAGGATTATATATAGGTATTGAGACATCAAATGTTCCAACTTACAGATATGATTTTTGAGGCATTTTATCAAGTTGGATAAGAGGATTATATATAGGTATTGAGACATCAAATGTTCCAACTTACAGATATGATTTTTGAGGCATTTTATCAAGTTGGATAAGAGGATTATATATAGGTATTGAGACATCAAATGTTCTACGGTATGACCAGGTAGAAAACCCTCCTCCAGCAATGACAGCTTTCCCTGTGTCCACCTCTAACACGGTACTGTAATCTGGGGAACTCCCAGGTAACATGTTGAACAGCAGATGATTATTACCATTATTCCACCTATAAATAGACAATAGAACACAAGTTAACATGACATGCCTGTAATCTGGGGAACTCCCAGGTAACATGTTGAACAGCAGATGATTATTACCATTATTCCACCTATAAATAGACAATATTACACAAGTTAACATGACATCAAGGTTGTAGCAAGTGATTCAAACAAATTGTTAACACAAAAATATATCTTCCTTTGAAAATGAGCTCACTTTCCATTTTGATATAGCATCATTCATGCAGCACCTGCATATGGAACTACATCTCCCAGTTGATAGTTTTTTGTTAGTCTCTTCACAGGTTTCGTTTATTTTACATTTTGGTTGTTTAGCCCATGTTTTACAGACAGTAATAATGACAAAATGAATGATTTTACATGTGAATTCCAGTTATCAATGGACAAAATGATAGACAAATATATTTCATATGACATGCATATAAAATCTGATTACCTGTTTATTTTCAAATGTGCAACAAAATATTCATGACATTACAAAAGGTATTAAAATATCATTGAGAACATGTATCGACAGCAACCCACTAATCAGATACATACCATGGCAATGAGGCTAATATTTATCACTAATCAGATACATACCATGGCAATGAAGCTAATATTTGTCACTAATCAGATACATACCATGGCAATGAAGCTAATATTTATCACTAATCAGATACATACCATGGCAATGAAGCTAATATTTGTCACTAATCAGATACATACCATGGCAGTGAGGCTAATATTTGTCACTAATCAGATACATACAATGGCAATGAAGGTAATATTTGTCACTAATCAGATACATACCATGGCAATGAAGGTAATATTTGTCACTAATCAGATACATACCATGGCAATGAAGCTAATATTTGTCACTAATCAGATACATACCATGGCATGGCAATGAAGGTAATATTTATCACTAATCAGATACATACCATGGCAATGAAGCTAATATTTGTCACTAATCAGATACATACCATGGCAATGAAGCTAATATTTGTCACTAATCAGATACATACCATGGCAATGAGGCTAATATTTGTCACTAATCAGATACATACCATGGCAATGAAGCTAATACAACCCACTTATCAGATACATACCATGGCAATGAGGCTAATACAACCCACTAATCAGATACATACCATGGCAATGAAGCTAATACAACCCACTTATCAGATACATACCATGAAAATGAGGCTAATACAATCCACTAATCAGATACATACCATGGCAATGAAGCTAATACAACCCACTAATCAGATACATACCATGGCAATGAGGCTAATACAATCCACTAATCAGATACATACCATGGCAATGAAGCTAATACAACCCACTAATCAGATACATACCATGGCAATGAAGCTAATATTTGTCACTAATCAGATACATACCATGGCAATGAAGCTAATATTTGTCACTAATCAGATACATACCATGGCAATGAGGCTAATATTTGTCACTAATCAGATACATACCATGGCAATGAAGCTAATACAACCCACTTATCAGATACATACCATGGCAATGAAGCTAATACAATCCACTAATCAGATACATACCATGGCAATGAGGCTAATACAACCCATTAATCAGATACATACCATGGCAATGAAGCTAATACAATCCACTAATCAGATACATACCATGGCAATGAGGCTAATACAATCCACTTATCAGATACATACCATGGCAATGAAGCTAATACAATCCACTAATCAGATACATACCATGGCAATGAGGCTAATACAATCCACTAATCAGATACATACCATGGCAATGAGGCTAATACAATCCACTTATCAGATACATACCATGGCAATGAAGCTAATACAATCCACTTATCAGATACATACCATGGCAATGAAGCTAATACAATCCACTAATCAGATACATACCATGGCAATGAGGCTAATACAATCCACTTATCAGATACATACCATGGCAATGAAGCTAATACAACCCACTAATCAGATACATACCATGGCAATGAAGCTAATATTTGTTACTAATCAGATACACACCATGGCAATGAAGCTAATATTTCCCACTAATCAGATACATATATACCATGGCAATGAAGCTAATATTTCCCACTAATCAGATACATACCATGGCAATGAAGCTAATATTTGTCACTAATCAGATACATTCCATGGCAATGAAGCTAATACAACCCACTAATCAGATACATACCATGGCAATGAAGCTAATATTTCCCACTAATCAGATACATACCATGGCAATGAAGCTAATACAACCCACTAATCAGATACATACCATGGCAATGAAGCTAATATTTCCCACTTATCAGATACATACCATGGCAATGAAGCTAATACAACCCACTAATCAGATACATACCATGGCAATGAAGCTAATATTTCCCACTAATCAGATACATACCATGACAATGAAGCTAATATTTGTCACTAATCAGATACATACCATGGCAATGAAGCTAATATTTGTCACTAATCAGATACATACCATGGCAATGAAGCTAATACAACCCACTAATCAGATACATACCATGGCAATGAAGCTAATATTTCCCACTAATCAGATACATACCATGGCAATGAAGCTAATATTTGTCACTAATCAGATACATACCATGGCAATGAAGCTAATACAACCCACTAATCAGATACATACCATGGCAATGAAGCTAATATTTGTCACTAATCAGATACATACCATGGCAATGAAGCTAATATTTGTCACTAATCAGATACATACCATGGCAATGAAGCTAATATTTGTCACTAATCAGATACATACCATGGCAATGAAGCTAATATTTGTCACTAATCAGATACATACCATGGCAATGAAGCTAATATTTGTCACTAATCAGATACATACAATGGCAATGAGGCTAATATTTGTCACTAATCAGATACATACCATGGCAATGAGGCTAATATTTGTCACTAATCAGATACATACCATGGCAATGAAGCTAATATTTGTCACTAATCAGATACATACCATGGCAATGAGGCTAATATTTGTCACTAATCAGATACATACCATGGCAATGAGGCTAATATTTGTCACTAATCAGATACATACCATGGCAAAGAAGCTAATATTTGTCACTAATCAGATACATACCATGGCAATGAAGCTAATATTTGTCCAACTTCTCTCAATCTGATGCTATTCTGGTTCAAGAGATCAACAGAAGGTACTATCAAGCAGGCCATCTCAGGATCATTTGTATAGTATGGGCTGTCAGCAATGGCTTCTAACATCTCATAGAACTCCTTAGACAAGGGCAAAGTGATGGCATTACCTGCCTGGTCCACATACTCATTGACAGGATAAATATACACACTTATTCTGGTCTTGTCATTGTACCCACAGTGGTACACATCAAAACAGGTATGGTAGGTACATCTGGTATCTCGAGGAGAAGCACCAGGGCTGGATGTTGTTAATTCTAATGTTTTACTGTTGTCAGACCTCAAAAACAAATGGTTTGGATCACTAATGTCTTCACTGGACGTGTATGACCATAAACTGAAACCTATTACTGCAACTACCAAAGCTCCAATCAAAGTCATAAGTAGGAGGGGCTTTAACTTCATCCTGATTTCCATTGGTTAGTAACTTATCATCCATTCCATTTCGGCTTAGCACCAAAAAGTTTGGCTGAAAAACATATGTACAACAATTAAGTTTAATAAATAAAGTAGAAAGTATATATTTATACCACAAATAAAATTTTATGGACAACAATCTTATTAAGCATTCTGGGCAAATATAAACAATGAATTCCACCACCTCATTTGGCCATGTAAACTTGAACTTTTAAGAATATTACCAGTAGATAACTGCTAAAAAACATTACTGAGAGTCATATTATTAAATCTTTTTTGAGAGTTAGATTATTAATGGAAATGATCTCTTAATGACATCTTTATCATGTTTATCATGTTTATTGTATTCTTATTTTTGTAGTAATTAAGTGAAACCTTCCTAATCAGTAATGGCAGACCTTTGATATCAAGTCTCTGATAATTTATAATTCTTTTAATATCTATAACAAAAGTGCATCTATAGGTTGAAATGTTTCGTCTATTTATAATTACCTTTCATTGATTTCATGTTAAAAGTCAGACTGTCACATGTTTATGCAGTTTAACATAAATTTGTTTAAATATCACATAAACTGAACATAATGATAAATCATGATAATCAATGTCCTATAGAAAATGAGGTCACAGTTTGATGAACCATGGCAGACAGACTAATGTGAACTCTTAAAGCATTCAATACTATTAAAACAATTATAAGGTCAACTATATATATTTGGTGAGTGAGTGTTTGTAAGGTGTAAACATGTATGGCTGTCTGGCAGGGTCATATGAACCTTGACCTCATTTTCATGGTTCATTAGTCAATGTGACTTAATCAGTTTCTCAGGTACTATTAACAAAACTCATAAGGGTCCCGCTAAACCCAGTATCTTGCCTTTTTTATGAGGCTGATATACAATTTAGGAACTATGTGTAGGTACATAAATTCAACTATTATCATAAGCACCCATCAAGAGTGCATTAGTATTTATTAAATGATTAATGCAGATCTACACTAGTTATTTTGGGGCCCTTTAATATTTTTTTATAGCTTGTTGTTCAGTGTGAGCCAAAGCTCCGTGTTGAAGGCCGTACTTTAACCTATAATGGTTTAATTTTTGAATTGTTGTTTGGATGGAGAGTTGTCTCATTGGCACTCACACCACATCTTCCTATATCTAGATGAGTTACAACCTGGGAACAGCATATGTATAAGGAAATAATCTAATAGGCTCTTTAGTGTAAAATTGATAAAATCACAAACTATATATGAATTTTAGAAGCGTTTGACTGAAAAAAATATTAGAACTGGTCAATTAAATTTGCCACATAATTCCAATCCTAACACAATGAATTGGTATCTTTTGACATATCAATAAGATAATAGTGAGTACATATTTTACACCTGCAGTCTCTGTGTTTTTGTATTGAGTCATATATACATGTATAAACTGTAAGGCCAGTCAACTTTAATTAATTTTATAGAAGTTGTATTAGTTTTCACATTTCATGGGTTGAAGGTGGAAAATGTTGAAAATCATGCACAGAAGACTACTTGAGGCATAGCATAATGCAACATTATTGTAAAGAATGGAATATTTTTTTTACCATACTGTAAAATTGATAATGGAAATGGGGAATGTGTCAAAGAGACAAAAACCTGATCATAGAATAGATGTGTATATCTAACGTTATTTTATACTGTGTATATCTAACGCCACTTACCTATGATGTTATCTAGTACTTTGGTCATCATTACAAATTCATACAGTTTAGACGTCACATCTTTAAAATTATACATATAGTTTTAGTAAAACTACTGCAAATAAGCTACATTGTATATAAGCAAGGATTTGTATAGTTAACTATACAAATCCTTGATATAAGCCAATGCATAATAAATAAGTTTAGTGGGGTTGACAACTTGGATTTCAAATTTTAACGGAACTTCACGACCAGGTAACATTTAAAACAAATGCGAGTTAAGCACCTTGTGTTAATTTAGCAATAAGGATCAATAAGGTATACAGGGGAAAAAATTCAGAGACAATACATGTAGTAAAGTTTCAGGGTCTGTGGCAAAACTGAAATTACAAAGTTCTTGACAATCAACTGCTTATGACATCACTCAAACCCCATATTTGATGGTGTTCAGTTCAATTTAAAAAGTTTTACCTGAACATAACTATTTCACTAAAACACATTTTTTTAATGAAATTCATTCATGAGACAATGTTTACAAACTCCACTTCCGGTTAATTATTTCATCCAATGAAAATCGTCGTTTCAAAACTGAAACGGGCACCTGCAGAAGCATCGTCTGTCAATATTTTAGCAGAGGACTTTTAGGAAATTATATTAGTTACATGGAAATATCACATATAAATAAATATTAACACACATGTTGTGGTCAGAAGGACATAGTAATGCCGGGGATAGTATTATTTCAGAGGAGGTGGTCATTTGGATCAGATGATTTAGTGGTTCCTGCTGTAGTGCTATTGTTTATGCACATTGCATGGTAAGATTATTGGCAAAGTTACTCAGATTATCGAAATATTGGAAAATACTAAAATTCTTCAAATGGATTTGATGTAGTGTAAAACAACTAAAGCAGTTGTATAATAAGCGAATCAGTAGAATTAAGCTTCCATTCCAACTGTTGTGAATTGGGAATGTATATCAATCAGACTCTGTATCTCAGCTCTGTATATATGTCTGAAACAACAGATGGTAGCTATAACTAATCTCCTTAATCAAATTGCTTTGTAGTAATTAACTTATGATACATTGTGTTTATTATGGTAGGTTTCATCATAGGACATATAAAATGTATTCATATTTATTCCTATTTAATGCATTGCTAGTTGAAATTTGGGATCTATACACAAATATTATTAAAACACACACACAGTGACACACAGGTTCCTGTATTGTTGTAACACACACATTAATTGTAAACTTCTGTCTTATTTATTGAAAAAGATGATAAATATGTTGACATGTTCAATATTAATTTATCCTAAATTTTTCATACTTGTATGTAATGCCATAGGTTTTAACCATTTATTGTTAATGAGTTTGGGCCAATAAAAATATTTGTATTTGTATTTGTATTTTGTATTGTTGGCGATTACCGAATAATCATTATACAGATCCAGGATATTTCATTAAGGGGGGCACTGACTGTCTAAGAGAGGGCTGCTCCAATCATGCTTGGGTCCCTAAATAATCAACCACATTTTTCCTACAAAAGGGGGGAGGGACTGGACACCCCTACTATCTTGGAGAAAAGCAGTGTAGTACATTTTACATATATCTGACATACATGATGTAACATTCACCAATCAATGTATGTGGATTATTTTCACCTGAAACTAAACCCTTGTGTTTATAAAAATATGTGTTAATTTTGGATGTGAATCAATCAGACAGCAATCTATCAACAACATGTAGCAAAAGACACATGACTGCTACATGTATTTAAATGTATTTTCAATTTGATTTTTAATGTAAGTTAAATATGAAGCAAGTTTGTACGGTAAATTATAAACTCAATATTTCTAAATCTTCAAAATTATCCTGGTTTGATCCCTTGAAGACTACAATATATTAATTTTAAATGTGTTGTTTTATTCCCTTTATTCCCCAGGGGGATCACTTCATTGGTTTCACTTTACATCAAATTGCAAATTTTAAACCATGTTAATGATTTTTTGCATCACATACTAACATGACTAAAACAGCATACAGCATGTATCATATGACATAAATATTTGATAATTAGGAGTTACTCTTGCTTGAGATGTTCATGTATTATAACTTGAATGGATCTAAGAAAAGTCATGATGGAAATCGATACTACAGATTGGTGTGAAATGTAAAGAGTTAAGTTGTTTTATGCTAACAACACCTGTTTCACAGAAGATCAATAAGAACAGATCTATTGTAAACTTAATTGCAAGGTAACATACTCTACATTGTACCTTAAGAAGAGTATTAAATTTGTATTTTCCACTTGTTTTTTGTTTTTTAATGTTCTATAGACATCATCAGTTATCTTGGATATAAATTTTACTAAAACTCTAAACTATACATAAAACTATTTTAGATGACACTCTGGTTCATATTTCAATGAATTTGGACAAATCTTTTATATACAGTGATATATGCATCATCACATGCTTGATTGGTTTACTTTTGTCCTACGGCACTTGATATGTGGTTCAGTACTCTTTTGTATTATTTTCTATCTCTTTGGCGCACAACAATTAAATGTCTTATCATTTAGAAGCTAGTAAAATCATATTTAAAGCTGAATTGTTAAACACTTAGGGATAATTTGTGAAAAAGTCCCATCTGAAGACTATGAATGTATGTAACAATATTACCCTACCGGTACATTGTACAATGTACATGTATACAGGAAGCCATGTTTTCTAAATATTGCAATGCTTAATAGGGTTTCAAAAATGGTTTTTAACTTTATTGACCATCTAGCTCAAAAAGGTGTCCATGACATTTACTGTATAACAGATTTTTTTTGCATGGTGCAAATTTTGGCTTATTTTCATGGATAGAACAAAATTCAAATAAAACAAATTCCACCGAATTAAAAAAAACACATGCAAAGGTATTAATAATAATTTTATTTGCAAAAATACACCCATATGGGTCAAGCAAACACAAATACAACATTTAATACAGACAGTGAAGAATTACAAATATAAACATAAAAAAAACATAGTTATAAATGGTAATTAATGTAGCCTTTGATGGACATGGACCTCATTTTCGCAATTCTAATGATTGCTTTATAAAGTCACCAATTTCTGTCAAAAGCTCAGATTTAGGATTTAAAAGTTGTTTTAGCTTTAAAAGTGGTTGATAATTTGTAAAATCAGGATTTAAATTATAAATCTTTAAAAATAAGCAATCTCTTAAAGTTGAGTTTAATTTGCAGTATAGTAAAAAATGGTATTCATCATCAATTTTATTACAAAGTTTACATAACCTTTGATCTCTGGGTACATTTTTATATCTTCCCATTTCAACTTCTAGGTTATGGTCACTAACCCTTAATTTAGAAATTAATTGTCTGGTTTTAAAATTTGATTCTTTTAGTAAATAATTTTCAATTTTTATCTCAGTTTTTATTTGACCATATAGAAATTAATGAAGGTTTCAATCTGCCAAAATAATAACCGCCAAAATATTTTGTATACATGTACCTTATTCAATGAAAATCATGAAATTTTACACCAGTGAAAATAACACTCTATACGGTAATTCACAGACTTACTGATAGAGTTTTGTTTTAAATTAACCACTGCTTTAATATAAGAAAATAAGAGAGATGTGGTATGATTGCCAATGAGACAACAATATATCCACCAAAGTTGAAATGAGGTAGATGTCATAAGCAATTATATTAACTCAATTCCTTTTACAATCAGAAAAATGTCCATTCAGCATTGAGATGATTCAAACTCTCAAAATTGATTTAAAACAAACTAAAAGATACATGTTCATGAGAATTGTAAAAGTAATAACATGTTGTAAGTTGTCTATTATTAACCACTGATAAGACATTCCAAGATTGCAGGTAGGCATGTGAGCACTGTATAAATATAAACAGATCAATATAACATGATATAATGAATATAGTAATAGAACATGCATTATTTTAACAGCTTGATTTTTTGTGTGCAAATTGCCATTTATATTATTTTTTGCCTCAAGTTGAATCAATTAAACTATAGCAGATGGATATCCTTCACTATGGATGTATCACCCTTTGCATGATTCTTAGCTGGACTGCTACTTAATAGTATAATGATTATTATTTTAAACAAATTATATGAAAAAAAAAAAGCTTTTAACCTGTTAAAGAATGATTTTTTTTTGGTTAGTCAAAACAGTTGTGGGGAGGTTAGTGGTGTTGATTGTGGCCATTATCTGGGAGAAGCAGTATTGCCAGTAACAAAATCAGTCTCTCTTGTGTGATTATTAACAGATAAGTGGCTGTTCTCAGCATCCTGATATAACAGTATGATTAGTTATCTGTCCTTCTGCATAACATGGTTCCTCTCCATGCCATTAGTGGACATTCACTGATTGGCCTTTTTATCATTACTTCATTTAGAAACATTATGATAATACTGCTATTTATTGCCTAGACAAACTGATTCACCAATTACTGTTTGTCCAGTTATTTAATGTACTACCACTTAATTGTTTACATGAATGATTGGAATTATTTCATTCATTAACTAATCTATTAATAAATCAATTCATATACCATAACAAATTCAGCCTGATTGATTAGAAATTTAATGATACATGAGTCATTTGATAAAGAACATTTTTTTTTAATGATTCTTGACAAGACGATTCATATGGTGAAAATCATTCATTGTTTACTGTTGTTTCCAATGATTTTGATTGATTTGCTCTTAGAGTTGTTTTCATTTAATACAAATGCTAACAATCCAGGGATATTATTTGAATGGTTTGATATCACTTTTGATTTTAAGGATTTCTTTAATTAAAATAAGGGCACACAAGAGTGGAGCGCAACTGTCTAATTGAAATTAAATCTCTCACTTGCTCATTTTTTATAGCTTGGTCGCTGTGTGGGCTTGGCAGGGTCGGGATTGGGGAAACAAAGAATATATTAATTTAGGCCTAATACAGGACAACATATTTTGCGCCATAACACCCATTTTTTTTTTATAAGTCTTCAAAAGCTTTTAAATTCATTTATCAAAATTTAAACAGATTCTAGATTTCCATACTTTTGATTTGAGATCCAAATAATACCAATGGAAATATAAGGTAAAAGTGAGGAAAACTTGCATTTTCATCGATATTTAATATCATTGCTTTGGCAAAATCTGCATACATGTTCATTCCATTAGAAAATTTGCATTTCGTTGAACATTTAAATTTGTGGTCTTCGGTACCCACAAAATCCACAAAAATTTGTATTCAACGACTCTTAATGAGTCTGCAGTATTATTTGTGGTCACTAATCTCTTATTAACTTTTGTATTAAGTACATGTATTAGACATTTTGTACATGCATTTAGACAAATTTGTTTAGAAGGGTTAAATATATTATATATCACTAAACCTGATATATAGCTCCTTGAGACAAGAGCTTTCAGTTATATTGTATGATGGATTTTTGTAATGATGCACGGATGAGTTAGCTGATATTTGATTTTTGTAAATTTAAGCATTGTTATATTTGGAATGAATCACGATTAATGATGTATTTATTGATCTAAGTCAGTGTAACCAGATTTGAGGTGAGAAAAATAAACACTCTCACCTGATGGTAATCTGTAATATACTCAACCACAAAAACAAACACACTATCTCTTTTAATTTTTTTAATTTTTTTTACCACTTGACAAGAAATTATTTGCAAATTGTGGATAAAATCAAGGTTAGGATAAGAATATACTAGAGTTTTGCCTAATTTTAATCAAAGCAAGAAAGTGTGTACTACTACGTCTTCACGTGATGTGTTATTTGCATTTCTGAGTATAGTCATATAGAATTTCCTTCCTTCCACAGAAGCTATTGATTGGTATGATATATGTCTCCAGTTTAATATTTATATTACAATTGTGGTCAAATTAGGTTAATTGATTATACAACAGATAGTATGATAAAAAAAAATTGTCCTTGTGGATAAGTATTTTGTGAAAAATTTCATGAACTAATTGATTTTACTGGTAGAAGTCATCTAAATATGGGCTTTAAGGAAATATTACACTAGGCTTTTTTCCCCAAGTACTTACAATCTGTTTTCTAAGCTAAAATGGGTAGCTTACATATTTATGCCCAGGAGTAAGTTTCACAAAACAACTTACTAATAATCTTAGTCACAAGTTTTCTTGTGAAACCGACTCGAGGTTATTGATGGCAAAGTATATACACATGCTTTTAAGTAATCATTCAAGAAGTACTTTTTTTCAAGGAATATAGGGCCATAATAAATAATAGGTTTGCTTGCCCAAACGCTACCTACCCAGAAAAAAGCTGCCTACTCAAATTCTTTTATTGTCCTGATTTGAAGAAGTTTTTTTTTAATCAAATAGGCATGAAGACTAATAAGCATCTGATACTATAATTTCTTTTTTTTGAAAAAAAAAAAGAAAATGCCTACCTACAGTACCTACCCACTGTCTCAACCTTTGGGTAGGGTTTGGGCAAAACGAAATATTTTTAAGTGTGGCCTAGTCACTTTATAATTGAAAACAAAGTAAAAGTACTTTTCTAAAAATGCAGATATTATAAATGTTTTGCCTTCTTACATTTTAAAATTAACTGTTGTAACTTGTACCTCCATTTAAATTTGACATACAGCTACAACTATCAACAATGGAGAAACAAAAACATGAGACAAAGTGAAGAAGATGTTTAATAACAGTGACAGAAAGGCTATTTAACATTCTAAAAGCTACATTTGTATTTCAAGGTTTCTAGAAGTTACATTTGTATTTCAAGATCACTTCTTGACAATTATATTTGTCACTTCAAGGTTGCCTATTATCCCAAATTTTAAGTCTTAATATTTCTAATGTACATGTACTTTCAAATGAATGGTTTTAATGGTAGCTAGACTGACACTTTTTTATTTTTTATTTTTCAGGGAAATAGTACTAGCTGTTATACTTGGAGTTGTAGATTTTGAGCCAGCAAAGACGTGCTCTGTTGGACTAGTTAACTTAAAGAACTATCTCCTTGGTTACCTTGTTATGATATCTGTTGCCATAGTGATAGAAGTTATTATTTTCTGGGTTAGTTTAAGAGGAACCATTCTACATGCTGAGCCTAGAGATTGTATGCAGTATCTGCTTTATACTAAATTAGGTTAGTATATCTTTATTGGTATAGAAATGGTTTCCATTGTGAAAAAATGTGTAATATACATTCCTAGATCAAAGAGATTAAGGAACACATACATCTGTTGGTCTTAGAATCTGATTTTATACAGATATGAGTTAAAAAAGATATTTCAATTTTAATGCCAAAAATAGCATTTTTGCACCAAAGGGAGATAATTTTGAGCTTTTTCAATGATATCTACATTTTAAAAGTCACCTGGGGAATTGATTTTTTGGAATGATTTGTGTACCATGTGATAAAGTTAACTACTTAAACGGATAGTAGCTACGATTTTCATTAAAATTACTTTTTTAATCTATATGCCGGATTTTGTACAAAAAGTTCAATAATTATGATTAAAACAACTACTGGTTTACTTTACATTTATCATTTAGAAGCTTTTTAACGTTTAACACCTAAATTTATTTCTTGTCTATAGATAATAATTCGATGTTAAGCCCAGCCCTTATTCATATGACCTATGTCGATTTGAACTCTAGTTCCCAATGCGCAATCGCACATTGTGCCTCGAAGGGAAACTTGTCGAACAGGGGGATGATATAGCGGAAATGGTACGTGAATTTACAGTTTCTGCGAGAAAAGAAACAAAAAATAGGTGCAGACAAATTAATGTAAATTAGAAATAAAAACCGACAATGAGATCGATAATTGAAATCACTCAAAACACCTGCGACGCAATCGGCATGCTAAGTCAAACAAAAGCAGCCGACGGTTTGTGTAACTTGTTTACATTACTTTAATTTAAATAAAAATTCCAGATCATATGAAAATAAATCGCAATGTATTCATTATTTTCAAAATTATGTTAATAAATTTACGGGCAGGATTCTCCCACCTTAGAAGAAATTAGAAATCAACGGCTACGATTTAGTATTGTTCTCCACGTGTATCCTTCATGGAGGCCCCTATTCAACACACAAACACGTGTATACGTTATCGGCATGATTTGGTCATACAAATGTAATAACAAGTGTATAATATCGCCATTGCTATAGAATCTTGGGTTGGAATAATATGCTGGTTTTTGTTTTATTTTTTATTTACATAATTTGATAAATGGCGTCCAATTTGTACGTTTAATATAAAGTAATTAACAAATACGTAAGAAAACAAAAAGCACGTGTTCATATCTATTTATATCTTGGTTAGCTCACTCGCTGTGTCGGCAAAGTTCGGGAAGTAAACCCGATGCATAATTAATGAGATGAAAGACAGATTTAAATACTATGTTGATAAATTTTCACAAATAAATGATGAGACATGTTAAGGGTAGTGGTAATTCTGTAAAATAAGATGACTGTTGAAATTGGAAAGTATTTAACAAATATATCTATAATAGGATACAAAACATTTCCCAAGAATCTGTATCTGTTTACTAGGTAATTTAAGTTTTGAATTCCTGGTTTTTCAAGAAGAAATTTCAAGTTTTTTGCACTGAATGAACTCCACAGAAAATACTTTGCATTTTTACAATGTGACAGTTCCTGATGCAATAATTAGAAAACCCAAAAAACAGGAACAGATTTTTGAGAAAAAGTTATGAGAAAATTCACATTAAACTCACTTATACATTTGGTTATACATCAGTTATAAATCAAATCAAATCAAATATTTTATTGTCATATAAACTTTACAGTTTGTGACCAACATGTATTAATACAATAAACACAATAAACATATATACATACATATTAAACATACAAAATATGAACAGCATTAAAATTTATAACAACAAACAAGTTGTTAAGAGTCCCCTGCCCTCAGTTCTAATGACTTTTTCAAGAAGGATCCTAACTTATTTGTTTGTAAAGGCGATGATGGATTTAGTAAGTAATGAATTTTTTCTTCTTCATTTAAATTATTAAAGTTATTATTTTCTGCACATATGTGATGAAAAAAGTCATTTCTTAGAGTTTTATTATACTCACAATATAGTAAAAAATGTTTCTCATCTTCTAGTATTTTACATTTATGGCAGAGACGTATAGACTATCGGGTTTTCTACACATTGATATCGTAAAATATCAGCCGCGAGCCACAATGTGAACCTTTTTGGCGAGTGAGCGTAGCGAACGAGCTGAAAAGTTTCATATTGTGTAGAGCGGCTGATATTTTACGATATCTATACCTAGAAAACCCGATTATCTATTTATCGTTTTATTAATGGTCTTGTTTCGTCTCCCTAAGACAGTTTTACGCTTGACGAAAGCAAGCTTGATAACGTCTCCTCTCGCATTATGACGTCGCTGATAACTTCTCCTCTAACATTGTGACGTCGCTGATAATGCCTGGTCTCGTTTTGAAGTTTTGATACGAGAATTACTGAGCGACAGAGCAGAGTGATATAGGCGTAGGGAAGGACGATAAGTTCCTCTCTTGGGATTTTAAAATATCTCCCCTTTTCAATCAAGAGGGAGTGATCACTTATTCTAAATTTAGTGATTAATCTCCTTATCTGAAAATTAGATGTATTTAGATAATATTCTAGTTTGTAATCTTTTTTAAGTTTTTTATAGAGAAAAAATTTACTTTTATCTTCGATGTTTTGAAATTTATTTTGAATTAAATATTCATATCTATTTTTCATTTTTAACTTTATATCGTTTTTTATTTTATTTACATCTTTAATGTCCTTACAAGTAGAAAGAATATTAAGGTCAACGTTAGTCTCTTTAATAATATTTTTAGCATATGTATACCATGAGTAAGTTCCTGTCAAATCTAGGGACTGTGCTAGAGAAAAAGTTTGAAATTTGAAATCTGAAAGGGCACAAAAATGCAAGAATCATTATTAGGTCTAAAAGTGTCATTTTTCACACTTTTTTACTGTGGGACCCCTCGAAAAGTTTCTGGAATAAATTATTCTGTTTATATGATGTAATCACTAACATAAAATACTTAAAATGGAGACCATGCTTTTATAAACAAGTTATAGTAACGATCATGAAACACTTGGATTCTCTTTAATCTCTCCATTTTTGGTTGTTTATAGTGTGTAAAGAAACATGGAATAATGCATACAATTATTAACTGGCACAAAACAAAATGTATACTAATGAAACTTATTCTATTGGTTTGAACCCTCCTCCTTCCCACAATCAAGACCGTCACAAGACCACTGAAGTTGTTTATAAAAGCATGGTCTCCATTTTAAGTATTTTATGTTAGTGATTACATCATATAAACAGAATAATTTATTCCAGAAACTTTTCGAGGGGTCCCACAGTAAAAAAGTGTGAAAAATGACACTTTTAGACCTAATAATGATTCTTGCATTTTTGTGCCCTTTCAGATTTCAAATACAGAAATTTTGGTGAATGTTTTATATTTTGCTGGTGTTTTTTTTTTGTATGAAATCTCTCATTCAAATCAAATTGAATCAAATATTTGATTGGATAAAGTACATATATAATAAATATGACATTGTGTAATCCCAGTGTATATACATAAAATGAGCAACATGACAAATAATGTAAATAAAACATGATGCATTTATAACAAGTGAAAATTAGTGATAGGCTATAACCATAAGTCTATTTTTATGTTGTGTAAAACTTCCACAACCGTCACTAAAAGTTATTATAAACTTGGAAAGCTTTGCTCTAATTATTACATATTAAAAAGAAGATGTGGTATGATTGTCAATGGGACTCTCCACAAGTGACCAAAATGACACAGAAAATATCAACTATAGGTCACCATATAGCCTCCAACAAAGCAAAGCTCATACTGCATTGTCAGCCAAAAAAGGCCCTCAATGTAAAATGTAATACAATTCAAACTAGAGACTATCAGTCTAGTGTATGTATAAAATAATGAACCAAAAACAAATAAGTTACACAGCAACAAATGACAATTCTAATGCAATTATTTTGTAACAAATGTTCTGATTGGATGACAGCAAGCGTAAAATTCTCTATCTCCTTGTCTGTAACTAAGCCGGAAGCCGACATTTTGAATTTCGGAATATATTGACATGTTATTTCTACAATAATAAACAAAAAACTCACTTATTGCGCCTAAAAATCTTCTTTTTATCAAATTTTATTACATTCTGAAGCGGCACACTCACAGAAGCCGGAAAACGCCCAGTGTTTATGTTTGACGCCGGAAGCATACCTATGACGTCACCTAGTGTAGGCACCAAAGAAGATAATATTTTTTCGCGGAATTTTCTTTTATAAAGATTTTACACTGAATTAATGATTGCAATTTATTTAATTTATTTATCTCTTAACTACTATCACAAGCTCCTGACTTGGAACAGGCACATACAGAATGATAGTGGGATCCCAACCCTTCCCTAAGAGAAGGGTGTAGAGGGATTAATATAAGTTGCAAACGTGGAGAGGGATTAATATAAGTTGCAAAACTTGTTATCCAATCCACTCTAAATAAATATGTTTAAACTAACCCTTCCCTAATCTGAGACAGTGGTGTGATAGTTCAACACAAGAACAAACTATACAAATCAGTTGAAAAAGACTCAACTCAACAGATGGAATAGAAATACAATATTTGTTTGGCATGAACCAAATTATTTGGATTAATTAAGAAATACGGATTTGCAATCATCTTTAATCAGATTGAAAATACTAAACTTCTCTTGAAGGTTTTTGTATTGGGGACAATATAAAAGGAAGTGCACTTCATCTCCTAAGAACTATGTCTCCGCAAAATTTGCAGAATTTTTCAGTTGCTAAAACTTGCTGATTGTATCTCTTCGTTTCAATTATGTTCAATAGAATATGAATTTACAAAATTGAGAATTGAAATGTGGAATGTGAAATGTGAAATGTTAGAATCAGTTAGTTTTGGTATTTTCACTTTTATTATAAATACTGATATATCTGGCATATATTTTTCTTGGGCCTTGGAGTAAGCACTAGGGTTATGAGTTTGAATGGTGCCCTTAGCAGGTGCATATTACTCTAGTATATTTGTACTAATCTTTTGAACTAGTCTAGGATTTCATTTTTTCCTGTCGAAGGTCCATATGGTCCTCTCTGAGTACTCCACCCCAGCTTCTTCAATCTTGTATACTGACATAAAAGTGGCTGCAGAAAATCTTGTTGAAAATCAATCAACCAGTAGATACTTTTGTTACTGTGAATAAATTTTTTTTGAGAAAAAAAAAGAAATCTTAATGAACAATGTACTTCATTTATTACATAGTCTTTTACTTAAAAAATGTTTTCATGCAGAAGAATATTTTATTTAAGTTTCATTTACATAAAAATAAAATGACAGTATTTAATATATATTATATATTGATACACATCATTTAAAGCTACAAGTTTAAGATTCCTGTACATCAAATCATTGATTGATGGTCTTAAGTGATGTATTGACCTTGAAATAAAATGACATCTGTTCTTACTAGTTAGGTCATTAATCAATTAATACCAATTACACAGCCTTATAAAATATAATCAATTTAAACTAATTACATGGCTCTGTTGGTTTCATCAAGTTTTATTGAGTGTTTATCATTTTACTGTTTATGGACTTAAATTAAAGCATTGTGGAAAACCAAATTAGATCTTGATTATTTGAATGATGTTTCAGACTTGACATTTGATTGGAATACAAATCTTTGTTTTTATTTGATTATCTTTTTAGTCATTGATATTACCCCAAACCAGCTTTGAGGGGATATCAACAAGAGGTTTTGTGATGGCATATGTTTGTTTATGACTGTTTGTAAAAACATTTTTTGTATAACAATAATTTGAGGAGAAATGACAAAATTTGAGATAGTATTTTTTATTTAAAATATAATTGGTATGATTGCTAATGTGACAACTCTCCCCAAGAGAACAAAATGACACAGAAATTAACAACTATAGGTCACCGTACAGCCTTCAGAAATGAGCAAAGCCAATACTGCAAAGTCAGCTATAAAAGGCCCCAAAATAACAATGTAAAACAATTCAAAGGAGAAAACTAATGGCCTTATTTATATAATGTTTTCATTTTTTTTATATAATAATAATAAATAAAAAAAAAAAATTATTATTATTATATAAAAAAATGAAAACATTTTTTTTTATAAAGGCTGCAACAATTGATTCTTTATATATGAGTTTCTGATCCCATTGGGAAGTGGAGGTAGGGGGAATTGATTAGAAATACTGATGTCTCTACGTCTGTTAAAGTTGTAGGAAAATTGTCTCACAAATCAAATCAAATCAAATCAAGTTTATTGTACAAAAACAGGCCTCCAGCCCACGGTACATTTATAAATTCACAATTTAATATCAACTACAGTTCAATAATAACATATATTAAACAATACAACACACACATATTACCAACATATATATATATATATCTATTAATTTTCAAAAAGTTTTATAAACTTGTATTTGTAATAAATTTATTTATTTATTTATTAAGTATATTCATTTTATCAAGTCATAGTGACAAGACTTCTTCTCTACAGCATTTAGCTTTTTTCAAAAATACAGCCAGATTTTTCAAAGTAATTAAATTTTCTGTTCTAAAAAGACTAGTTAAAGTGTCTCTGTTACAATTACTTTGACACCATAATGGTAAAAAATTTCTCCTTATGTCAGCCAAAATTGGACAAACAAGTACAAAATGGAATTCATCTTCTATTTCATTTGTATTACAAATTTTACACAACCTATTTTCCCTTGGTTGGTTTTCGTGTCTACCTTGTTCAATAGCTAGCTTATGGTTTGAACATAAAATTGAAAAAATTTCATATCTAAGATTATATGACAGTTTCTGTATATTTTCATTTATACAAATATAATCCTTAACTTTTGAATAAAAAGCACACTTTGATGAGTTGCCAATATAATCTGACCAAGATTGTAAGTTTATATCTGTAAGTCTCTGTTTAAATAAATGTAAAAACAATTTTGCATCTCCAACACTTTGACTTTCCCATACAACACCAAATCCATTTGAAAATAATAGTCTTTGCACTTTAGAACACCAATTTAAACGTCCATTTTCATTCATTTTATACATCATACGATAGCATAGTTTTGGAAGTCTGTTATCATCCATGCATTGTAAGTGTAGAAAATACTTAATAGTCTCACCAATGTTCTTCATCGATTATCATTAACATTTCAATGTTACCTTAAAATAAGATTGAAGTGCTCTTTTCCTGTTTAATTCTTTAATTTTGTTTTGAATCTTGCTAAATGTTTAACTTACAAACCTTGCTGAAGATAACTTCCAATTACTTAAACCTGATCTTCAGTGGATACTTATATAGTTTTATTTCACCATAGGGAAACACAACTTAACTCACTCAGAAATCAGAGACAAAACTTCTATACTGAGTTATTGGCCACACAAATCATGAAAGTTTTAATGTGGTTTCTGTCCTCATTTACACTTGATCTACAAAATTGAAATTGAAATGTCATTTAAAATTGGCATGATGTTCAACGTTCTCCATTCAGTAATTGATTTTCCAGGATAAATTGAATGTTTTTACACATATTAGTATTGGTGTTTACAAGTTCTGTGTTCTGTAAATGATTGGGAATTCACTGTGTATGACGGACAGTAAAACAATTAATTGTATTTTGTAGAGTTCTTCATTTGTCTTTAATTAGACAAAAAACAAGATACTTAAAGTCATAAGAAACGAGTGACCGGTGAAAAATAATGTTCTTCCAATTCTTGCACCAATGCATAGAAACATCATAAACTTAGTCTTCTGTACTCGAATTTATCATTTTTTACGTGTAAATTTCGTATAATTGTCAATTTTTTTTTCAATCGGTCAGTGTTGTTGTGAAAATATGGCAGGTAATTAATGTTCGTGTTTTGAAGCCGAAGTTTAACGATTGTCACCTGTTTGTCAACAATTGACGAAAAATAAACACAAAAGCATGGAAATTGAGCATGTGTAAATTCAGATGATAGTTTATTTTAAGGACATCCATGCGTATTGTGGTCAACGGATTTTTACGAGATGGGTCACACTGAGGTCACCTTGCATACGGAAAATATGTCGGGGGAATTGCTTGCTGGAAGGAAGCTATTCAAATAAAGTAAACTTCTTCTAAATATGAATAAATTAAAGAATTTTCTTCAGAAAAAAGTATATGTACATAAGTTTTATAATGAAAACTATCCATTGAGTTATAAAAATCATATGAATTATTTTTTTTGATTTGAGGTTTCTTATGACTTTAAGCATGAAATAATTATTAATGAAATAATGGTATGCACTGGTGTACGTGGACAACTAAAGTTTTATGAACAATTCTGTGGATAGATTAAGATATATGTTGGTGAAAAGTTAAAAATTCTGAAACAGGATTTTAAGAATAAAGGCATGACAAATATATATCATTTGAACCCATTAAAGACATAGTCCAATACACAGAAGCTGTAGGCTGGAAAAATTTCCACTTTGGCTAAAAAATCATATTTATGTGGAAAAATTTAAAGTATTGATCTAGTTTTAATAAATAAAAAACGACAGAAAGTTATATTCTTTGAACAGGCAAGAGAAGAAGAAATTAGAATCATATATATATAATCCACCAGTTTCAGTCCTAGAGGGTAAAATAAATCCTGAATGAAATTAATGTATATATACAGATGGAATAAAATACAGATATTTCTCAAACATTCATTTTCATTCCAGCAAAGTTTTCAGGGAGTTATGAAAATATAATCTATCTTTGTAAGTGTATAATGTATGTATTGCTTGTGGTCCTTCATGTTTTATACATGTTTTTTATTGACCTTTTCAGTTGTTCTTCTGTTTGAGTTTTCGTGGCAGATAGTTGGTATTTTATGGTTAGTCAAACATTACCAGAACTGTAAATCAGAGTCTCCTAAGAAAGCTGCTTTAGGTAAATATTTAATGTGTCGTAAATCACTTTATTTAAATGAGGTTTGCTCACTCTATGTAAAGCTCCGGGTAAGATGCATGATCATTTTTTAGCATCTGATTTTTCTTATGAAGCTGTATACACAGTGGTTTGATATTCACAAACATATATATGATATTCATGTAGCAAAATAAGTATACTCATTTATTTAAAGGTTTTTCACTTTACATGTAAAATTTTGTATGTATATTTCCAAAGTATCACCTGAAGAAAAAAAATCTACTTCAAAGATCTTAAAACTAATAAAGAATGATAGATCATATATATTCTAGAACTTTATGATAGTATGGGGTATCAACTTAAACTGACATAATTGTGTCATACTTAACCAATATGTAGTTTTAATGCAATTCTGAGGATGTAGTTTCAAACCCCATTGGGGCATGATGTTCAACTCTTATCCGCACGGACCAGTATTGCCACATGTCGTTCCAAAGGTTGATGGGTTATTCTGGATACTTTGGCTTCATCAACCAATAAAAATTGTTTGCCATGTTCTAGACAAGTTTGCTGAAATTGTTGTTAAACACCAAGGAAAAATTGTACGATGCCAACCATTTTGGCTGCTTTGTCAGCTGTTACATACACAAAAAGCTGGTAAGAGAATGTGTTAATCATTTTTACAAGAATTTTGAAAATAAAACTGTATAAGAATTGTCTTTATTATACTTCACATTAAAATGCCATATTTTGATTGGCTAAGACGAGAGTGTCAATTTACTCTATCACATGACTGAGCGGGTGACAATTTTTTTGAATGTTACCCTCTCGTCTAGACCAATCAAAAATCGATAATTCAAAGAACAATGAATTGAATTTACATCAAGGAATTAAATATTATACAATGCTTAAGTTCTACGTTTTGGCTATGATTTTATTATCGACTTTTAAAATAAACAAAATAAATAAAAATGCTTGACTTTTGTCGTTTTTTATGAACGTGACGTCATAGAAAATACTTTTAAAATAAAAGTAATCTGTAAAAGCGAATACTGATAGGACATTCAGTATAATAAATTAAATAACACATAGCTGAGAGGGTGATAGAGCAGATTGGAACCCCTCGAAAAGGCATTGTCAACCTTGGCTTCGCCGCGGTTGACACTGTTTTCTCGGGGTACCAATCTGCTCTATCACCCTCTCAGCTATGTGTTATTTATATAATATTACATAAATTTATTTATGGCTTAAAAAGAATATAAGAAGTATCTATTATGACATGACATGCCAACATTTTCCTATTTTTCAGCTATAATTGTTATTAACTGGATAGTAATGTTGTCTATAATAATATCTACATGGTGTACATATGACATTGCTGGTAGGAAGTGGGTCAAAATGAAGCGATTCCAGGAAAGTCTGAAGGAGAAAACTAAACGTAATAAAAGAAATAGTGGACGTCGTAACTGGAGACAAAGGTAATACCATTTAAAGTTTAAACAATGGCTGACATGACTTGAGATAAAGGTTATTATTCTATTTACAAATGATTTTGTAACAGGTAGAGTATTAATGAAACATGCTGAAAACTCTGTCTTTCATTCTATAACTTTATTTCTTGTTACTTTGAACTCTGCAATATCATTTTTAACTATTTAAGACAAATACAAATTTGGAGAAAACACATGTAGTAAAAGTTTAATGTTTGTGTTCTAGCTGTTGATGAAACTAAAACCAATAAAGTTTGATTTTATTGGGTTGGATCTAGTTTTTCATATGTATATACTTCATCTTTGTTATAGTTTGGTGAATATAGAATAGACCCTACATGTTTAGTTGTTTTTTGGATACGATTGCTTTCAAGCAATCAGTAGACTTATACAGGTGGCTCAGAGCATTGCCCTCACGTCAATCGTTTTATTCTAAACATTAAGGAACATCTCAGATTCTTATGATTGTCTTGCTTTAAAAGGTGAAAACTAACAAAGGGATTGAACTTAAACAACTTTCCTATAATATTCTTTTCATAATCTTCATGTTTGATAATTCCCTTGACTTATATGCGTGTTTTTAACAACACGGAAAATCAGAATTAAGCAGTATTTATATTTAGTGTATTTATAAATTTAGAAACACGTCAGAGGGAATTCCCAGTTTTGATAAAATGCGAGAGTTCTCTGAATTCCGATAAATCTTTTTCTATCATATAGGAACTGAAGTGGAGTTTTTCTTATTATGAAACTGATATTTGAGATTATACTTCCATAAAGAAATAAAGAACCATCTAGGTCGTTTAATAAACATTTAATAAACGTTCTTGCTTCAGGGTTTGTTTTGGAAATTATGCGCATGTATATAGTTTTCTTGACTTCAAGGGGTTTTAAATTGAATGGTTGCTAGATTCCCCACTCAATTAATTTAAAACTTCATGGGATCTTTTCTATGTATGTCTGCTATTGGGGGTTATTGTTGTTGCATAATTTTAAATTATATCATGACATATGCATCATTTAAATTAAAATAAATGTCCACATCACCCCTTCAGGCGAAATGGAGTCTTCCATATTATTGTTTCGAGTTGTCTCCCTTCCGGAAGTCTCTTCCGTGAATTTACTTCCGTGAATTCTGAATCACAACACGTCGAGTATTAGCTCGTTCTGTCAATAAACGTCGTAGTATATTTAAAACGATCGCAATTTTAACCGATAAATGTGTATGGAAAGGATTCATGATCACTGACCCAAAGGAAATTAAATATTTAAAGAGTTAGGAATGGGGTTCCTCCTAGAATTAACGTAGAAAAATAGGTGGTAAGATACGAAGTGAAATTATACCTTCTCTCACCTGCTCACTCTGAGGGACTCTGAGTCTCAGTGACTGCTGTGTAAAGTAAACTTGGAATTGATAGTACAAAAATAAAACACAATAGGCCTAATTACATTGTTCATACACTTTTATCTGGGATTGGCTATTTTTTAACTATTTTACATGTGCAGTTGAATTAGTTTTGAAAATAATATTATCCAGCTACATGCTATACATGTGTCAATGAAATAACGGCAATCGTATCCCTCAGAGCAATCTGCTCTTTGATTTGTCATTGGGGTTGCTGTCTCATTAATGAGTACCCATGTCTTCTTTTATTCATGGTTTTAGTCAAGGTCAAGTATCTTAGTAAATATAGAATAAGCTGTGTCTGACTCCTGACCTCTAAATGTCATTGTTGGTTATGTGTCTTTTGGGTTGCTGTCTCAATGATGTTTACTCATGTCTTCTTATATTCACGGTTTAAGTCAAGTTAAAGTATCTGGATAAATAAAATAAGCTGTGAATTGTGACACATTTTTGAAGAAAGGGACCATTACTAATAGTGATTATTTTATCTATTACAATAATCATAAATTTATAACTTCTAGCGCATATTATATTTGTTTTTACATATTGTTTTGAACAAAAAGTTTTTCCAACCAAGATGTAATGCTGTTTTATTGGAGGTAAAAGGTCTTTATAACATTGTACTAAAATAGTTTTAAGGCAATGCAGATTGTGTTCTGAGTGATTTGACTAATATAACAAAGAATATTGATGATACCAGTGGAATGAAACATTTAGAAGAAATTAAGAACAGTATAGCAACTTAGAAATATTAATGATACCTGTGGAATTTAACATTTAGAAGAAATAATAATCTTTAAACAATTGAAAAAAATATTAATGATACCAGTGCAACATTTAGATGAACAAACTAAATTATTTGTAAAGTGTACAAAATGTTCAATTTCCATATTTTGCATTGTTCCATCCATATTGTGAGAGCTAAATTTCCTGCTTTAACACATGTTTAATTTTGATCAGGCATTTATAGGTTGCATTTCTGTAAATATTGACAATGCAATTTCCCATAGGAACTCCTTTTACGGCTAAAACTGTACCACTTTTACTATGAAGTTTTGAAAAAAATCTTATCCTAGAATTGAAAGTTCATATGCACCACAATATTTTTCAAAGGTCAAAATATAGGGCTGTGCACATATTTTCAATGATTATATGCCCTGAACTTCTCAGAGTTTAAACTAACACTAAATTTCTTAACTACCCCTACCTCGAATGAAAGGTTACCACAGATTTCAATGTAAACAATATGCACGTGTATATTTACTGGTAACATTCCCAAGTTATGTCTCTGTGAGATGGAACACAGAGAGCATAACTGGGAACCAGTATGTAAACAAAATTAATTTGCTATGAATATTCAAGATCTCTCCAAAAGAGGCGTGTTTTGAGAAACAGCTGTATTTACAAAGTGCAACCTATAGAGTTGTTATACATCTGAACAAGCGATTGCATGCACATGGTCACTTATTAAAATATTGGCTCAGGTTTTAAACACCACATTCTAATTATCCTGGTCATTCTTTCATTGGCTGTCTAAATATTTCAAATCCATGTGACCATTATCAGGGGGGACAGACTTTCTTTTGTGGGAAACTTCTATTACTGAGGACAGTGAAGTGATTGTCAATGAGTGATGTAATTTGTTTATTGTGTTGCCAGACAGGCCAGGGGACCAACTGCAACAAAACAAAGGGATTTGGCATCTCGGTTTTTCGGTTCATAATCCCTTACTCTTCAACAAAAAACTTGCAAACATTTTTTAACAAGGCAAGGGACAGACGTCTACAAAGTAATTTTTATTTTGTTAAACTTTTAGAATGTTTGGAACACGTTCAACTTTTATAGAATGCAATTAAATTTAAGATAAGAGGACTATGCTTGTTTATTTAATTTGGATACAACATTTCTATTTCTATCCCTGCACTATGCAATGATTAGGAGATGTTGCAAGTGTAATTGATCAGTCAATTATTTTCAATAGATCATATAGAATTTACTACCATGGTAATAACTGTATCTGCATGATACCTATAATTAAACAGTTATCGGATCTAGGGTATACATTGAATCTAAGATACATATTATAACATATAGACAGTTATTTAATCTAAAATGTATGCATTTGAATGTTTTAAGATTTAAAGTTGTTTCAATAAAACAAAAAAGAACTTTCCTCCTTGACAGCCTCTATTGTTCACTTAGGCCATAAAGTCAGCGACAAGTTGTAGGTATTCCTTTCCTTAATTTTTGACAGATAAGTTTGGGTTTTGAAGTTTTATTATGTAGAAACCTTAATTCAGAAAATTATCACTTCTTCATTTTAACAGGTATATTGTTTATAGAGCCAGTAAATTTAGATATGATCCATGTAAACTTGTTGATCCTTGAAATAAATCTATGCATGTGAACTTTGGTGGACATTTGTATCATTGGTAATCATACATCATCTCCTTATTGGTCTCAAACATAGTAAACACAATGCTTATTACCACAAATCAAGGATGAATTTGGGTAGCGTCAATTTTACCTTTCTAGAGTAATGCCCCTTTACAAATGGAAACATTGCCGAATTTGGGTAGTGTAACTTTTGCTGTTCTTTAGTTATGTCCTTTTTTAAAGTAATTTGCAAGCAGGGACATCTATGGTGTCCCATGGACACATTCCCAATTTATTTTTTTATGAAAGGTTATCAGAAAACATTGTTCATTTATAAGTTGTAATTGACTTTGAACTAGCTTTCAGTCACTGCAGAGTTCTCTAAGATCCCCTTCTTTGTATCTAATGTTTGATTGTTTTTAGTGCTTTGTGCCGATCTGATGAGCCAATCCCTTTCCAACAGTAAGATACATAAAGGTTGAGCTCAAGCAAACCTGAATGACGATGAATGGCATATTATGCCAAAATATTTGAACTTATGATGACATTTTAGCCAATGCAGAGTTTAATAACAGAATTCTTCTCCCGTTTATATTTCCCTTGTCTCAATATCAGGTTAAGATATATTATCTCTCTCAGAAAACTACCTACAACTCTATACATTACATCGTTGACTGCATGAACGCTGACTATGTTCTACTAATGATCTCTTGAGTAATAGAATGTCTCACTGATATTATTGCTTAAGTATTGGAATTGTGTAACAAATGATTGCTATACAGATATAACCGTTCGCTTTCAATGAAGATGCATGGATCTTTTGAAGAGGCTGTAAATACTTCAAAGTACTTTGAGCTTTTAACTTGAAATAAATTATCACTTTCTGGGTTTTTATATCTTTCTCAAATTCTTTATACCTTCTCATATTTTATATCCTTCAAACAATTTTGTTTGATAAATATGTTAATTTATAACATTTCTTTTTCAAAATAGAACAAAATTTTATTTTTTTTAGCTAAAAACATGAATTTATTTACTTTTACATGCTATTGTAAATATTATCTTTGAAGTTTTATATACATGAGAGTAAACTACTATACATATGCATGTTATAGATATTGTTGTACATTGACATAGCTAATATATAATCTCATGTTTTATGTTATGCATATTGTGTTTGTACCAACCAGGTCAATTCTACTTATTGAAGTACAGTTATACTAGTTAAGTAGGTAATTAGGTTTATTCTCCTTCTTGAAGTACAGTTAGAAATTAGGTCAATTCTACTTCTTGAAGTACAGTTAGTAATTTGGTCAATTTTTGTTAATAATTAGGTCAATTGTTCTTATTGAAGTACAGACAAACTATTTAAGTAGGTACCCTAGAGAAAAAAATCAGTGGAATTACACTGGAATACCACTGATATTCCATTGTAATTTCCACTTGAATTCCAGTTATTATCAATGGAATAATTTGGCTGGAATTCCACTGGAACTACATCGGCTTTCCACTGGAATTACAGTGAAAATTCCAGTGTTATTTCACTGGATTCCAGCCAAATTATTCCACTGATAATCACTGGAATTCCAGTGGAAATTACAGTGTTATTTCACTTGTATTCCAGTGGAATTCCAGCCAAATTATTCCAGTGGAATGCGAATGTAATTCCAGTGATATTTTGCTGCAACTCCAGTGGAATAACTACATGTGACATATACGCCCTATTGCTGGCCTTATCACTACTTACTGAGAAACACAAAATATAGTGATTCATCATATGATTGATCTGATCATATTCAAATAAATAACATTTTTAACATCCTATCCATGAACAGAAAAATGTCCTGCATGGTTTGTATAAGTAGAATAAAAACAGTGTCTATATGGTCAGCTTAAACCGTACCCACAAACTGATTAACTAATAGAAAAATTATGTGTGATATATAAACTTCTCTTCCTTTCTGTAATTCAAAACTTGCTGTCTCTGTACTTCCAACTATAATTGCTGAATAAAGGTATTAAAATGGAGTCTGCATAAAATCTGTTTCATATCATTGCTGGCAGCTCATATTTAATCCCCTAAAAGTACAAAAATATCCACAAAGAATCAATTGTTCAAGAGGTAATGATTGTATGAAGCAATAAATTCAATAGAAACAGCATTATGCATCTTAAATTGCATTGGAAGTTTAAGTTAAACTCAAATTTAGTACCCCCCCCCCCCCCCCCCCTTTTTAACCCTTGAAGATAAAACTGGCGACTTAAATTATTATTAACGTTTCACCAAGTTAATTTACGATGAATATTATTCACACAATTTAATTTCTACATATCAGATTATCATATATACCCATGTACCATTTACATGTCAGATTACGATATGTCTGTTATGAATGTGACAACAATATATCAATTTATCATTCTTCATTAATTTATTGTCTGCCTAAACTTTCTGATGTTTTGCTCAGATTAAAATCCTAAATGTTTTATATTGCCTCAACAAATTGTATTTCATAATCATTATATGTTAAATCAAATACTTATCTGAAAACATCTGCGTTTGGATTCTCCATTTTTGTTATCCAGCGTAATCATATGACGTCATATTTGCAAGTGCGTTTAAGTCAAGGTGTCAATCTCGTCCCATATAATATCGGCCCGAAGTTGATTCGTCCCTGTAATGGTATTTCAGTAAACTTCTCAAAGCCGGTCGTCCGTTGGACTACGGAAACAGCCGATTTGCGGGGTTTGCCGGTTTGTAGAAATTTAAAATCACAAGAGTTACTTCCCCTTAATATGGGTGTTTGAGAATGTTTTGAAAATGTATTTCACTTTCATTAAAATATACGTTTTCCTTTTTAAATTTTAGTTTTGTATATAATATCTATCTTAAAATACAGCTACAACTTCTATTTCATCTTATTTTATTTTTTTATTTTGCAGGAATATAAAAAAAAAACACCATACATTTATGATATTTCACGAATAATTAGATAAAATGTTCTACTCTCATTTAAAACGGTACCCATGATACTCATTTATACGTGTGCTGTAATGAATAAATGTTACACCTTGTCGTAACGCAATAAAAAAGGAGAGTTATGAAACGAAATTGACAGGTGAACAGATATTACAGCCTCGGACTATTAGGTGACCTGATTGAATTTTATCGACCGAACAATTTGTAGGTTACAGATATACAAATGAAACAGTAATTTTAAATCATTTCAGATGACAAGGCCCATTTTTCGAGAATGAGTTATAATGATATAATTATTTAAATACAACAATACCGGCTGGTATCCGATTTCAAGGAATAACCATTTAATATAATGCAAATCTGCTGGGTCTTCTTAATATTTGGCCGGTATGGTGGGAGAGGCTGTATTCAGATAAATTTCAATATATAAGAAATAAATAAGGGTGATGCATTAAAACATTTTTGAACAGAATGGCAATTTATTTTTTTTTCTTTGCACGTTGCTGCAGAAGTTGTCATTAAAGCAACAATTAAATTGCCTTTCAATTAAGACATCATAATTATTTTGACTAGGTACAAATGAATTGTACTGAGAATAGTCATTAGAATATAAAATAAATACTTTTTCTACCCAAAAAAATGGCCATCAGTATCTAAATGATAAATCATGCAACCCAACAATGTATTCCAGTGGAATTACAGTGGTAAAATTTTCAAATATCATTATTCCAGTGGAATTACAGTGGTAAAATTTTCAAATGTCATTCCAGTGGAATCACCAATCAAATTCCACTGGAATTTTTAGTTTTAAATGATTTACCAGTGGAATTCAAATGAGTCACTGTAAACCAGTGGAATTCCAGTGGAATCAACTGGTATTCCACTGGAATTCCATTGATATTTTCTATGGGGTAATTAGAGATATGCACGTTCTTTCAAGCTTAGAAAGTAATTCTTATGTTCAAAAATAAAATTAGAAGACTAGACAAATCACCCACTATATATGTAACTGTTTATATGTTGGATCTGGTAGCATTCAATCTCTTTCTCAAAAGAAGACTGAATGTCCCACAGTTTAAAGACTGAATACCTAATAATGTTTAAAGCAGAGGGAAATTATAGGTTCCTTTTTGTTCAATTCAATTTATATGTATTAAATTTTGTAACCTTAATTTGGAGCATAAAATATTCTTCAGACAACATAGTAGACTCAATGCCTATCACATTAAATTTTATAACTTTTGATAGTCCAAATAATAATGAGTTGGTTGGTACAACATGCTTGTAGACCATGCTATATTTATTGTTTTCTCTTTGTTTTTAGGAGTAGTTTTCTGAGGTTAATTTTCCGTTACCGTGATATGGAAAGGTAATAGTTTTAGTTGCAGTTTTTCCTCAATAACATAAGGATTTGACATTAACATTCAAAATATATATCTCTTTATAATAATTTAACATAGCTTTTTTTTTTATACATATATAAACCATATATTTAACATGGCTTGAATTTAAATGTCCCTAAAATACAAATTATCTAAAGGAAAAATGTTTGCAGAATTTTCCCAAACCATGAAATCAAGGATCCTGAGACCACAGTAATATGTATTGAAGCCACAAAAATTGTTACCCAAAAAAATAAATGAATCCACAGATTCTTGACATCTGAAAATTAAAGTATGAACTTATTACAAATCATCTAAAAGGCTTTGTTTTGAATTTACCATACTTGAAAAATATAAATTAGTCCTCTGTGTTTACTTTTCAATATGATGGTTGAAATAGGCACTCATACCACATCTTCTTATTTACATACTATTACATGCTATCTGTCTATCCATCTGTTAGTCCTAGCAAATATAATGATTTCTACAGAATTCAGTGAAAATGTCAAGGGTGTATTTAAAGCAGATAGCAGAAAAATAAATTGATGAAGGAAAAACATTGTCTATCTATTACTTTAACTTTGGCTTTGAACTAGCTTGCAGTAACTGTGAATACGCCTACACCAGGGTGTTGTGTCTATTGTCCTTTTGTTAGTTTGGTTTATGCTTCATGGATTGATAATGGATGTGTACATCCTTTTGTTTGTTGTGTTTGTTATTTGAAGGGTCAAGGGGTTAGGGTTATGGAATGTTTACTGATCCAAGGGGTAAGGGTTGTAGGACATCCTTGTCCTTTGTTCTTAAAATTGGTTAAATTTTATCAAAACTAGAAATATGATGAACTATAAACATGATAAATATCCAATATTATATTGATTGTGATAATTCGTATGACATAAATATTAATGTCACATCCTATGTATTGTAAATCAATTTATTTCTGCTCATACTTTTTTCACATTTAGCTCTGCATGTTTATGAGTTAAAGATCCAAGTTTAACATATTTGTAACCATTTACGCTTGCCTTTTTCTTCTAATTGAGAGAGACACTGAAATAAGTTGATTTACAATATGTGTGTTATTTTACCCAGAGTGTTCTTACTGTGGATTCATTTATCTTTGTTGATATCTATTTTCATGGGAGAACTAGTCGTAACTAGAGTACTTTAAGGGTAGCTAATTTCATGGTTAGATATTATATTCAAAGTATGTGAGAGTTTGTATTTCATTGAGAGTTTAAACCTGAGGTTCACTCTTCAGAAGAAATCTACAAAAAATGATATCAACTAATATCAATGAATCCACAGTATACATGCTTATTATTATTTTCTTGGAATGCTTGGTTTTATACATGTTTTATGTGCTATATCAGAGCTATTATAATCATTAACACAGCCTCAGTATTTTACATTCAGACACTGTTAGCATGTTCAGTGGTATATTCACTTGTCTCAGTATAAACATCAATAGACTGGTACAGTATGTCAAGCTCTTAAAGGGTCCTAAATAGTATGTGAATAAATTAAATAGACTGTCATAGATGATGAAAAAATCTGCCATTTGTGTGTGAATATTAAATTCCTCAAAGGTATGTTTATGATAAATCTGTAATGGCCACCAAATGACTCCCATTCCCACCTGATTTTGGCTTCTTTTCACAGTTTTCTATTTTTTTTGTCCAAGAAGGACATTTTTAGGTTTTCATAACAACATATATAAAAAAGGTTTGTGGACTATAAACTGTTAGACTGTACTCCCTGCTCTCCACACAGTTTAGCTTGGGCAGTTTAACTATTTAAGGAGAGTCATATGGGCTATAAATCCAGTCTTAATTATTATAAGTAAATCATGAATTATTTATTAATGATTCATGAACTGAAAATGAGGTCATCATATAGCCTTCAACAATGAGCAATTGTAACTTTAAATAGATGTGTTATTATGCCCTACCTACGATAGTAGAGGGGCATTATGTTTTCTAGTGTGTGCATCCATTTGTTTGTTCATTCATCTGTTCATCTGTTTGTCTGTCTGTCCTGCTTCAGGTTTAAGTTTTTGGTCAAGGCAGTTTTTGATGAAGTTAAAGTCCAATCAACCTTAAACTTAGTACACATGTTCGCTATTATATGATCTTTTCAATCTAAATGTTAAATTAAACTGTAGACCCCAATGTCACAGAACATGGAAAATGATAGTGCAAGTGGGGCATCTATGTACTATGGTCACATTCTTGTGATTTATTGTTGAGTTACTGTCTCATTGATCATTATTTACTCACATCTTTTTTGAATTAGATCCTTCTATTTTGGCTACACCATGATTACATTGGAAAAGAATATATGTCCAGATTGATTTAATATTCATGGTAAAGGTCTTATCTTTTTGCTTGTCTCCTTAACTGGTTCTTGTAGGAAGAAGAACAGAAAACTCGTACATTATCAAGCATCCCATAATACTACAGACACATAAATCATTGGTTAATGTAGCCCAGGGATTTCATTTGCTTTGATTGTGTTTCAATTTTCTTTTTATGAGATATATTTGAAATTTTATCCATACAATATTGTTTTTAAATTGATTTGTCATATGGAATCTAGATTTTTTTTTATCAGTTTAGGAGATACATATCTTAGCTACAGGGCAGAGGCTTTCAATCTTAAACTTATACAGTTTTACTGGTGATTATTTTCTTAATATCACATGAAGAAATTAAACAGAATTTTTATTCTTTGAAATATTTTTGTTTAATTATGAATAAAATCTTTTCAAATGTGATTAGTTAAGTTTGCTGGAACATAGAAGACAATGTGATTTACTTAATAATTCTGTTGATTTTGACCTAACTTATCCTTTATATACATTTCAAATCATATAGATTAATATATTGTTAAAACATCGCAACATCAAGTCTCAGAACCACACATAAGGTCTCAATACAATACATCATAAAGTCTTAATACAATACAACATAAAGTCTTAGAACACAACAACATTAAGTCTCAATACAATACAACATAAAGTCTCAATACAATACAACATAAAGTCTCAATACAATACAACATAAAGTCTCAATACAATACAACATAAAGTCTCAATACATTACATCATAAAGTCTTAGAACACAACAACATTAAGTCTCAATACAATACACCATAAAGTCTCAATACAATACAACATAAAGTCTTAGAACACAACAACATAAAGTCTCAATACAATACAACATAAAGTCTCAATACAATACAACATAAAGTCTCAATACAATACAACATTAAGTCTCAATACATTACAACATAAAGTCTCAATACAATACAACATGAAGTCTCAATACATTACAACATAAAGTCTCAATACAATACAACATAAAGTCTCAATACAATACAACATAAAGTCTTAGAACACAACAACATAAAGTATCAATACAATACAACATTAAGTCTCAATACATTACAACATAAAGTCTCAATACAATACAACATAAAGTCTCAATACAATACAACATAAAGTCTCAATACAATACAACATAAAGTCTCAATACAATACAACATAAAGTCTCAATACATTACATCATAAAGTCTCAATACATTACAACATAAAGTCTTAGAACAACACAACATTAAGTCTCAATACAATACAACATAAAGTCTCAGAACACCACAACATAAAGACTCAATACAATACAGCATAAAGTCTAAGAACACAACAACATTAAGTCTCAATACAATACATCATAAAGTCTCAATACAAGACAACATAAAGTCTCAATACAATACATCATAAAGTCTCAATACATAACAACATAAAGTTTCAATACAATACAACATAAAGTCTAAGAACACAACAACATTAAGTCTCAATACAATACATCATAAAGTCTCAATACAAGACAACATAAAGTCTCAATACAATACATCATAAAGTCTCAATACATTACAACATAAAGTCTCAATACATTACAACATAAAGTCTAAGAACAACACAACATAAAGTCTTAATACATTACAACATAAAGTCTCAATACAACACAACATAAAGTCTCAATACAACACAACATAAAGTCTCAATACATTACAACATAAAGTCTAAGAACAACACAACATAAAGTCTTAATACATTACAACATAAAGTCTCAATACAACACAACATAAAGTCTCAATACAACACAACATAAAGTCTCAATACATTACAACATAAAGTCTCAATACATTACAACATAAAGTCTCAGAACAACACAACATAAAGTCTTAGAACACCACAACATAAAGTCTCAATACATCACAACATAAAGTCTAAGAACACCACAAGACAAAGTCTCAATACATTACAACGTATAGTCTCAATACTATAAAACAAAGTCTTAGAACACCACAACAAAAAGTCTCAGAACACCACAACATAAATTCTCAAAACAATACAACATAAAGTCTCACAACATAAAGTCTCAGAACACCACAACATAAAGTCTCAATACAATACAACATAAAGTCTCAGAACAACACAACATAAAGTCTCAGAACACTACAACAAAAAGTCTGAAAAAAATACAACATAAAGTCTCAATACAATTAAACATAAAGTCATAGAACACCACAACAAAAAGTCTCAATACAATAAACATTAAGTCTTAGAACACCACAACAAAAAGTCTCAAAAAAATACAACATAAAGTCTCAATACATTACATCATAAAGTCTAAGAACACCACAACATACAGTGTCAGAACACCACAACATAAAGTCTCAATACACCACAACATAAAGTCTCAGAACACCACAACAAAAATTCTCAAAACAATACAACATAAAGTCTCACAACAACACAACATAAAGTCTCAATACAATTCAACATAAAGTCTCAGAACACCACAACAAAAAGTCTAAAAAAAAACAACATAAAGTCTCAATACAATAAAACATAAAGTCATAGAACACCACAACAAAAAGTCTCAATACAATAAACCTTAAGTCTTAGAACACCACAACAAAAAGTCTCAAAACAATACAACATAAATTCTCAATACAATAAAACATAAAGTCTTAGAACACCACAACAAAAAGTCTCAAAAAAATACAACATAAAGTCATAATACATTACAACATAAAGTCTAAGAACACCACAACATAAAGTCTCAATACACCACAACATAAAGTGTTAGAACACCACAAGACAAAGTCTTAGAACACCACAAGACAAAGTCTCAATACATTACAACATGAAGTCTCAATAAATAAAACAAAGTCTTAGAACACCACAACAAAAAGTCTCAATACACCACAACATAAAGTCTTAGAACACCACAAGACAAAGTCTCAATACATTACAACATAAAGTCTTAGAACACCACAAGACAATTTCTCAATACATTACAACATAAAGTCTCAATACAACTCAACATAAAGTCTTAGAACACCACAACAAAAAGCTATACAACTCAACATAAAGTCTCAGAACACCACAACAAAAATTCTCAATACAATACAACATAAAATCTCAAAACACCACAACATAAAGTTCAATACAACACAACATAAAGTCTCAATACATTACATCATAAAGTCTCAATACATGATAGCATACAATCTCAGAACACCACAACATAAAGTGTCAATACAATAAAATATAAAGTCTCAGAACACCACAACATAAAGTGTCAGAACACCAAAACATAAAGTGTCAATACAATACAACATAAAGTCTCAGAACAACACAACATGAAGTCTTAGAACACCACAAGACAAAGTCTCAATACATTACAACGTATAGTCTCAATACTATAAAACAAAGTCTTAGAACACCACAACAAAAAGTCTCAGAACACCACAACAAAAATTCTCAAAACAATACAACATAAAGTCTCAGAACAACACAACATAAAGTCTCAGAACACCACAACAAAAAGTCTCAAAAAAATACAACATAAAGTCTCAATACAATAAAACATAAAGTCATAGAACACCACAGCAAAAAGTCTCAATACAATAAACCTTAAGTCTTAGAACACCACAACAAAAAGTCTAAAAAAAATACAACATAAAGTGTCAATACATTACATCATAAAGTGTCAATACAATACAACATAAAGTCTCAGAACACCACAACATAAAGTCTTTGTACACCACAACATAAAGTCTCAATACAATACAACTTGTCTCAGAACACCACAACATAAATTTTAAGAACAACATAAAGTCTTAGAACACCACATCATCAAGTCTCAACACACCACAACTTTAAGTGTCAATACAACACAACACCAAGTCTCAGTATATTACAATATGAAGTGTCAGTATATTACTAAATAACTTCTCATTACACTGAAATAAAGTCTCAGGACAAGAAGGTTTTTAGACTGGTTATTTTAATTGTAGAGTTGTAAAGTTCAGCAAGTTGACTATGAACAGAAATAGTATTGGCCTCACTTCAGGCATAAAGAGAATTTTTATATTACAGTTTCCAATACATAATAATACAGTTGAGAGAAATGTTTTGACTATGTTGACTTTATGTCTACAGAGAATGGATTCTTACTCTAAATGCCAATATCAATGGGTACAATGAACTTAACTTTGTAATTCATATTTTATATGTTCTTTCTGAATCAATACTTCAAGTTGATAGCGTTTATTTGCTCTGATCTTTATCTTGTAGCTGTTACATTAGTGCAGTTCTAAGCTGTGTAGGTGGCTTTTGTTTTAGTTAGATTATTGATGCCAAAAATGATTGTTTTTTTTTCCAAATTAGATTTTGAAACTATAATGGTTTTTATATACATATATATAGATGAAGATTGCATATGATTTATGAATCTTTGGAGTCCCTAAATAGTACATTTGACTTTAAACAGCTAAGTATTAAAGATTGAGTACAACTATTAGACATAATTGTTGGTAAAAGACTTTAATTGTGTGGTTTAAATCAGCTTCCTTTTAAGTTTTCTGTTATATGTTTATATGAACCTTAGTACAGAGTTTGTGATATCTAGGTTTAAATGAACATGACACAGAGTTTGTGATATAGGTTTATATGTACTGTGGTTTCAATATTTTTTGTTGGATTCCAATTTTTCATGGATTTCATGGGTGCAGGTGAATCACGAATTTAAATGTTAAACGAATTACAAACTATAGACTTGTATCCCTTCCGGAGCACCTGAGATCACCCCTAGTTTTTGGTGGGGTTCGTGTTGTTTATTCTTTAGTTTTCTATGTTGTGTCATGTGTACTATTGTTTTTCTGTTTGTCTTTTTCATTTTTAGCCATGTTGTTGTCAGTTTGTTTTAGATTTACAAGTTTGACTGTCCCTTTGGTATCTTTCTTCCTCTTTTGTATACTGTGACTTTTGCAAAACCACAAAATTAAATATCTACAAAAGTGTAAGTTTTACTCAATCAAAGAAAATTAATACCAAGGAAAATTAATGAATCCACAGTACCTTAGTACAGAGTCAGTGATGTCAAGTTTCATCCCTTTCTTACTTTTATTAATTCCTCTGTGATTGGGAAATAATTGTAAAATTATTATATCAGTCACATATTAGTCTAGACAAAAACAGAATTATCTGTTGTTGAGAAAATTGTTACTTACTATTGAGGATTACTACTTATGTTGCTATGATAAACATCTTACAGTATTATTTTTCTTCTGGTCCTGTCATTAAGTATTTTAGAGTTTGTGATATTTAGGTTTAAATGTACCTTATACATGTAGTACAGAGTCAGTGATGGGTCGAGTGTTGCTATACTCATCCCTTTTCTTACCTTTTCTTGAATTAATTCCTTTGTGATTGGGAAATAATTGTAAAATTATTATATCAGTCACATATTAGTCTAGACAGAAACAGAATTATTTGTTGTTGAGAAAATTGTTTCTAACTATTGAGGATTTCTATTTATATTGCTATGGTGAACACCTGAAAGCAGACTTTTTTCAATTGAATAAGTTTCTAGTCCTGTCATTAAGTATTTTAGTAATGGCTTCAAATTGACAATGAAAATACAGAAATGATTATGGGCCAATTTTAAGGCAGGAACCTAACATCATGCTCATGTTCCAATCCCAAATAAGAAACCTCACAGTTTGCACATTTTCGAATCTCAAGATAGGAACCTCACAACATGGCCATGTGCCAATCTCAAATCAAGGACCTCATAGCATGATCATGTGTAAATCTCAAATCAAGAACCTCGTAGCATGATCATATGTAAATCTCAAATCAAGGACCTCATAGCATGATCATGTGTAAATCTCAAATCAAGAACCTCATAGCATGATCATGTGTAAATCTCAAATCAAGAACCTCATAGCATGATCATATGTAAATCTCAAATCAAGAACCTCGTAGCATGATCATGTGTAAATCTCAAGTCAAGAACCTCATAGCATGATCATATGTAAATCTCAAATCAAGGACCTCATAGCATGATCATGTGTAAATCTCAAATCAAGAACCTCATAGCATGATCATGTGTAAATCTCAAATCAAGGACCTCATAGCATGATCATGTGTAAATCTCAAATCAAGAACCTCATAGCATGATCATATGTAAATCTCAAATCAAGAACCTCATAGCATGATCATGTGTAAATCTCAAGTCAAGAACCTCATAGCATGATCATGTGTAAATCTCAAATCAAGAACCTCATAGCATGATCATGTGTAAATCTCAAATCAAGAACCTCATAGCATGATCATGTGTAAATCTCAAATCAAGAACCTCATAGCATGATCATGTGTAAATCTCAAATCAAGAACCTCATAGCATGATCATGTGTAAATCTCAAATCAAGAACCTCATAGCATGATCATGTGTAAATCTCAAATCAAGAACCTCATAGCATGATCATGTGTAAATCTCAAATCAAGAACCTCATAGCATGATCATGTGTAAATCTCAAATCAAGAACCTCATAGCATGATCATGTGTAAATCTCAAGTCAAGGACCTCACAGTTTGCATATGTTTCAATCTCAAATGAGGAACCTAAGGGCATATGCTGTCATGTGCCAATCTCAATCAAGAAACCTCATAGTATGCACATGTGTAAATCTCAACATAGGAATCTCACAACATGCTCATCTGCCAATCTCAAAGGAAGAACATCACAGCATGTTCATGTTGTAATCCCAAGAAACCTCATAGTATGCTCATTTGCCAATCTCAAACCAGGATCTCAAGGTATGCTCTATAATCGCCGTCAGCTGAAATTCGTAGCGGTTATCGGTAAAAATAATCTTTACTATTAACCGCGTTCTCTTGAGATATAGTTTTTCTCATTCCATTCATAAATCGTGAAAAGAAAAACCACTACTGACCTACCTTTTCAGTGATCGCACTGTAATAATCCTGACCTCCACATTTTCCAGAATGTTTTCCATTGTAATTCCGACATCTTCGTTTCTATGAGGATCATTTGTTTACATGTGAAATTTGTCTTTTACGCAGTTTCCTGAAATGTTCTTTTCATTGATGTGATACAGTTTCCCGCGCTTTATGCAAATGTTATGAAATTGAACTCCACGGAAACCCTTCCGGAAAAAACAATGGCGGATTCCACCATTCAAAACGGCCTTGGAAAATGTGAAGGTCAGGACTATCGCAGTGCAATCACTTAAAAGGTAGGTCAGTGGTGGTTTTTCTTTTCGCGATTTATGAATGGAATGTGAAAAACTATATCTCGAGTGAACGTAGTTGATAGTTTAGATTATTTTTACAGATAACCGCTACGAATTTCAGCTGACGGCGACTATAGTGTCAATCTCAAGTCATGAAAATAACAGCATGTTCATATGTGAATTACTAATCAAGAACCTCACAGCATGCTTATTCTTTTGTATCTCAAATCATCAGTTACCTTACTGTATGCTCATGTGTCAAACTCAAGTCAGGAACCTCACATCATCCACATGTGTCAATTTCATGTCATGATTGTTGTAAATGGCTATAATTTTATGTTTTCTTTTTCTAGATGAGTTTTGTGTTCATAACTAATTCATAGAAATCTTCATATTTTATCTAAACTAGAGGTTGATTTAAAGCTTGATATTTTGTATATATCTTTATTCAATATTGGACTATTTTGTATATATCTTTATTCAATATTGGACTATTTTGTATATATCTTTATTCAATATTGGACTATCTTAAGACCAAGATGTATTTAACTTGAGATTGGCACATGAGTATGCTTTGAGATGATTCAGGGTTGTTTTTATGCCCCACCTACCATAGAAGAGGGGCATTATGTTTTCTGCTCTGTGCGTCCATCCGTCCGTCATACCGTCTGTCCCACTTCAGGTTAAAGTTTTTGATGAATCAGAAGTCCAATCAACTTGAAACTTAGCACACATGTTCCTTATGATAAGATCTTTCTAATTTTAAAGCCAAATTAGACTTTTTATCCAATTTCACGGTCCAATGAACTTGGAAAATGATAGTGTGAGTGGGGCATCCGTGTTCTTTGGACACATTCTTGTTTGCCATAGCGTTGCTGTCTTACTGACAAACACCTCACATCTTTTTTCATTCATATATGAAAGAAATATCTATTATATAATGTTAAATTCAATTTTGTAGAAATTACACTGAACTTTGTATTTTCAGGAAGGCCATCAGAGCTTATGAAGAAAGTTGGGATAGAAGATTACAGTTATTATGCTGTTGTGTAGAAAGAAAAGGCAGAAACAGGGTATGTAGGACAAATGTAATTTGGAAGAAACTTAGAAATAGATCAGATGTTACAATATGACTAGACATAAGTTGTTGGGGTAGGGAGTATAGTGGTGAAATATATGACCGGAATCAATGGTCAGATTTTGTTAGTTGTATTGAGAGAAATAACCAATCAGCTAAATGAGAAGCAAAATGGTATGGTATATATATGTGCTTATGATAATTAGAACGTTCTTTTAGTAATTAGCATACCACAGTTTTGTTCTTCTAATGTGTAATGGATATATAATAGAGGATATATGACAGCTAGGGTAGACTGTAGGGTTCAAATGACAAAAGTTGAGTTGTAGTGTGGAAAGCATCTATAGAATCTTAAGTTTGTTATTGGTTTTGTATCTGGGATATTTGACATGTGAAATTACATCTCCCTGTAACCACATTGTTTTAGCCTTGATTGTATTGTTAGTGTATCTGGAATATTTGACATGTGAAATGACAGCTCCCTGTAACCACATTGTTTTAGCCTTGATTATATTGTAAGTGTATCTGGGATATTTGACATGTGAAATTTCATCTCCCTGTAACCACATTGCTTTAGCCTTGATTGTATTGTTAGTGTATCTGGAATATTTGACATGTGAAATGACAGCTCCCTGTAACCACATTGTTTTAGCCTTGATTGTATTGTAAGTGTATCTGGAATATTTGACATGTGAAATGACAGCTCCCTGTAACCACATTGTTTTAGCCTTGATTGTATTGTAAGTGTATCTGGGATATTTGACATGTGAAATGACAGCTCCCTGTAACCACATTGTTTTAGCCTTGATTGTATTGTTAGTGTATCTGGGATATTTGACATGTGAAATGACAGCTCCCTGTAACCACATTGTTTTAGCCTTGATTGTATTGATATGGCCTTTGTTTTATTACTCACTTCTATATATAATTGAATTTGTCCTCCTATATCCTGTGACAGCTGGTCTAGGAGATTATTCTTACAAGATTAAATTCACAGAGAGTATTCTAAATAAGATTAAGTGTTGACTTATAGTTCTGTATTGGAATTGATTAATTCTATATAAAGTATTATTTTATTTTGCTTTAACCTGCCCTAGGAACACTTTAATTAAAACATACTTAAATGATTAAGTCTGTTGGGTTTCCTTTATTAAATCTTAATTTGTAGTTTTGAATATTAACATGCTCAATGTAGAAGGCCGTACTTTGACCTATAATTGTTTACTAAACTTACACGTAGTGACTTGCATGGAGAGTCATCTTATTGGCCCACGTACCACATCTTTTTCTTTCTATGATTATCTTCAAAGTTCCTGTCCCAGGGAAATAGAAATAAATATGACTGATAGCATTCATATAAAGCTTTGTATTGAAAGTAGACAGAATTAAACCAAAAACGATTATCTGGGCATTATCTGATGTACAGTAGTTGTCGTTTGTTTATGTAATATATACGTGTTTCTCGTTTCTCGTTTTGTTTATATAGATTAGACCGTTGGTTTTCCCGTTTGAATGGTTTTACACTAGTAATTTTGGGGCCCTTTATAGCTTGTTGTTCGGTGTGAGCCAAGGCTCCGTGTTGAAGGCCGTACTTTAACCTATAATGGTTTAATTTTTAAATTGTTATTTGGATGGAGAGTTGTCTCATTGGCACTCACACCACATCTTCCTATATCTATTATACTATTTTTTCATTAAATCTAAATTTGTACCAGCATTTTAGCTGCTTTAAAAGTCTGAATCATTAGCCTAACATTAACAGCTAGAGTAATTAGGTAACTTATTTTTTGAAGTCTGGATCATTAGCCCAACATTAACAGCTAGAGTAATTAGGTTACTTATTTCTTAAAGTCTGTATCATTAGCCTAACATTAACAGCTAGAGTAATTAGGTAACTTATTTCTTGAATAGATATAGGAAGATGTGGTGTGAGTGCCAATGAGACAACTCTCCATCCAAATAACAATTTAAAAATTAAACCATTATAGGTTAAAGTACGTACGGTCTTCAACACGGAGCCTTGGCTGTCTGGATCATAAGCCCAACATTAACAGCTAGAGTAATTAGGTTGCTTATTCCTTAAAGTCTGGATCATTAGCCTAACATAAACAGCTAGAGTAATTAGGTTACTTATTTCTTGAAGTCTGGATCATTAGCCTGACATTAACAGCTAGAGTAATTAGGTTACTTATTCCTTAAAGTCTGAATCATTAGCCTAACATTAACAGCTAGAGTAATTAGGTTACTTATTCATTAAAGTCTGGATCATTAGCCTAACATTAACAGCTAGAGTAATTAGGTTACTTATTCCTTAAAGTCTGGATCATTAGCCTAACATTAACAGCTAGAGTAATTAGGTTACTTATTCCTTAAAGTCTGGATCATTAGCCTAACATTAACAGCTAGAGTAATTAGGTTACTTATTCCTTAAAGTCTGGATCATTAGCCTAACATAAACAGCTAGAGTAATTAGGTTACTTATTCCTTAAAGTCTGGAACATTAGCCTAACATTAACAGCTAGAGTAATTTGGTTACTTATTCCTTAAAGTCTGGATCATTAGCCTAACATTAACAGCTAATGTAAGGGTACCCAAATTGCACCGAGTACCCAAATTGCACCTATTTAGAAAAAAAAGCAACAGTAATCTTACAAGATTTTCTAGAGACTAAGCAATTTGTATTTTTTATGATTTGATACTATGCACGTTTTTCAACTTAGGTAAACATATTCAAATATACAGAAAACGTTCACAGTATTTATCAACAGATGGACTGTTTACTGAAAATGCAAAATATCTGAAAATGACACCATGCGACGTCATCAAAACGTCATCTTTTTACAATTAGCAAATACAATATAGTATGAGTATCCATATCGTAAAATATGAAGAGTAAGCATGGACTAATGTCCAATTGTTCAAAATATTTAAAGAAATTAAACAAAAGCTCGGTTATTACACTTCTGACCATGTGAATTTAAGCATGGATGCAATTTGGGTACCCCTCGTGACAGAATCATGGATAGTTTGGAGGTTGATTCAAACCCATTTTTTTATGACTCAATATGGATTAAGAATTAAATTGGTGTACCTTTACAATAAAGAAGGATAGGGCTACAAAATGAACACAGTATTGTCATTTTTTTCTTGATCATAAAATAACGTAGGTTAAAAAACTGTCAAAATAGGTGCAATTTGGGTACCGTCACGTTAGAGTAATTAGGTATAACTGTCTGGATAATTCAGATTAAAGTCTGAGCAGCTTCTAACATTAACAAAGCAATTAGGTTACTTATTCCTTAGAAGGTTATACTTTTCAGGATAATGAATAAAGGATTAATTTTTAAAAATTACATTCAAAAGTGAGGGAGGGTAGGAGGGGTCCTGATCCTGAAATCCCCCGCTTAAAAACACAAAATCCAAAAATCCCGGCCTTAAAACATGAAATCCTGAGGTCCCGAAATTCGAAAAAAAGATCCCCGACCCTGAGGGGTCATTCTGAAATCCCGAGCTTAAAAACAACTGATCCTGGTGTCCAGATAAAGGTCATATCCCCCCTCATTAGTGCATAAGAAACAGACTACTAGTAATTTATATTCTCTCTGTATAAGTTGACTGGGTTTTCTACACCAGTTTGGTAAAATTTCATTGACCATTGAATAGTTTGACTAACAAATCACTGTAGAGAATTTTGATTTTAAATCATCAATGATATCTCCATATACATATAAATAGAAGTGCTTTTTATTTCAAAATATATTATTTTCAAATATAAATAGGATTCCATATGAACGATCTTCTATTTATAGTTTACAAACTGTTACGCCTGCCATGAATTATAAACATCTTTTAACAATGATTTGTGGCCATACAACTATAAAGGATATCAATGGTTTTCTGGTTTCTTTGTCTAACGTAAACTTCTTTAAGAGTCGACAATTGTTTTAATCAAGTCTAGTGTTTGTATTTTTTAATCTGTTTCTATAGCTGCTCCCATTTAAAACAACATTTTCTTGCAAATGAACTTTCTAAAATCTCATCTCTTGTTTTCTTGTGCTATTATAAGCATACGAATGTACAATGTACAAATGTAAAAAAATGTCATATATATAAGCACACACTAGTCAATTTGGAGCCCACTAGTCAATTTGGAGCCCTCTATAGTTTGCTGTACTGTGTGAGCCAAGGAAATATGTTGAAAGCAGTACTTTGACCTATGTATTTGTTAACTTTTTATACATTGTGACTTGGATGGAGAGTTGTCTCATTGGCACTCATACCACATCTTCTTATTTATATATATATTATATACAACTCGTCTAAACATCAACCCAACAATGTATATATATATATATATATATATATACAACTCGTCTAAACATCAACCCAACAATGTTAGATCTGTAAATTTGCTTTCGCAAATTTTTGGTTCTTCCCTCGCCGGTGTCATATGGTATTTTGAACCCCCTAAAAATTGAACCCGGGGTCAAAATACCATGCGGTAAAATGACCCCGGGGTCATTATACCGCATGGTATTTTGACCCCGGGGTCATTTTTCACATATGGTATTTTGAACCCCCCTGCGGTATATTGAAACCCCTGTTTTTGAGAAATAGTATTGCAGATAATCTAATTTACAATTTATTGGCTATTATTTTTTTTTAATTAGAGGTTATGAGTAGGGGGTTCAATATACTGCAGGGGGGTCAAAATACCATGGCTATATACAATTTTGCAAAATATCTTTTCCAGTATCATAAATACATATAAACTACTTATTGGAGTATTATAACTATTTTAAGGAGTTAGAATAGCTTTGATTTTTGAAATTCAAGGTCCATAGTAGGGGGTTCAATATACCGCAGGGGGGTTAAATTACCATGGCTTAGTAAAATTTTCAAAATATCTTTTCCAGCATGTTGAATACATACAAATTACAATTTGGAGTATTATTACTGTGTTAAGGAGTTAGAATAGCTTGAATATTTGAAATTCAAGGTCTATGGTAGGGGGTTCAATATACCTCAGGGGGGTCAAAATACCATGGAAATTATTTTTTTCAAAACATTTTTTTCCAGGATGTTTAATTCATACAAACTACTTATTGAAGTATTATTACTAAGTTAAGGAGTTAGGATAGCAAGAATTTTTGAAATTTAAAATCTATGGTAGGGGGTTCAATATACCGCAGGGGGGTCAAAATACCATGGCAAAGTAAAATTTTCAAAACATCTTTTCCAGTATGTTAAATACATACAAACTACTTATAGGAGTATTATAAATATGTTAAGGAGTTTGAAAAGCTACATTTTTTTGAAATTTAAGGTATTTAGTAGGGGGTTCAATATACCGCAGGGGGGTCAAAATACCATGGAAATTATTTTTTTTCAAAACATTTATTCCAGGATGTTAAATGCATACAAACTACTTATTGAAGTATTATTACTATGTTAAGGAGTTAGAATAGCTAAAATTTTGAAATTTAAGGTCTATAGAAGGGGGTTCAATATACCGCAGAGGGGTCAAAATACCATGGAAACAATTTTTTTTGAAAACATTTATTTCAGGATGTTAAATGCATACAAACTACTTATTGAAGTATTATTACTATGTTAAGGAGTTAGAATAGCTAGAATTTTAGAAATTTAAGGTCTATAGTAGGGGGTTCAATATACCGCAGAGGGGTCAAAATACCATGGAAATTATTTTTTTTCAAAACATTTATTTCAGGATGTTAAATGCATACAAACTACTTATTGAAGTATTATTACTATGTTAAGGAGTTAGAATTGCTAGAATTTTTGAAATTTAAGGTCTATAGTAGGGGGTTCAATATACTGCAGAGGGGTCAAAATACCATGGAAATTATTTTTTTTCAAAACATTTATTTCAGGATGTTAAATGCATACAAACTACTTATTGAAGTATTATTACTATGTTAAGGAGTTAGAATAGCTAGAATTTTTGAATATTAAGGTCTAAAAACTCTATGGTAGGGGGTTCAATATACCGCAGGGGGGTTAAATTACCATGGCTTAGTAAAATTTTCAAAATATCTTTTCCAGCATGTTGAATACATACAAATTACAATTTGGAGTATTATTACTGTGTTAAGGAGTTAGAATAGCTTGAATATTTGAAATTCAAGGTCTATGGTAGGGGGTTCAATATACCTCAGGGGGGTCAAAATACCATGGAAATTATTTTTTTCAAAACATTTTTTTCCAGGATGTTTAATTCATACAAACTACTTATTGAAGTATTATTACTAAGTTAAGGAGTTAGGATAGCAAGAATTTTTGAAATTTAAAATCTATGGTAGGGGGTTCAATATACCGCAGGGGGGTCAAAATACCATGGCAAAGTAAAATTTTCAAAACATCTTTTCCAGTATGTTAAATACATACAAACTACTTATAGGAGTATTATAAATATGTTAAGGAGTTTGAAAAGCTACATTTTTTTGAAATTTAAGGTATTTAGTAGGGGGTTCAATATACCGCAGGGGGGTCAAAATACCATGGAAATTATTTTTTTTCAAAACATTTATTCCAGGATGTTAAATGCATACAAACTACTTATTGAAGTATTATTACTATGTTAAGGAGTTAGAATAGCTAAAATTTTGAAATTTAAGGTCTATAGAAGGGGGTTCAATATACCGCAGAGGGGTCAAAATACCATGGAAACAATTTTTTTTGAAAACATTTATTTCAGGATGTTAAATGCATACAAACTACTTATTGAAGTATTATTACTATGTTAAGGAGTTAGAATAGCTAGAATTTTAGAAATTTAAGGTCTATAGTAGGGGGTTCAATATACCGCAGAGGGGTCAAAATACCATGGAAATTATTTTTTTTCAAAACATTTATTTCAGGATGTTAAATGCATACAAACTACTTATTGAAGTATTATTACTATGTTAAGGAGTTAGAATTGCTAGAATTTTTGAAATTTAAGGTCTATAGTAGGGGGTTCAATATACTGCAGAGGGGTCAAAATACCATGGAAATTATTTTTTTTCAAAACATTTATTTCAGGATGTTAAATGCATACAAACTACTTATTGAAGTATTATTACTATGTTAAGGAGTTAGAATAGCTAGAATTTTTGAATATTAAGGTCTAAAAACTCTATGGTAGGGGGTTCAATATACCGCAGGGGGGTCAAAATACCATGGCAAAGTAAAATTTTCAAAATATCTTTTCCAGTATGTTAAATACATACAAACTACTTGTAGGAGTATTATAAATATGTTAAGGAGTTTAAAAAGCTAGATTTTTTTGAAATTTAAGGTATTTAGTAGGGGGTTCAATATACCGCAGGGGGGTCAAAATACCATGGAAATTATTTTTTTTCAAAACATTTATTCCAGGATGTTAAATGCATACAAACTACTTATTGAAGTATTATTACTATGTTAAGGAGTTAGAATAGCTAAAATTTTGAAATTTAAGGTCTATAGAAGGGGGTTCAATATACCGCAGAGGGGTCAAAATACCATGGAAACAATTTTTTTTGAAAACATTTATTTCAGGATGTTAAATGCATATAAACTACTTATTGAAGTATTATTACTATGTTAAGGAGTTAGAATAGCTAGAATTTTAGAAATTTAAGGTCTATAGTAGGGGGTTCAATATACCGCAGAGGGGTCAAAATACCATGGAAATTATTTTTTTTCAAAACATTTATTTCAGGATGTAAAATGCATACAAACTACTAATGGAAGTATTATTACTATGTTAAGGAGTTAGAATTGCTAGAATTTTTGAAATTTAAGGTCTATAGTAGGGGGTTCAATATACTGCAGAGGGGTCAAAATACCATGGAAATTATTTTTTTTCAAAACATTTATTTCAGGATGTTAAATGCATACAAACTACTTATTGAAGTATTATTACTATGTTAAGGAGTTAGAATAGCTAGAATTTTTGAATATTAAGGTCTAAAAACTCTATGGTAGGGGGTTCAATATACCGCAGGGGGGTCAAAATACCATGGCAAAGTAAAATTTTCAAAATATCTTTTCCAGTATGTTAAATACATACAAACTACTTGTAGGAGTATTATAGATATGTTAAGGAGTTTAAAAAGCTAGATTTTTTTGAAATTTAAGGTATTTAGTAGGGGGTTCAATATACCGCAGGGGGGTCAAAATACCATGAACATTATTTTTTTTCAAAACATTTATTCCAGGATGTTAAATGCATACAAACTACTTATTGAAGTATTATTACTATGTTAAGGAGTTAGAAAAGCTAAAATTTTGAAATTTAAGGTCTATAGAAGGGGGTTCAATATACCGCAGAGGGGTCAAAATACCATGGAAACAATTTTTTTTGAAAACATTTATTTCAGGATGTTAAATGCATACAAACTACTTATTGAAGTATTATTACTATGTTAAGGAGTTAGAATAGCTAGAATTTTAGAAATTTAAGGTCTATAGTAGGGGGTTCAATATACCGCAGATATGGCAGAGGGGTCAAAATACCATGGAAATAAATTTTTTTCAAAACATTTATTTCAGGATGTTAAATGCATACAAACTACTTATTGAAGTATTATTACTATGTTAATAAGGAGTTAGAATTGCTAGAATTTTTGAAATTTAAGGTCTATAGTAGGGGGTTCAATATACTGCAGAGGGTTCAAAATACCATGGAAATTATTTTTTTTCAAAACATTTATTTCAGGATGTTAAATGCATACAAACTACTTATTGAAGTATTATAACTATGTTAAGGAGTTAGAATAGCAAGAATTTTTGAAATTTAAGGTCTATAGTAGGGGGTTCAATATACCGCAGGGGGGTCAATATACCATGGAAATTATTTTTTTTCAAAGCATTTTTTCCAGGATGTTAAATACATACAAACTACTTATTGAAGTATTATTACAATGTTTAGGAGTTAGAATAGCTAGAATTTTTGAATATTAAGGTCTAAAAACTCTATGGTAGGGGGTTCAATATACCGCAGGGGGGTCAAAATACCATGGAAATTAATTTTTTTTCTTACATCTTTTCCAGCTTTTTAAATACACACAAACTACTTATTGGAGTATTATTACTATGTTAAGGAGTAAGAATTGCAAGAAATTTTGAAATTGAAGGTCTATATATAGAAGGGGGTTCAATATACCGAAGTGGGGTTAAAATACCATGGCAAAGTAAAATTTTCCAAATATCTTTTCCAGTATGTTAAATGCATACAAACTACTTGTAGGAGTATTATTACTATGTTAAGGAGTTTAGAATAGCTAGAATTTTTGAAATTTAAGGTCTATAGTAGGGGGTTCAATATACCGCAGAGGGGTCAAAATACCATGGGTAAGTAAAATTTTCAAAATATCTTTTCCAGTATGTTAAATACATACAAACTACTTTTTGGAGTATTATAACTATGTTAAGGAGTTAGAATAGCAAGAATTTTTGAACTTTGGGGTCTATGGTAGGGGGTTCAATATAACGCAGAGGGGTCAAAATATTTTGACCCCCCTGCGGTATATTGAACCCCCTACCATAGACATTCAATTTAAAAAATTCCAGCTATTCTTTATCCTTAACATAGTAATAATACTCCAATAAGTAGTTTGTATGCATTTAACATGCTGGAAAAGATAGTTTGAAGAAAAAATATTTTCATGGTATTTTGACCCCCCTACCATGGTATATTGAACCCCCTACTATTAGACATTGAATTTCAAAAACCCAAGCTATTCTTACTCCTTAACATAATTATAATACTTCAATAAGTAGTTTGTATGTATTTAACAAACTGGCAAAGATATTTTGAAAATTTTATGTAGCCATGGTATTTTGACCCCCTGCGGTATATTGAACCCCCTTCTATAGACCTTGATTTTCAAAAATTCAAGCTATTCTAACTCCTTAAAATAGTTTTAATACTTCAATAATTTGTTTGTATGTATATAACATGCTGGAAAAGATATTTTGAAAATTTTACTTAGCCATGGTATTTTGACCCCCCTGCGGTACATTGAACCCCCTACCATAGACATTAAATTTCAAAATTCCAGCTATTCTTAATCCTTAACATAGTAATAATACTCCAATAAGTAGTTTGTATGCATTTAACATGCTGGAAAAGATATTTTGAAGAAAAAATATTTTCATGGTATTTTGACCCCCCTACCATGGTATATTGAACCCCCTACTATAGACCTTGAATTTCAAAAACCCAAGCTATTCTAACTCCTTAACATAATCATAATACCTCAATAAGTAGTTTGTATGTATTTAACAAACTGGCAAAGATATTTTGAAAATTTGACGTAGCCATGGTATTTTGACCACCTGCGGTATAATGAACCCAATTCTATATATAGACCTTGATTTTCAAAAATTCAAGCTATTCTAACTCCTTAACATATTAACAATACTCCAATTTGTAGTTTGTATGTATTCAACATACTGGTAAAGATATTTTGAAAATTTTACTTAGCCATGGTATTTTGACCCCCTGCGTTATATTGAACCCCCTTCTATATATAGACCTTAAATTTCAAAAATTCTAGCTATTCTAACTCCTTAAAATAGTTATAATACTTCAATAATTTGTTTGTATGTATATAACATGCTGGAAAAGATATTTTGAAAATTTTACTTAGTCATGGTATTTTTTACCCCCCCCCCCCCCCCCCCCCCTTTGCGGTATATTGAACCCCCTACTATAGACATTCAATTAAAAAAATTCCAGCTATTCTTAATCCTTAACATATTAATAATACTCCAATTTGTAGTTGGTATGCATTTAACATGCTGGAAAAGATATTTTGAAGAAAAAATATTTTCATGGTATTTTGACCCCCCTACCATGGTATATTGAACCCCCTACTATAGACCTTGAATTTCAAAAACCCAAGCTATTCTAACTCCTTTACATAATTATAATACTTCAATAAGTAGTTTGTATGTATTTAACAAACTGGCAAAGATATTTTGAAAATTTTATGTAGCCATGGTATTTTGACCCCCTGCGGTATATTGAACCCCCTTCTATATATAGACCTTGATTTTCAAAAATTCAAGCTATTCTAACTCCTTAACATAGTAACAATACTCCAATTTGTAGTTTGTATGTTTTCAACATGCTGGAAAAGATATTTTGAAAATTTTACTTAGCCATGGTATTTTGACCCCCTGCGGTATATTGAACCCCCTTCTATAGACCTTGATTTTCAAAAATTCAAGCTATTCTAACTCCTTAACATAGTAATAATACTTCAATAAGTAGTTTGTATGTATATAACATGCTGGAAAAGATATTTTTGAAAATTTTACTTAGTCATGGTATTTTTTTACCCCCCCCCCCCCCCCCTTTGCGGTATATTGAACCCCCTACTATAGACATTCAATTAAAAAAATTCCAGCTATTCTTAATCCTTAACATATTAATAATACTCCAATTTGTAGTTTGATGCATTTTTAAAACATGCTTGAAAAGATATTTTGAAGAAAAAAAAAATCCATTGTATTTTGACCCCTCCCCCTTCCATGGTATATTGAACCCCATCCTATAGACCTTGAATTTTAAAAATCCAAGTTTTTCTAACTCCTTAACATAGTTTTAATACTCCAATAAGTAGTTTGTTTTTATTTAACATGCTGGAAAAGATATTTTGAAAATTTTACTTAACCATGTTATTGTACCATGGTATATTGAACCCCCTACTATACATCTAAAGACCTTCATGTTAAAATATCTGCTTCTGTAACTCCTTAACATATTTATTATACTCCAATCATTAGTTTGTATTTATTTTATTAGTTTGAAAAGATATTTTGAAAATTTTACTTTTTAAAATCAAGTGAGCCATGGTAATTTGACCCCCTCCCCCTTTTTAACCATGGAGAATTAAAAATTAAAAGTCTACCATTCTATATAGATATTTTAAATTTCAAAGAATTATAGTGTCCAAGCTACATGGTCTAGTTTTAATGCTTTAAGAAGTTTTTTGAATGAAATTTTGTTGGTTAAGACTTCAGAGCACTTATACCAAGCAAATATTTTTCTTTTAACCAATCATTGAAAATTGACCTCCCCATCTTGTATAAATGATTTTTAATATTTGATTAGCTTTTATATAATGTTAAATGTTTTATTAATCATCTAAAATGAAAAAAACAGGGGGGTTCAATTTACCATGGGGGTTCAATTTTCCATACAGGGGGGGTTCAATTTACCATGGGGGGGTTCAATTTACCATAGCGGTATTTTGACCCTGGGGTCATTTTACCATGGGGTTCAAAATACCATATGACACCGGGATTCGAACCCATTCTACTGTGATATCGTGACACCAAATCGCCTGCACTGCAGCCGTCCCTGTAGACCACACGACCACCTGGTCTCTCAAAAAAAGAGCTTTCGGTGGCCATATGTTACCTTTCCACGTCAGTTTTAATCTAGCGGCGTACTACAGTACATGATATATAAGGCATGAAGATGTTATTGTTACAGATCAGCTAAATTATCTATAGTAAAGGATCCTACAAATTAATGTAAGATACAGTCACAGAAAATAATTATATTCATAAGTACGTCTGAGTCAGTGACAACCCTACAACAGATGTATCCATCGGATCGCCATCAATGATGGTGATACATGGCTGTGTACATAATGTATATACAACTTGTCTAAACATCAACCCAACAATGTTAGATCTGTAAATTTGCTTTCGCAAATTTTTGGTTCTTCCCTCGCCGGGATTCGAACCCATGCTACTGTGATATCGTGACACCAAATCGCCTGCACTGCAGCCGTCCAATCATAGGTTTGAATGTAGTTTTCAATTTAGACTCGTAAATATATATATATATATATATAAACGAGTCTAAATTGAAAACTACGTTCAAACCTATGACTGCGTTGGATAAAAACCGCAATTTTTATACGTGTGCATGTCAAACAAATTTCGTTGTAGAAGGGTCTAAAAACAGCACAAACAACATTTTCCAAAAGACCAAAAGAGTGAAAAAGTATATTTAAACAAAAAGCATTTGACTAACTGATGTTCTTTAACCCTGCTGACTGCCATTGGCGATTGCCAAAAAAAATTGATTACAAGATGTTACAAAATGGATCTTAATATAAATTTAATACGTCACAAAAAAAAACTTGTGGACAGGATGTTGTGCCACAAACATTCGGTGTCAATATTTCTTTAGTACACCATATCCGGATTTCGACAATAAATGTCTCTTCAGTGATGTTAGGGATCGAAACGGTATTTGGAAGGCCATATAGATATATAGTGTAACACAGATATCCTGTAGTAATTTCCTTATCATTCTGCATCAGAAATCAACAAGAACATTGAACCGGATCAATAACACTCCGTCCTGAAGTCAGGAATCAAATATTTCTATTACCCTAATTTATAATATATGGATTTCCAGTTTGATTAGGTTATCTGGTCTGACTTATTCAATATAAAATTGGTTACAAGAAGTTTTAATTCAATGTATACCCTTGGTTCTAAGATAATAAGTCACCAATGTGATGTTCACTGCAATTCATTTTTAGATGCAGGCCAAAGTAAATAAAAAAAACTTGAACTGCAGACTGACAAAAAAAGTACTATAGCACATTGAAGATATGGTCATGACAAATCTATAGGATCTAAGGATAAACAGCATTGGGGTCTATCTAATAACTTTATTGCAACAGACTGATGTTTAAAAGATTGCATTTTATGTAGAATTTTTGCTTGTAAAGTAGGGTACACAATAAAAAGTTAATTAGCAATATTTATACTGTAACTGTGTTGTATTTGCAAGCAAATTGTATTGAATGTAAATTCTTTTGTGGTACATAGTACTGTAACTGACTGTATACCTGTGACCTTGTTTATAACCTTGACAATTCATTGCGTAGAAATAGTTTTATGATATAAAACATCAATAAAGAATACAGGTTTTTTCATTGTCTGCTTCAATATAAGAAGATGTGGTATGATTGCCAACTCTTTACAAGAGACCAAATGACACAGAGACATAGCAATTAACAGTGTAAGGTCACCGTATCACCTTCAATTCATTATACATGTAATTTAAAATTGATGTTTTAACTTTTGTTTAGAAACAGTAATTGTAAAAGTTGCATTTCTATCCAGTAACTCTCAAAATATAAAATTTTAATGTTTTTTCAGAATTCTATAGCCGAGATAGCAAAATTACTACAAGAGTTTTTCCGTGATTTAGATGTTGTTCCATCAGATGTATTTGCTGGAATTGTGTTGCTAAGGAGACATCAGAAGATTCGAATGAGACATGTTGTATCACAGGTGAGTGTTGCTAAGGAGACTTGTTGTATCACAGGTGAGTGTTGCTAAGGAGACATCAGAAGATTCGAATGAGACATGTTGTATCACAGATGAGTGTTGCTAAGGAGACTTGTTGTATCACAGGTGAGTGTTGCTAAGGAGACCTCAGAAGATTTTAATGAGACATGTTGTATCACAGGTGAGTGTTGCTAAGGAGACATCAGAAGATTCGAATGAGACATGTTGTATCACAGGTGAGTGTTGCTAAGGAGACATGTTGTATCACAGGTGAGTGTTGCTATGGAGACATGTTGTATCACAGGTGAATGTTGCTATGGAGACATCAGAAGATTCGAATGAGACATGTTGTATCACAGGTGAGTGTTGCTAAGGAGACATGTTGTATCACAGGTGGGTGTTGCTAAGGAGACTTGTTGTATCACAGGTGAGTGTTGCTACTGAGACATGTTGTATCACAGGTGAATGTTGCTATGGAGACATCAGAAGATTCGAATGTGACATGTTGTATCACAGGTGAGTGTTGCTAAGGAGACATGTTGTATCACAGGCGAGTGTTGCTATGGAGACTTGTTGTATCACAGGTGAGTGTTGCTAAGGAAACATCAGAAGATTCGAATGAGACATGTTGTATCACAGGTGAGTGTTGCTAAGGAGACATGTTGTATCACAGGTGAGTGTTGCTATGGAGACATGTTGTATCACAGGTGAATGTTGCTATGGAGACATCAGAAGATTTGAATGAGACATGTTGTATCACAGGTGAGTGTTGCTAAGGAGACATGTTGTATCACAGGTGAGTGTTGCTATGGAGACATGTTGTATCACAGGTGAGTGTTGCTTTGGAGACATGTTGTATCACAGGTGAATGTTGATATGGAGACATCAGAAGATTCAAATGAGACATGTTGTATCACAGGTGAGTGTTGCTATGGAGACATGTTGTATCACAGGTGATTGTTGCTATGGAGACATCAGAAGATTCTAATGAGACATGTTGTATCACAGGTGAGTGTTGCTAAGGAGACTTGTTGTATCACAGGTGAGTGTTGCTAAGGAAACATCAGAAGATTCGAATGAGACATGTTGTATCACAGGTGAGTGTTGCTAAGGAGAGTTGTTGTATCACAGCTGAGTGTTGCTAGTAGACATGTTTTATCACAGGTGAGGGTTGCTAAGGAGACATCAGAAGATTCAAATGAGACATGTTGTATCACAGGTGAGTGTTGCTAAGGAGACATCAGAAGATTAGAAAGAGACATGTTGTCTCACAGGTGAGTGTTGCTAAGGAGACATCAGAAGATTCTAATGAGACATGTTGTATCACAGGTGAGTGTTGCTATGGAGACATATTGTATCACAGGTGAGTGTTGCTATGGAGACATCAGAAGATTCGAATGAGACATGTTGTATCACAGGTGAGTTTAGCTAAGGAGACATGTTGTATCACAGGTGAGTGTTGCTATGGAGACATGTTGTATCACAGGTGAGTGTTGCTAAGGAGACATCAGAAGATTCTAATGAGACATGTTGTATCACAGGTGAGTGTTGCTAAGGAGACATGTTGTATCACCGGTGAGTGTTGCTTTGGAGACATGTTGAATCACAGGGGAGTGTTGATAAGGAGACATGTTGTATCACAGGTGAGTGTTGCTATGGAGACATGTTGTATCACAGGTGAGTGTTGCTATGGAGACATCAGAAGATTCGAATGAGTCGTGTTGTATCACAGGTGAGTGTTGCTAAGGAGACATGTTGTATCACAGGTGAGTGTTGCTATGGAGACATGTTGTATCACAGGTGAGTGTTGCTATAGAGACATCAGAAGATTCGAATGAGACATGTTGTATCACAGGTGAGTGTTGCTAAGGAGACTTGCTGTATCACAGGTGAGTGTTGCTAAGGAGACATCAGAAGATTCGAATGAGACATGTTGTATCACAGGTGAGTGTTGCTAAGGCGACATGGTATATCACAGGTGAGTTGCTATGGAGACAATTATGTAAGGGAGACAATAGAAAGGTTTATTTTTAGCTCTACTGGCTCAGAAGTTCACTAAATTTGTAACCCAACTTTGCCACATTGTATCATATGATCCCACTTGCCATCAATAATGGCTGACATGGCTAAATATAGAGCATAGACTGAAATTAAAGTTTTGTCTATTATCTTTAAATCTACTTCTGATGCCTGTAAATAGGATTTTGACCCTCTTGACCCTCTTTAGCAGTTTTGCCTATTTATACCCCCGCCTTAAAAAAGGGGGGGTATACTGTTTTTTATACCCCCGCTTTAAAAGGGGGGTATACTGTTTTACCTCTGTCTGTCCGTCAGTCTGTCCGTCCGTCCGTCCGTCAGTCAGTCCGTCCCATGAAACTTTCGTCACATTTTTCTCAGGAACTACACATCCACCCGTTCTGTAATTTGGTATCAACATTTATATATGTCAGCCATACTGTGTGATGCGTTTTCAGATTCATCATTCATCGACTTCCTGTTAACCGAACACTTGTATGATTTTACACATGATAGCCAAGTTGAAAATTTTCGTCACATTTTTCTCAGGAACTACAATACAAGGATTTCTGAAATTAGGTTTCAGGGTTTATCTAGGTCAGCTATACTGTGTGATGCGTTTTCAGATTGATCACTTGACCACTTCCTGTTTACCGAACACTTATATGATTTTACACTTGATAGCCAAGTTGAAAATTTTCATCACATTTTTCTCAGGAACTACAATACAAGGATTTATGAAATTTGGTTTCAGGGTTTATCTAAGTCAGCTATACCGTGTGATGCGTTTTCAGATTGATCACTTGACAACTTCCTGTTAACTGAACACTTGTATGATTTTACACATGATAGCCAAGTTGAAAATTTTCGTCACACTTTTCTCAGGAACTACAATACAAGGATTTCTGAAATTTGGTTTCAGGATTTATATGAGTCAGTTATACTGTGTGATGGGTTTTCAGATTCATCACTCGACAACTTCCTGTTTACCGAACACTTGCATATGTTTACACTATTTATTTTTTCGTCGCATTTTTCTTAGGAACTACAATACAAGGATTTCTGAAATTTGGTTTCAGGGTTTATCTAAGTCAGCTATACCTTGTGATGCGTTTTCAGTTTGATTACTTGACAACTTCCTGTTTACCGAACACTTGTATGATTTTACACATGATAGCCAAGTTGAAAATTTTCGTCACACTTTTCTCAGGAACTACAATACAAGAATTTCTGAAATTTGGTTTCAGGATTTATATAAGTCAGCTATACCGTGTGATGCGTTTTCAGATTCATCACTTGACAACTTCCTGTTTACCGAACACTTGTTTATTTTTACACTATTTATATTATCCACTTGCGGCGGGGGTATTATCAGTGAGCAGTAGCTCGCAGTTTCACTTGTTTTAATCTTCAAAACTATTACAGATTGATAGATACTTAAAATAGCAAAAAATTATCAGCAAGACAAGATCTACAAGTAAGTCAGTTGGCTTCTTAACAAAGATTTTTATCATTACATTGTTTGGCCATAGTTGCAGATGGTTTTATATCAAGTCAATCCTTTAGTTTCCTATAACCCTGATTTCTTGTTTTCACACTTGAATTTTTATTTTATTTTTTCAAATATTTTTGCTTAGTTAATTATTGGAGGGGGGATTTGGTTTAATAACTTTGACTAAAAATGAGGGTCTTGTAAGCTCAGTGGTTAATGAACCTAGGATATAAAACTAATAGAAAAATATTGCTGCATTCTATTTAGTAAGGAAATAGAAATTAAAAAAAAAAATGTACATATATTTAGGTACAATGATATTTTCTATTTCAGTCAGAGAATGATGTATACCAGTATTTATCAGGAGTCCCTATTGTACCCAAAACAGAATTCCTGCAACTGAGCCACCCAGATGTCATGGATGAGTACAACAAGGTCGTCCATTACATGAGGTTTGCATTGGCAGCATATGGATGGCCAGTCTTCATGATGACAAATACTGGGTGTGGTCTATGTAAAATAACACCACAATTAAGGTAAATGTCAAGGTCATTAATGGTCACAAGGTCGTCCTTTACATGAGGTTTGCATTGGTAGCATATGGATGGCCAGTCTTCATGATGACAAATACTGGGTGTGGTCTATGTAAAATAACACCACAATTAAGGTAAATGTCAAGGTCATTAATGGTCACAAGGTCGTCCTTTACATGAGGTTTGCATTGGTAGCATATGGATGGCCAGTCTTCTTGATGACAAATACTGGGTGTGGTCTATGTAAAATAACACCACGTTACAATTAAGGTAAATGTCAAGGTCATTAAGGGTCACAAGGTCGTCCATTACATGAGGTTTGCATTGGCAGCATATGGATGGCCAGTCTTCTTGATGACAAATACAGGGTATAGTCTATGTAAAATAACACCACAATTAAGGTTAATGTCAAGGTCATTAAGGGACACACGGGTGTCTATTACATGAAGTTTAAAAACTAGCTATGTCTTCAAAGTTCAACCTGTAGAATCTTAACAATGTTTGACTTAAGTGAAGATTTGTCTCATTTGTACTCATACCACATCTGCTTATATCAATGTTATGAATAATTGCAAAACTTTGAAGCCAAAAGATAGCATCCATTTACATATCTTTAAAAACAAAACATAAAGGTGACAAATATTTTTATCCATCAAAATACTTGAGACCAGAAGCCATAATCTTAACGGGACATCAAGTAAATGAGAGTTGATATAGTTGATATGTTATTGATTTCTGTCTCATTTATGTTGTATTCATAAGTGTCTCAAACCATCGTACTTTTTCTACTCTTGACCTTTACGAAGGCTGAGGGATGATGATTTATTTACATGAAGTTTTTCTAGATCTCGAAGGACCAAAAACTTTACATTTGATGTGTATGCCATTATGTGTAAAGACATTTGAATTTTGAGCAAACCGATTTGTTAGTGATATCTGTTTTGAAAGCTTTGGTTTAATTGAAAGGATTAACAGAATATTTTATGCCAACTCTGCATGTATGCTATCAGAATTTTTTTTTCAATTGAAAAATTAAACAAAGTAATTACTGTACACTGCCATCTTGGATTGTAAAATAGCAGTACACAATAAGTCTAGTTCTTTTCTTAAACCCATAAATTTTGAGACAAATTTGCAATAAGAGTGTAAGATTGTTTATTTTAATAAAAAATTAAGTGATTAGAGATTTATTGAATTATTTTAAGACTGGTTTAACAAATAACATATTTGTTTTTGTTTGAATCAGTTTTTCAACTTAGTGTAAAGTAAGTAAGTAAGTAAGTAAGTAAATGTTTATTATAGTGACCTGTGTAATCACATTTCAATAAAGTACAAATATATTACATACACAATAAAATACACCCGACCCATTGGGTCTATAAGTCACTTTCAAATAATAAAACATAATTCTTTTATCACGGATTTCAAACAAATTAATGAAAAGTAAGATTAAGCTAAATTTCAAAATGATTAATTAATAATGAAAAATTCAAACTTATATAAATAAATAATTAAAAATAAATTTAATGGGAGATAAATCAATCAGAACACTGTGTAAGGGAAGTTTGAGACAGATAAGCAATTAGTGTGTTTATCAGAATTAAGAAGAATTAGAGATTTGTTGAATAGTAAGGCTGTTTGAATTATACCAAAAATGTGTTGGAATCAATTTTTCAACAATTTCAGGGGAGATAACTCAAATAATAAACACTTATTATGAACGGGTTTAATGTAATTTATAATTTTTACTTATAACAAACTATTTTATTTTTATTTTCTTTAAGCATATTATTAAACCTATCTTCTCAAAGTAAATTTTAATTTTTTATATCTTTGAGGTATTATTCACAAAAAAGTGTTTTTTTCATGAATATTCTTTTCAAATTTGTTTTTTTCATTCCATTTGTTTTTGGCGAGTGGGAGAGGTCACAGGGTATAATCGATCTATAAACTTATAGAAAATGACTGGACAATTACCAAAATAAATCTCAAGACATATTGATATACAAACATAAAATTACTCAACAATTAATAAAATAAATCTTTGAATTTACTGATTAAACACACAGAAAATGATAGGACAAATATTTAAATTGTCCTATAATCTATTGATAAACTAACAGAAAATGACTGTATAATTAACAATAACAAAAGTCTCTTAAAATTTATTGATAAACTAACACAAAATGACTGTATAATTAACAATAACAAAAGTCTCTTACTGTAAAATCTATTGATAAACTAACTGAAGCTGACTCGACAAATAACAAAAATGTTTTTGTATTGTTTGAGAATCACTGATTGTTGACCGTGTCCTGAGAGTTATCTGGAATTGACACGTCACATTTTGTTTGCTTCTATATCAGTCATCTGTGGTTGACAATTGTAAGACTTGTCCCTAAAGCAATTATATTTCACTTGTCTATCTGTCTGGTATAAGAGTGACAAAAAATGGAGGGAGAAATTGGATTAAGTTTGATAATCAAAACACGTTTATATTGTTATACATGTGTGTAAACCTGGTAAAAAAAACTTTAAAAGCATGTTAATTGGCAAGTTGAATGTCCTTCTTTTATTTTATCACAAATCAGAAAGCTTTTCTATTCAGTGAGATAACTTCTCAGGAGATCAGACGTTTCCTCATCAATAAAGGCAAGATAAAAAATATTTATTATATTACCACAACAGAGCAGGGTCTAAGAGATTTTATTAGTTGTTAAATATCCATTTACAGAAAAAAAGATTTTTTTATAACAAATTGCTGATTATGTTTCAATTGTAGTTCTTCATCAGAAGGGTACAGAATTAAATCAATATTGATATTTACTTTTTTAGCTCACCTGGCTTTTCTCATCACTTGGCGTCCAGCGTCTGTCATCGTCCGTTGTTGTCATTGTGCGTCGTTGTTACTGAAACTATTTGGCCACAATCATTATTGAAGTATTTAGTTTTAAAAATGTGTCTGGTGACCTGGCCAACCAACCAACATGGCCGCTATGGCTAGAAATATAATATAGGGGTAAAATGTAGATTTTGGCTTATATCTCTGAAAACAAAGCATTTTTGTAGGTGTTGTTGTTCCTGTTGTGGATTGAGGCACCCTAAGGGAGTAGAATTAATTGATGATAATTATATTTCAGGTGTTGTTGTTCCTGTTGTGGATTGAGGCACCCTAAGGGAGTAGAATTAATTGATGATTATTGTATTGTAGGTGTTGTTGTTCCTGTTGTGGATTGAGGCACCCTAAGGGAGTAGAATTAATTGATGATAGTTATATTTCAGGTGTTGTTGTTCCTGTTGTGGATTGAGGCACCCTAAGGGAGTAGAATTAATTGATGATAATTGTTGCCAGTGTAATTTTGCGGCATTGTTACACCTGAGTGGACTGAAACAAGCTGATTTGGTTTATGTGACTTACCATGTTGATGTATGTACACATTTCTTCTTTGAAAATTAAATATAGTATCAAAAGAGGAGTATATAAATGGCAATGACTATCTATAAACACTGAAGTGCAGAAAAGACATTTGTGATGTAGAAAAGTTCAATTAATTTTTAGAAAATTGTTATATGAGCCAAGGCTAATCAAAAATGACATTTACCACACTAACATCTTTGTGTAAGACATCTTGTAGCAAAATTTATTATATATAACCATGAACAATAACAATTACCTCAAATTGAGAACATATACAAAAAATGGTGAGTTTATTCCTCAGTTAACTTAAGTAAGTTTGGTTTTTTTATATTTTTTTTATATTTAGATTGGTGAAACACCATTTTATGTTGCTTTGGACCACAAACACAAGAAAGTAATTATCTGTATCAGAGGGACTCTATCATTGCAAGTAAGTCTTCTGGAACCTTTGGTTTTACAATTGTAAAGAGGGGAACCAGTTTTACTAATTAAATTGTATTTATGCAGTCTCAGATACAGTGACTGTAAAATCATTTTTAGGAAGTGATAAATGATTTAATGCTGCAGCTTTCATTACATACTTTAAGATGTTGAGATTTTAATTTAATGTCAGGAAAAAGTTAACATTTAAACATAGTAAGCCAGCATTATGTGGTTAGTGAACTGAAACTAAATGCAGATTTTCCTTATCATCAAAATTCATACTGTAACTGAAGTAATCTGCCATATGACAGCCAATTTGATGAATGTCTAATGTTTTACAGGATGTGTTGACAGATTTAAAGGCTGATGCTGAGATTCTACCATTGGACCCTATAAAGGAAGATTGGGTTGGACATAAAGTAAGTGTTGTTTGTTAAGTATTAACAGATTTAAAGGCTGATGCTGAGATTCTACCATTAGACCCTATAAAGGAAGATTGGGTTGGACATAAAGTAAGTGTTGTTTGTTACATAAACAGAATTATCGCTATTTTGTGCATTTTTCCTTTAACCCTTTAACATTCAAGGATTTTTTACCTTTTCTTCCCGAATAAAGGATATCTGTTTTCAATCAATTGCACATTTCGATAAAAAGCTCACTCAAAGGACAAGTTAGACTCATCTGATAGATAATTGACCAAGGTTTCAGGAAAACTTGATTTAAGGAAAATAATTTCTTACGTTGGTCACGTGATATCCCTCAAAAGTCACGTGACATGCTGAATTAAAGTGACAAAAATGTACAATTCAAGCGGAAAAGCGGTTTTACAGACATTTAGTGACAAAAATAGAACATAGTTTTAGTGTTAAATTAATGCATGAAGACTTTCGGAAACGTTATCGGTGAAAACTTTATACAGAAAGATGCAAAACTTGTCTGATTGGTAGAAATATCAAGACTCGAAACACCGAAAAAATAGTGGATTTTTTGAGAATTTTTGTCATAGTCAAATAAATGGCCCAAGTTTATGTTAAAGATGTTCTATTCATAACTGCTTACAGAGTAAGCCTTTAGGAAAGAATTTTGAGTAAATATTGAATGAAAATCTGGTATTTTTGAGTGCCCAGGCTAAGAATGTAACAAAAACAGAGAGAGGGGAGAAAAAAGGGGTTTTTTTTTTGTTGATGTAAATCATGTATTTCAGTTGTCTTAATTGAAATTGAAAGTAAAGTTAAGTTAAGTTACATTTAATATAGGAATTTATTTTTTCATCCTCCGGCAGTGAGGTTTGAACCCGCGATCATCCGGGTGTAAGACTGTGCATCTTTCCACTGAGCCACAGAAACCATTGGAAAACTTATGAAATTTAAGCATATAAGTCACCTTCTCTGTAAGACAAGACATTAATGTTGGGAGAACATAATCAAACTTCGTTTTCTTAAGAAGCTATTTTTTGAAAATTATTATTTTTTGAAGCAAATTTGTAAGAAAGTTATTCAAAAATGTTCGTTTTTTCGTCTATATGTCACTATTTTTATACCTTAGCGATACGATATCCAACACCCTCATAACCAGACACTAAAGAAACAAAGATTTGTTATTGCTATTCCGACTTGGCTAACAATTTTTAACACATTTTAGATGTTCTCATCTCTTTTGCTATAAAAACTGACAAAACAAAACATGAAAATTCCTTGTAATTTGAGTTTGTTTCAGTGTTGATACTCTATGAATCAGATTTTTTGTATGTGTATGAGTTTTACTTACAGTTTTGATAGTATTCTTGTAAATGATCACGGCACAGTTATCAAAATTGTCATTTTTAAACAAAAAACAGCAACAATTTGTCTTGTGACATTTTGTGAAAATATTCTATTTAAAAATAGAAATAAAACAGTTTTCCCCCCAAAAAAGCTTGTCAATATAGGGCAAATTGACATGATGCATTGCATTTTGTTGGTTTCAGACACCAAAAATCAAGTTGGTGGTATACTGATCTTCAATTTGAGCCCACAACCACATATGTACGTCAAAAATTGTCAACGATACAAAACTTCATGCAAACTACTCCGCCACAAATTTTGCTTATCGGTCAAATTGACCGGTAGGAACGTTAAAGGGTTAAACTTTTTTTGTGATGATTTTCATATCATGCTTCTCGCTTTAGATGGACAATTATCACTAGAAACTATAGAGGCATGTGCGTGCTAATAAAATTGACATGAAATTGACAATGTCGTTATAGGTAAAATAGGGGTAAACAGATTATCATTGGTCATCTCATCTTGATTGCTTTTCTAGCTTTCGTCATACTGGCTCAAGCGAAAAAAAATAATTCTAGTTGAGATGATCAACGATAATCTTTAAATAACAGTCAGTCATTCATAGTACAAAGTTCAAAAAGATGACACTGCAACATAAAAGATTTTTTCAGACAGCAATATGATTGTGTGACAGAAAGGATGTTGTTTTGCGATATGATAGAATTTAAACAAAAAATTATAATTTTGAAAACAGAAACAAGAAACATCACACTCACACAACAAGTCACATCACACTCACACAACAAGTTATATCACACAACAAGTCACACCCCCCCCCCCCCCCCCCCCAAAAAAAATCAATAGACAATCACATGTCTTCTGACACTAAAACTTAAGGTAAGATTTTAAAAGATTGGTAAGAAGAGAGGAAATCACATTTGAAACTAAAGGTCAGATTTAACCAACTCAGTAAGATATTGCTATTTTGAGGTTATAATGTAAAAGAAGGGGTATTATGTATTAAATCCTTTCACAAAATTAATTCATACACTTTTAAAAAATTCAATCAAAAATCACACATTATATATTGGTGTTCCTTGTCTCCAAGTCATAGTGATGGCTTTAACACAGAATAAAAACTTACACCTCACTGTTAAAGACTAGCTCCAGTTAGGCCAGGTGACCAGTTTAACTAGATACTGGTAACATTCTAGGCATTTAAATATAAAATGAAAGCATCAAAACAACATAAATGTTCAATTTAATTTGACATTTTTCTTTTTCTAAAGGGCATGGTTCATGCAGCTGTTTACATTAAGAAGAAGATAAAAGAAGATATGGTTTTGTCACAAGCTTTTGGGAAGTGTTCTGTAAGTCTAACCTTGTAGCTATAACTCTTACCTAGTTTTTGTAATTATTGTTTATTTAAGAGTGCCAGTAGGGGTAGAAAGTGTACATGTTTTAGTCACATTAAATCTTTTACGTAAAATGATGAAAAACAACCTGACCAAATAAAAACTGATGAATTAGGAGTAAGCAAACACATACATTGAAAACAATTATTGTTATTTGGCAGTTTGGCTTTTATCTCTCAAACTTAAATATATATAGAAGCTACATTAAACATGTTATTGCAAAAGTTATCATCAGCATAAAGATTTATGAGTATGTGCATATTAAAGTCCTTATTAGCAAACTTGCTATTGTATTAGCAGGTGAGCAATACAGGTACAGGTGTGCCTCTTGTATGTTATATTTGTTTTATTTTTCAGGAGATTGGAGCAGAGAGATATGATCTTGTATATTATATTTGTAGACATTTCTCGTTTTGTTTATATAGATTAGACCGTTGGTTTTCCCGTTTGAATGGTTTTACACTAGTAATTTTGGGGCCCTTTATAGCTTGTTGTTCGGTGTGAGCCAAGGCTCCGTGTTGAAGGCCGTACTTTAACCTATAGTGGTTTAATTTTTAAATTGTTATTTGGATGGAGAGTTGTCTCATTGGCACTCACACCACATCTTCCTATATCTATTTATTTTTCAGGAGATTGGAGCAGAGAGATATGATCTTGTTTTAGTAGGACATTCTTTAGGTGCTGGAGCAGCAGTAATACTAGCCATACTTCTACAACAAGAATATCCTGGATTACATTGTTACGCTTACTCCCCTCCTGGGGGCCTCCTAAGGTTTGTATACTACAACAGGAATATCCTGTATTACATTGTTACACTTACTCCCCTCCTGGGGGCCTTCTAAGGTTTGTATACTACAACAGGAATATCCTGGATTACATTGTTACGCTTACTCCCCTCCTGGGGGCCTCCTAAGGTTTGTATACTACAACAAGATTATCCTGGATTACATTGTTACACTTACTCCCCTCCTGGGGGACTCCTAAGGTTTGTATACTACAACAAGAATATCCTGGATTACATTTTTATGCTTACTCCCCTCCTGGTGGCCTCCTAAGGTTTGTATAATACAGCAAGATTATCCTGGATTACATTGTTACGCTTACTCCCCTCCTGGTGGCCTCCTAAGGTTTGTATAATACAGCAAGATTATCCTGGATTACATTGTTATGCTTACTCCCCTCCTGGGGGCCTCCTAAGGTTTGTATACTACAACAAGCATATCCTGGGTTACATTGTTACGCTTACTCCCCTCCTGGGGGCCTCCTTAGGTTTGTATAATACAGCAAGATTATCCTGGATTACATTGTTATGCTTACTCCCCTCCTGGTGGCCTCCTAAGGTTTGTATAATACAGCAAGATTATCCTGGATTACATTGTTATGCTTACTCCCCTCCTGGGGGCCTCCTAAGGTTTGTATACTACAACAAGCATATCCTGGGTTACATTGTTACGCTTACTCCCCTCCTGGGGGACTCCTAAGGTTTGTATACTACAACAAGAATATCCTGGGTTACATTGTTACGCTTACTCCCCTCCTGGGGGACTCCTAAGGTTTGTATACTACAACAAGAATATCCTGGATTACATTGTTACGCTTACTCCCCTCCTGGGGCCTCCTAAGGTTTGTATACTACAGCAAGAATATCCTGGATTACATTGTTATGCTTACTCCCCTCCTGGGGGCCTCGTAAGGTTTGTATACTACAGCACGAATATCCTGGATTACATTTTTACGCTTACTCCCCTCCTGGTGGCCTCCTAAGGTTTGTATACTACAACAAGAATATCCTGGATTACATTTTTACGCTTACTCCCCTCCTGGGGGCCTCGTAAGGTTTGTATACTACAACAAGAATATCCTGGATTACATTGTTATGCTTACTCCCCTCCTGGGGGCCTCCTAAGGTTTGTATACTACAACAAGAATATCCTGGGTTACATTGTTATGCTTACACCCACCTCCTGGGGCCTCCTAAGGTTTGTATAATACAACAAGAATATCCTGGGTTACATTGTTATGCTTACTCCCCTCCTGGTGGCCTCCTAAGGTTTGTATACTACAACAAGAATATCCTGGATTACATTGTTATGCTTACTTCCCTCCTGGGGCCTCCTAAGGTTTGTATACTACAACAAGAATATCCTGGATTACATTGTTTTGCTTACTCCCCTCCTGGTGGCCTCCTAAGGTTTGTATACTACAACAAGAATATCCTGGATTACATTGTTACACTTACTCCCCTCCTGGGGGACTCCTAAGGTTTGTATACTACAACAAGAATATCCTGGATTACATTGTTATGCTTACTCCCCTCCTGGGGCCTCCTAAGGTTTGTATACTACAACAAGAATATCCTGGATTACATTGTTATGCTTACTCCCCTCCTGGGGGCCTCCTAAGGTTTGTATACTACAACAAGAATATCCTGGATTACATTTTTACGCTTACTCCCCTCCTGGTGGCCTCCTAAGGTTTGTATACTACAACAAGAATATCCTGGATTACATTTTTACGCTTACTCCCCTCCTGGTGGCCTCCTAAGGTTTGTATAATACAGCAAGATTATCCTGGATTACATTGTTATGCTTACTCCCCTCCTGGGGGCCTCCTAAGGTTTGTATACTACAACAAGAATATCCTGGGTTACATTGTTACGCTTACTCCCCTCCTGGGGGACTCCTAAGGTTTGTATACTACAACAAGAATATCCTGGATTACATTGTTATGCTTACTCCCCTCCTGGTGGCCTCCTAAGTTATACAGCATTGGTCATTGTCAGATAGATGTATGAGTTAACTGGTTAAAAATAAGCATGTAATGAATTCAAAAGTAAAAATGCTAATTTTACATTTGTATAGAGCCTATTGAACAAGCTTAAAGCAAAGCCTATAGTTATCACATTTTCTGTCTGGTCGTGAAACATTTACATATTAACAAGGTTGTCAAAAGTCAGTACCTGCATATACAACATTGCCAAAATTGTATACTTAGAAATGTGGTCACACACTATAGTCACAATTTGAGATTTCCAAAGGTTGGCAGGAATGCATCAAAGATGCTAGTACACCTACAAAGTTTAATGACATGTTTTGTATATTTCAGTGAAACTTGTGTAGAGCAGACTAAATCCTTTATAACTTCTGTTGTTGTGGGAAAAGATGTTGTACCAAGGTAGTTATTCATGTTATATTTGACTTATAAACAACAAACATAAGGGTCATTTAAAATAATTTGTGAAACAATGAAGCAGTTTTAGTTAAATGGATATAAGAAGATGTGTTATGAGTGCCAATGAGACAACTGTCCATCCAAGTCACAATTTGTAAGAGTAAGTTATAATAGTACAGCATTCAACACAGAGCCTTGGCTCACATCAAACAGCAAGCTATAAAGGGCCTTGGCTCACATCAAACAGCAAGCTATAAAGAGCCTTGGCTCACATCAAACAGCAAGCTTTAAAGGGCCCCAAAAATGACTAGTGTAAAACCATTCAAACCAGATAACCAACTTTCTAATCTATATAAAAAAAAACAAGGAACGAGAAACACTTATGAACCACATCAAAACTACAAATGACAACCCCTGAACAACAAGTTCCTGACTGAGGACAGGTGCGAACAAATGCAGTGTGTTTAAATGTTTTAACAGGCGCCAACCTTCACCCTAACCTGAAGTAATAGTGTAACATCAAAACATAGAAAGACACAATATGAATTAACAATTAAAATGGCTTAACTTGATCAAAAGACATATTAACAAAAACAAGACAACTGGTTAAGGGTTTGTAATCCATGACCTTCAATACTCAAGGTGTGCAAACTATCACAAGAGTTCATGGGGTTACACTACTAGATAATTACTCCCCAATCTTTCACTTGTGTATTTCTGTATTACAGAATAGGACTGTTCCAAATGGAAGTGCTGCGTACAGATTTAATCAATGTTATAAAGATGAGTAATAACTCCAAGGTAATGTTCTTTAGAGTAACACACAATGTGTTTAGAATTGACAGTTACTGATTATTGATGTACACAGAATGTAGTATGAATATAAATGAAACAGTTGATAAAGGCTATTGAAGAACTTTTGGTATTCAAAAGTCTGTTGGACTTGCATAGAAATAGTACAGTATAATAAAATATGAGGACTTATTAAAAGTATAAAAAAAACCACCCAGAACATTCACCAGAATTAGTCAAGACAAATATGCAGAAAAGGTCACAATAAGGATTGAAATAATTGTACAGACAAACCACACTGACACTTCAACAGGCTTATCAAAAAAATATATAGATAAAATATAATATCAAAGACAGAAAATACTATGTACCATGTTGACAAAACTTGCTGGATTTCTGTGATATTTCTATCCTTGTTATTAGTTGCATATTATTATGTTTTTAAACATTAGAATATTTTGTTCTCAAACAACCTTCTGAAATATATGTAATTGGTCATTCTTTGAACCTGAAATGTTGTATTACAGTGGAAGATAATAATGAAAGGTATATGTTGTGGATCCTCTGAGACAGACAAGATGAATCTTGAACAAGTCCGAAATGAAATAGAAGAACGAGATCTTCATGCCCATCCATCAGATGATGACATCACACTCGTAGCTCATACACCGCTGTATCCTCCCGGTAAAATTATACATGTGGTCAGGAGTCATCCTAAAAATAATGGGTTAGTATATCTTATTGACAAATATAAAGATTTTTCAACTGTAAATAACACTTTATAAATGTTTGTCCCAAGTGCTTTTCTGGATTGACCTTGATCAGGAATGTTAAGGATGTTTAACTATCTGAACATATTAAAGGGGCTCAACCCTTTCCTCCATTGAATTTTTTTTGCATACTTGATTCGCATAGGATTTTTCAATAAAATTCTGAGAATATACTTTCAAGTTTTAATGCATTGTGAAAAACAAATATTTCATCAAATAAATTTAAGTCAGATATTCCTATGATATTCCTTTTCATCTTGTTTACAAATTTTAATAAGTCTACTGCAGACATTTTGTAGTCAAAGCTTTTCAATTGAGGTACTACACAGGCGTCAAAAGGTGTCATTATGGAGTAAAGGGGGTGGTGTCAAAAGGCATCACTATGAAGGAAAGGGTTAAAGAATAACCAAATTATGACAAATTTCATTTATTTCTTTAGCAATGCATTTGAATGATTACAATTTTTATGTACAAAGTTTTTTAATATGAAAAACCAGTAAATTGAACTTTCTGCACTCACATGTATGTATTTGAAGAAGATGAAAAGCTCAGAAAAATTCTAAACATACAGAAATACTTCTACTGTAAGTGTTTTCCGAAGCTGAAGCTTAGTTTAATGAAATAGCTTCTTCTTGTTTGGGGACCAGGTTAAGATATAGAAAAATATAGAATTTTGGCCATTTGTTTATTACAATATCAATCCTTAAACTACTGTAACAAGGTTGCTGGAATTTCTCGCTACATTGAGGACCTGTTGGTGACCTTCTGCTGTTATTTTTCTATGGTCGGGTTGTTGTCTCTTTGACACATTCCCCATTTCCATTTTCAATTTTAACTGTTATCTTTCAGTAATATCACTATGTTGATACAGTTGCTACCCTGGAAATACCACTCTGAGCAAGACACAACAAAAACCCTCTACCAGCCTCTCATAGTCCTGAAGTTCAATAAGTAGGGTCACAAGATGGGCAAACCTTTGTTTTTCCAAGAGTATCAAACTTTTGGGATGTGATCCCTAACACACAACATCAAACTGAATTATTTTTACATGTAGATCAAGATTGGGTTTTGAGTTATGTATGTACTTGATAAATCTAGGTAAATAGAGGTGGAAATATATGTTTTATAAAAGTTTATTCTTTATTCACAGCTCAAGTCTATGTTGTGGTAATAATGAGCCAGTGTACCAAGCTATCTGGGCTGACAACAGAAGTTTTGATGAAGTGATTGTCTCCCCTACAATGATAAATGACCATATGCCTGATTATGTTATGGATGCATTGGAGAAGGTATAAACAAAAATCCAATTGTTTGATGGTAATTGTATGCTCTTGAAGGTCATTGGTATATTGTTTGGTTGGTGTTGTCTAGTGATAACAACAGTTGATCTCTTTCTTCTCAGCTATGAGAGTAAATCAGACTAAATTGGTATTTTTCTATTATTTTTGTTTTAAATACATTTCTTATAAACACAAAATTCTACATACTGTAAATACAGAAATTATTGCGTGCATTTATTATTACGATTTCAACATTCAACACTTAATTGCGATTTTAATTTTAATGATTTTGAGAAAAATCCTGGTGAATTCATATAAAATAGTTCAAAATACAAGTTTGGATTGTTGCATTTGCAACTCTGTCGCATTTTTCGCAAAAATAAAAACCTCGCAATAATTTCTGAATTTACAGTATTCCATTCACTAGTTATTTACATGTCAGTACTGAAACAAAATCACTCAATGTACCTCATGACAAACCTCAAAGTTATATTGTCTTTCTTCTAAATATTTTGTTTATTTTTGTTAGGACTTTGTGTTGCTTGTTATGATATAGAGATATGGTCTCGACAGAGCAGAGTTAGTTACCTTACTCTGAATTATTTCAATGCCGCTTACCTTACTCTGAATTATTTCAATGCCGTATCAAATAAGGAAATTATTATTTTAACAATAAGGACTTATGAAATATCATAAGCTTACCAAACATTATAGAAAATGTATACCTCAGTACAAAACACAAAAACAGCTAAATTTCTGTGTATTGAATATCATTAGCTTACCAAACATTATAGAAAATGTATATCTCAGTACAAAAACACAAAAACAGCTAAATTTCTGTGTATTGACTAATATTGATGTCTTCCCCTTTCATGGTAACTTTAAATTTGCCTACTGCTTAAAATATATTGAATTACTTCCCCTGATAAGCTGACATTACATTTTTTTGCTACACAATACAAATATATGGTTTATATAACATTTAATATTGATTACAGTAACTGTAACATTTTATATAGGGATTAGAATATAACTGAGACATTATTTTTAATAGTTGCACATATTTTGCCAATTTTACAAATTTAAATGACCAACTACTTTTAAAATCAAGTCTTTATCCAGTTTGGAATTATTTCATTAATTGGGTGATTTTTCTACTCTTTATACTATTTGTTGAGTTAAAGTGCTGTATGGCATTTATAATGTAAATATAAGGAATATAAATAATGTGATAGGCAAACTAAAGACCCACTGGGGGTAAAAATACTTTTAAAATGTTTATATTTATACTTATAATCACACATAATGTGACAACAGCACAATTTTTTTTAAAGTATCGTGTGGACTAAACTATTTCAGTCAAATTTTAATGGATGAAATGAAAAATGGGTAAATGTAATTTAGTCAGGAACCCCACAACACAATCACTCCATTATAGATATGACTAGGAAAGCGAAGGATTAAGTGTTAGCAAAGATGTTCAACCACATCACATAATACATTTGTAATAAAATTGAGAATGGAAATACGGGAATGTGTCAAAGAGACAACAACCCGACCAAATAAAAAAACAACAGCAGAAGGTCACCAACAAGGTCTTCAATGTAGCAAGAAATTCCCGCACCCGGAGGCGTCCTTCAGCTGGCCCCTAAACAAATATATACTTGTTCAGTGATAATGAACGCCATACTAATTTCCAAATTGTACACAAGAAACTAAAATTAAAATAATACAAGACTAACAAAGGCCAGAGGCTCCTGACTTTGTGTCTGTCTAAAGTCTTGAGTTATTTATTTATAGTTTGTGTCTGTCTAAAGTCTTGGGTTATTTATTTATAGTTGTTTGTTATCAGTCTGTCATATTTGTTTCTGGTTTAAATATTTTCTATGTTAAACCATATCATTGGGTTTCCCATTTCAATAATCTATTTGCCAATTGTATAGTTCCATTTAAATTTTGTACCAGGTGTTAATCTAATCCAGTAAGTAATATCCCATTAAAATTCTATCTACATATTTATGATGGACTTATTTTCACTTTCTAATTTTTAGCTAAATTTGCTCTGAAAGACTGAAAAGAAATCCCACAATTTTAGTTTACCGTAAACGTCAAATAATCTTGGGATTATTTTTGCTTATTTAGCACTAACTCACAAATTATAATTTGAAATTGGCCTTTTGGGTAATAAAGTTGATCTATTACACATAAGTTATAAAGATGTTGATCTACTACACATAAGTTATAAAGATGTTGATCTTCTGATTCTAGAAGGCAAACATAGTTTTTGGACCTATGTCACATTGTCTGAAGGGCAGACATGTTTTAACTTTTTGTTACAATGTAAATGATTTATTGTTTTATTTCAGGTTTTAGTTAATGTAGCTCCACCAAAACCAATCAGAACTTTAACAGAAGATGAACGTCAGAATTTATTAAACAATAGAACACCTTCTGTTGATTCTGTGCTAGGACTAGGACAAGTGGATATCTTGATAGAACCAGAGATTGCAGATCAATCTTTAGGTCATTTACCGGTTTATGATATGAGTAACTATCATAATGAAAATGAATATTCATTAGATGCTGAAGGAAATATTGTTATTACTAAAAATAAACCAAAGATGACCTTAAACCTGAATGAAAATACAGATGCACCTTTAGCAAGTCCAGAAACTTTATCAGACCGGTCAAGCCTAGCAAGCTCAGGTAGTTTGAAAAACATTGTTAGCAGTAACCGTGACAGCTTACGGAAATCGTTACAAAGTCCGTTAGAGACAATACAACAATCACCAACGGTCAAATCTCCTAACGAATCAAGCTTTGACATGCCTTTTATTAAACAAGAATCAAAAACCAGTGATAATTCTGATCATGTGATGACTGATCAGTCAGATGTGACAGATAGTCATGTGACTGAGCGTACCGATAGTACCAATACTGATGACCAATTATTTGACAGACATTCACCTGTAGAAAGTAACTATCAGGTAGAATATGGCAGTCCTAACTGTTTCTATTCCCCTGCAGGACTAGGCTATCCACACTTTATAGACGACCAGGAACCAGAGGAAATGATGAGTGACAGCTCAGAGACATCAGAAATGTTAATAGAACAAGAAAGTGAAAATATTCACCTCCCGTTAAAAGTCTCTCACTCTGAATGTGTGAAAATACAGAAGAAACCTCTCCAGTGTTCTCAGTCTGATTCTTATCTACAAAGTTTGTCAGACAAGTACAAGATGAGGAGATCTAAGGAACAGGGAGATATTGCTCATTTACAAGATATAAATAATGTGTTTGAAGACTTAATTCCCATTCACGATGTAAACTGTAATCAACCATTTACTTGTACACACGATCAGCATAATAGGTCACATGGGTCGATATCAGCGGAGGAAGACTCTGATATGAGGATGTCAACATCACATGTTCAGCGTAATGGATCACATGGTTCGATATCAGCGGAGGAAGATTCTGAATTAAGACTGTCCACATCACATTCAGATGATATATTTGATATGCCTATTGAAGAGACTGATGTGTGAAGTCCCATAGAAAACTACTGTCTGTCAACACACAAACTAAATAACATTGGATGGTCCAGTTACTTTTAATATGATCAGATTATTTACTTATTTCATATTTGTCAAGGTGTTATAGTAAATATTTGCTGCTGTAGAACATAAGCTCAAATAAGTGTAAGATATTACCTATGGTAGCTCAGTCACCTGATAACTGAAGGATACATTAGAAAAAGGGACATTTGTAGTGGTCTAAAACTAATACACTATTTATCAGTATTTTAGTATAAGTTGGTGTGAAAATATGATGTATGGTTTTTATATGGATTTTTTGTTTCCACCCATATTACTAAATAATTAGGACAGAAAATATAACTTTTCTTTAAAAATAGATGAAGTTTCTAAATTTTCAGGTTGTTTTTGTTTAAATAAAAGAGATGTTTTTTTCTGTTTTCATCTCATAAAACAAACAACAGATGCTTTAGAAAGAGAATACATTTTTAGAACGAATTTATTAAATTGAAATTTGGAGATTCTTATTTTCACTAAACCCCCCATATTACTGACAAAAGCACAATATTTCAAATGTTCTCTGAATGCTTTATTGAGGGGCAGTTTTAGATATAAAAAAATCGAACCTTTTTGTTTGATAGTATGTTCATATCTATATACATGTCGTATTATATCATTTTTCAATGCCTTTTATATCATATGTTGTTAGTTGTTAAGTTTTGATATTTGTAAAAATGTTGTTTTTTTTATGTTTCGGGATTTTTTATGGTGGTGTATTTATTCAAAATTGTTGATGTTTTCATATCCATTTTTTTTTAAGAGTTGCATTTGATATCCGTTGTTACGTATTTATTTATAAGAGATGTACTTATGTTTTAATATCCATGGTGGTGTTTATCATGTATATAAGAGATAAATGTTTGTTATGAGTGATGATGTTCTATTTCATGTTTTAAATCCTCCCGTCTTCAGATTGATTATTTATTCTTTTGTTTGTTGGCTATTGTCTTTATAAATATATATTTTACAGAAAACTATCAAAGTTGGTCCAAATTTTATCAAATTGAATTCTTGTCTTTATTTCTGATGCATATAGCATTGCATCTGCTATTTCATAAAAAAGGGGGAAAATATTCTTGAATATAATTTATTGGATTATTAACCAATGAACATTTTGTTCATGTATCTGTCTGAATTCCAATGTTACAATTTTAAGCAATTAAAAAATGTGTTCAACTTGATACAAAATAATTTTTGTAGACGAAATTTGTATGCATAATATAACTTGGTTTGTAGTGGTGTTAAAGTGGAGACAACTCTTGCATTTCTGTTGAAAGCAGAGAAACTTCCTTCTTGTTTTTGCAATAATTTTAGAAACAACTTTTTTAGGTTAGAAATTAAATTATATATACATACAAAAATATGTAAAAGAAAAAAATACCTATCCCTTTCCACATAGACTTTTAAAAAAATTGAACAGCTCTTTGATAAATAATATTTTGAAGACATTTTTATAGTCCCTTGATTATCCTGTTGCGATAAAATATTTGATTTTTTTCATGTATTTTAAAAATGTTAACTTTATTGTGTTCACATGAAGCAGTGCAATTATGTTATTTTTATACTTGTATTATATTGATGTAATGATTGTCAAGGTCACATGACCAGAAATACTTGATACCTTTTTATCCATGTTAAAACTTGTTAAGTTACATCTTAAATCAAATAGTGGCTCTCTATTTTGTGTTCTTAGGTTAAATATGAATCTCTTGCTTTTTTGATATGTTCCTCGTATCATTGCAATGCCACAATTTTTAAAGCAGGACTTGGTATTATGTTTTAATCGACGCACAGTTTCTTAATAATTTACAATAAAACATATCTTGCCATATTTATTCCCTTTGGAAAACCATATCAGTCAAATATTGATAGTTTATTTCATTGTTTTAGTTTTTCCTATGAAGTTCTGGTTGTAAAAAAAAAACATCTGAATTTATCGTATTTTTTTAAATCGACGAGAGGACTCGAGGGTGGCTGGTTTATTTTGTTTGGTCTAAAATGTGCAATAAAGCTGAGATACAAGTACATTTCATGGGGAGTTAATTTATTTTCAGATTTGTATTAAGGTCTTAATTGGTTATAGCTTTAAAACAATATATACCCTTAAATCGGGATAACTGTTTTTTGGAGACACAAAACCATTTACTTTTATACCTTTACCCATATATACCTGTGCCATGTCAGAAAAGTTATATTATAAAAAGTATTATTTTTGTTTATTTGACTGTGTTAGTGTTTTAATTTTTTACTTAGTTTTATATTTCAATTTAAAAACAAGCAGTATTCAAAGGAACTAAAAAATCCTGTCAATGCCTATATTTTTTATGATTTACTGTAAATTTAGAATTGTTTCAATGTTTTTATTATTGTGAAAATTACTAACGGATCAGATTCTCAAACACAAAACAACAAAAAAAAAATGCACATTTCAACATTTTTAATCACATTCTTTGTATGCCACATTTTTTATGAAATCACAATAATTGATCTTGCAATTTTTAATCATTTTCAAACACTTTAATATTAAATGCAAGCATTACTAACTGAATTACAGTGATTTTTTTATGTGAAAATATAGTCCCAATATTTTATTTATTTTATATTGAAAATCTACACACCATATCTGCTTACAATATTTTATACTTTTAATTTGAAAAGTGGCTCAGTATCTGATATGCAGAATTTTTGTTAAATGAAAATTTTACACAGAAATAATGAATAAAGTTTAATTATTTGTTTTATTCTGCATTAGAATGGAGATCAACTGTAATTTTTTTTTGAAGTCTTGCCTACAACCATTGGTAGTTTTACTGTTGCAAATATGTTTTAACCTTTCTCAGCTACAATTTCCCAGGTAAATTTAATTTGTGACAGTAGAACAACAGATAGACGTCTGCAAAGCTTCAGTTATCTCTTAAGGTGGTATGGGTGTCTTTCGCCATCTTGGATTGTAAAAAACAGAGATTCTAAGGTCAATATTTTCTATCAAGTTAGCAAAATTGATGCAGGAATGCAGAATTTAATGTGAATTTTCATTTAAAAGAACCAATTTATAAGAATATAACTTAGAAATATAAATATTTTTACAAGTGTAGATTAATTTAGGTTGTTTTTGAATATTTTTCAAATTGGCATTTTAAGGGGAGGTAACTCTATAACAGTGCATTTTCTGAAGGACTCTACATGAAATTTTCCTATTTTGTCTTTTAGCCGGAAAAAACGTACGGTGACCCTATCTTTTCTTTTGATATTCTCAAAGCATTGTCTGAAAGCAATCTTTTCCTAAATTTTTTTACAATTCTATCATTTTGTTTAGTTTTTATTCACAAAATGGTGTTTTTTCCTGTATAATCCATACAAAATTTGTCATTATGTCACAACCTGTAGCTTGAGAAAATGCACGGTGACCTATCATTTTTATAATATTTTTGATCATGTATCAATAGATACTACATTTTCACAAAGTATGAACAAATTATATCATTTTTATTTTAGACTCCCATACCACCTTAATTGTATACTGTATATGTTTACAGAGTCACACAGTTGTTCATAGAAAATCCATGACTTACTTGTATCTGATGAAAATGTGTAACCTAATTTTCTACAAAACCATTATCTGAACACCAATTTAATAGACCACTTTCGAGTTCATCCGTCACCGGCAAAAACTTGTCAATTATGCCAGCCTTTATGACGTCATTTACTAGATAGAGGGGGTCACCTGTATCCCTGCACTATTTACGTTCATCAAGCATCTTAGTGATCATCTTTGTGCAGGATAAACTAGAAATAATGATTGCTCTGTAGGTTCTTACTGAAAATTCCCTAATGACAGCAGTGTTGATTGTCAATTTTGAGAATTCAATTTGCCGAATAATTCGTACAATATAGAATTATAGTTTTCCAACCACTCGCTCAACATTGGAAGGGAAGTGACGATGCCCCTAAACGCACAAATGACGGTGATACAGGCGCGTATAATTGACGAGTTTTTTCTGGTGACGGATGAACTCAAAAGTGGTCTATTCAATTGTTTTTTTAAACAACATACACAGAAAATTATGTTACTTTCCATTAAATGTAAATGGAAGCTTTATATATGACTTTTGTTTCTTATGTATACATGTACTGTTTACTATTCTCCATTAAATGTAAATGGAAGCTTGATGTATGTCTTTTGTTTCTTATACATGTACTGTTTACTGATGTATACATGTACTGTTTACTGATGTAATATGTTCAACACAGTAGTAAAGCAATTTATCTGATTTCTTCTTCTTTTTCTGGCTTTTATATATGTCATTCACATATGATATTTGTCAGTTATATTTTGTTGAGGAGAAGTTAGACATAATGATTCTCCATAAGCAAAAACACATCAAAAATAAACACAATAAAATAGAGAATGGAAATGGGGAATGTGTCATAGAGAATACAAACCTGACCATAGAGTAAAAAGACAGCAGAAGGCCACCAATATGTCTTCAACACAGCGAGAAAACCCTGCAATCATATAATGTGGCGGGTTAAACATGTTAGCGGGATCCCAACCCTCCCCCTAACCTGGGACAGTGGTATAACAGTACAACATAAGAACAGTGAGTTGTCTCATTGGCAATCATATCACATCTTCTTTTTTATATCAAGTCATTAGTTTTAAGCATGATGAAAAAAAGTATGGGAAACTATAATTTTAAAGTGAATTTTCCAAGTCCAGGGAGCATAAATCTGCACAAAATCATCAGACTGAAACAAAATTTGAAAGTGATCTGTAATTTATTCTGATAAAAATATATACTTAATATCAATATCTTTAAGAATGACCAAAAATGCTGAAAACTGATAATTTGAGTGAATTCTCTACATCCAACTTAGAACTTTAAGTCTGCATAATTTCACCAGACCAAAACAAAATTTAAAAATGATCTGTCAAAACAATCAACCAAATATCAAATCAATATCTTCAAGCATGAGGAACAAAATGTTGAAAACTGATTTGCCTGATTGATAGATCGACAGATAGATGGACAGAATGTAAACCTAAACTCCACTTTGACTTTGTGGGAAGGGGAATAACAATAGGATAGAGGCGGCAATAATATTTCTAAAAACATTTTAAACAATTATACTTCAGATACTTTTTTTTTTATTTTTTCATATCATGATTTATTTTACAATTCCATAGATCACATGCCCTTGACAAGTGATTAATCACCTGACCTTGACATATAAATATTACCTATTCATGTTGTTACTTTACAATATCACAACCTTCATTGGTTAACATTTAAAACATATTTTCATTTTCAATATATAACACTGGAAATCTTGTCATTAGGTACTGATAATATACATCCAGTGCTATATTCTGAATCCAAACCTCAATAGTTACAATCTCTTAATTTATAAACGTAGGTAGTGCAAATTTAATTTAGCAAGAAACATTGATTTGATTCAACAAACCTGTCCTTCAATTTACAACATAAGGTTTTACTGCTCATGGTTTTCAAAAGTTAAATGAGCAGCATAAAAGAATAGAAAAACTTATATAGAAAAAAAACAACAACAGCAGACAGACAGAATGGTTCAATCTTGATACAAATAAACAAATAAAAAACACATGACATGTAAAGTCATTACACACAATGTATAAATAAACATAGAATAAAAATAGAATTACATAAAATCATCATAAAAAATAATTATTTGAATGTCACAAACTTAACAGCAAAAGGTTTTATCACAATTAATTTAAATACTGATTAAAAATATTACATGTAAGAAAAATACATAATACATTTGTAAATGAAATACCAAAAAAGATAAAACATTTCTAAAGTCTAAAATTGCTGTCTATTTTGTTGGGTGACCTTTGATAAGCATGTGAATACAGTCATCTACAATAATATTGTGGCTTTTTCTTTTTTTTTTGCGTTTCTTACTGAAATAAGCATATAAACTATGATATATTTATATAATAAAGTAACACCCATAAATAGTTAAGAAAAGTATATTCTTGCATAACTTGTTAGTTAGAAATTGGTTTCAAAATCAGCAAATTTGTGCAAAAAGCAGCATACAAAATTTGTTTATCATGAATAATAAACAGTGAAATTTGACTACCCTATTTCTGTGACAATAAACAGTAAACCTAAACCACCCTGTTTCTATAACAGTAATAAATTTTACATATAAAGGATGCTTCTTTAGACATTTCTATTATGGTTTGTTTTGTGTTTTCAAAAACTTCTCTACAGACGAAAAACAAAACTAGAGAAGTTCTGAAGAAAATACTATTGACAGGATTTCTGAAGAGAGGTAGGTTAAAGCTTGATGATTAGGAAAGTATATTATGAACATCAACCAAAAATATAACTTTTATAATGTAAATGTTGGGTTTAAAACTCAACTCTGGAGGTCTTATGTTAGATAAACTGGTTTTTTTTCATCCTCTTTTAATCTTAATAAAGTATCATTTCTATTTTTAATAAACATTCCCTTTACATAAAACATATTATAAAATGAAGATTTCCTTATATTGCACATAAATAACTGCAGTATATAAACATAAATATGCAAATAAATATAAGGAATATATACACAAACATATAAACTTTCTAAAATTGTATTTAAGTATATCATTAAGAAATAAATATTAAAAAAGAAAGTTTACGAATAATTGTCTATTGTGTTGCAGATTACACAAACCAGCCAGATAATGCCATGTGATGTTACTAACCTGCATGTAAGCAGATATTATTATCTAATTAGGGGGCAATTTCGTGGAAAAGAATGTAAAAATGTCAACTTATGGGTTTTTTTAATATTGAAATTTGAACTCTGTATATATAAGACTAGTAAAGTGTCCGTAAAATAAAGACACAAGAACAATATAAAATCAGTAAAAATATAACATCCATTTGACACATGTCTTTATAAGATACAAAAACATTCACATAATAATATAAAATGTAAGTTTTCAGCAACTTATATTTTACTAAACAATTTAGTTTTGTCTAATTATAACTGCCACATACCATCTCTCACTCATTTATAACTCTACTCAAAACACTGTTAAACTCCTGTTCATTTTAGCATCGTGTGTATGGTCATCATAAAACACATCTCTGGCTTTCATACTCCTATAAATACATAAATACATAAATGTGTATGTGAAACCTCTCTTTAATAATATTGTAAAATAAAATAAATATAAAATATTTGTTTGTTGGAACTTTTGAAGTTATTCCCTTGTTTGTTGATATTTCCCTGATAATATTCCATTTTCTCTGGTGTCTAATAAGTTTTGATGAGTGTTTCAATTTACTTAGATCTAGCATATTTCTGATACCACCTATTTACACTAATTCCATTTCAGATAATTTGCACTTATCAAATTTTAAGTCAGCATTTCTTTTGAAATATGACCATTGAGCCTTGTATAAGCTTTGACGTTAACTCTAATAATTTATTTAATACAAGGCTCAATGGTCATATTTAACTAGTAGTTTACTAGCCCATACAACTTGATTTTGATATCTTATGATTGCTACAAATGATTAATTCTGGCTTTCTGTCCAGCCTTCCAGGTATTCTGTATGTTTCAGCCATTGAAATAAAATTGAGAAAGGAAATGGGGAATGTGTCAAAGCGACAACAACCAGAGCAGACAATTGCAACAGCCAAAGGCCACCAAAGAGTCGTCAATGTAGGAAGAATTCCCCAACCCGTAGGTGTCCTTCAGCTGTATACTCTTTGTTGCAATCATACCACATCTTCTTTTTTTATATCTTATGTTGCCCATTACTTACCTTGCTACATATGGCTCGAGTCTTCTGAGAGTATCTGTGCTATGTATATCTTGACCATAAGAATGGACAGATGTACTCTTGGTAAATCCATCTGGTTTTTGCCGTTGTATTTCCCCACGAGTATGACCTTCACGATCTTTTCCTACAGGTGTGGGATCTGGACCAAACCTAAAAATAGATTGGTTATATAATTAAGCTACGTGTGTTTTCAATATAGTTCTCATATCAATATGTTTTTAAGAATTGTCCAATCCTAAAATCCATAAAAGCAGGAGTGCACATGCCAAATATTATGCCTGCTTTACTTATCATAATTGAATTTATGTTGAAGTTTAATGGTGAAGTCTGTAATATGAAGGTTTTACTTTATAGAAATCTTTAGAGGCAATCTTCACTTGACCTATGACATAGAAGTGCTGCCAAATGTATAGACATATTACTTGGGGGCATTATGGACTAAAGTTCATCCCTAGGAAATTATTAATAGTTTCATTGTTACTCTGTATATCTCATAGCCTTCCTTACCTGTCATGCAATGAAATTGTAAATCAACTATAATCATTGGTTGTTACCTTTAACTGTTACCCAGTATATCTGGTAACCTTACCTGGTCATGTAATGTGTTGTAAATCGTCTATAATCATCATTAACAGCTACAAATCTATCATTATTTTCACTGTATCCAGATAACTCCTGTTTCCCAACACCAGTTCTCTCCAGACGATCAGCCTCATTTTGACTTGGCCTTTGTTGACCTTTAAATATATCTTTTGTAATGCTGAAAAAGACATACAATGATTATATAACTTCAAAAACATTTTTCATTTGTTAGTCTGCTATCAGGAAAACAGAAATATAATCATTGTTCAGAAATACCACAACATTGAGAATAAACCAATACATGGTGAAAATATAATTATTTTACTGTTCTGAAACATTCAAACAAAACCTGATTTTCAGATTACGGAATAAAAGCAAAAATGACTTGGTATATTAAAATGATTTTTACAGTAATAAGATTTAAATTTGAGGTTTCCAGTAGATAGCATTGCTCTTCCTGGCAGCACTTGTTATCAATAGCAATAGGCATGCAGTCTTACTTCATATACATACAAATTTTACCTAGAATTATTGTTTGTAATTGTAATAAAAGTTTTACCTAGAATGGTTGTTTGGATTTGTCATATTCAGATAATCAGCTGGGTCTGATTTCTTTGTTCTCTGTAATCTGAGACCAGGAATATCATCAGCTCTATCATAAGCCTAAAAATATATTCGTTTACTTTATAAACACATGTAAATTAAACTTAAATATCTATATATCAATCAAATATTACAATAAAGGTATTAAATCCATTGTAATTAATTTAAATTCATATCAGGCCCTTGTAATTTAAGAACTTATGTTGGATTTGATTCTATCACGAAATGACCTATTTAATAAATAAATGATTTTTGAAAATTTCTTTGATCCTATTATAATTATATGTTGTTAGCTGCATTGTCAGCATGTATCAATACTTACATCCAAAGGATTTCTGGGGACATACTATAATTATATGTTGTTAGCTGCATTGTCAGCATGAACCAATACTTACATCCAAAGGATTTCTGGGGACATACTATAATTATATGTTGTTAGCTGCATTGTCAGCATGAACCAATACTTACATCCAAAGGATTTCTGGGGACATACTATAATTATATGTTGTTAGCTGCATTGTCAGCATGTACCAATACTTACATCAATAGGGTTTCTGTGGACATACTATTATTATATGTTGTTAGCTGCATTGTCAGCATGTATCAATACTTTCATCAATAGGGTTTCTGTGGACATACTATTATTATATGTTGTTAGCTGCATTGTCAGCATGAACCAATACTTACATCAATAGGATTTCTGTGGACATACTATAATTATATGTTGTTAGCTGCATTGTCAGCATGTACCAATACTTACATCCAAAGGATTTCTGGGGACATACTATAATTATATGTTGTTAGCTGCATTGTCAGCATGAACCAATACTTACATCCAAAGGATTTCTGGGGACATACTATAATTATATGTTGTTAGCTGCATTGTCAGCATGTACCAATACTTACATCAATAGGGTTTCTGTGGACATACTATTATTATATGTTGTTAGCTGCATTGTCAGCATGTATCAATACTTTCATCAATAGGGTTTCTGTGGACATACTATTATTATATGTTGTTAGCTGCATTGTCAGCATGAACCAATACTTACATCAATAGGATTTCTGTGGACATACTATAATTATATGTTGTTAGCTGCATTGTCAGCATGTATCAATACTTACATCCAAAGGATTTCTGGGGACATACTATAATTATATGTTGTTAGCTGCATTGTCAGCATGTATCAATACTTACATCCAAAGGATTTCTGGGGACATACTATAATTATATGTTGTTAGCTGCATTGTCAGCATGAACCAATACTTACATCCAAAGGATTTCTGGGGACATACTATAATTATATGTTGTTAGCTGCATTGTCAGCATGTACCAATACTTACATCAATAGGGTTTCTGTGGACATACTATTATTATATGTTGTTAGCTGCATTGTCAGCATGTATCAATACTTTCATCAATAGGGTTTCTGTGGACATACTATTATTATATGTTGTTAGCTGCATTGTCAGCATCAACCAATACTTACATCAATAGGATTTCTGTGGACATACTATAATTATATGTTGTTAGCTGCATTGTCAGCATGTACCAATACTTACATCCAAAGGATTTCTGGGGACATACTATAATTATATGTTGTTAGCTGCATTGTCAGCATGAACCAATACTTACATCCAAAGGATTTCTGGGGACATACTATAATTATATGTTGTTAGCTGCATTGTCAGCATGTACCAATACTTACATCAATAGGGTTTCTGTGGACATACTATTATTATATGTTGTTAGCTGCATTGTCAGCATGTATCAATACTTTCATCAATAGGGTTTCTGTGGACATACTATTATTATATGTTGTTAGCTGCATTGTCAGCATGAACCAATACTTACATCAATAGGATTTCTGTGGACATACTATAATTATATGTTGTTAGCTGCATTGTCAGCATGTATCAATACTTACATCCAAAGGATTTCTGGGGACATACTATAATTATATGTTGTTAGCTGCATTGTCAGCATGTATCAATACTTACATCCAAAGGATTTCTGGGGACATACTATAATTATATGTTGTTAGCTGCATTGTCAGCATGAACCAATACTTACATCCAAAGGATTTCTGGGGACATACTATAATTATATGTTGTTAGCTGCATTGTCAGCATGAACCAATACTTACATCCAAAGGATTTCTGGGGACATACTATAATTATATGTTGTCAGCTGCATTGTCAGCATGTACCAATACTTACATCAATAGGATTTCTATGGACATACAATGGTTTTGCCTTTTCTCTTGTGAATCCTGTCCCCCTCTCAGATCCTGAAGCCAGGTTTGGTAATGGTTCATCTCCCTTAAAATAAACAATGCAAACTTATATATACAATAATCTCCAATAAAAAGGAAGTAACAGAGTGTTGTTTTACAACAGTTTTTCAAACAGACAGATATTTCACAAACACCGGACAGAACTGAATTTTTCTTCAGAAATGTAATATTAATGAAAAAGAAATACAATTTTTTTCCTAGAAAATTTACCAGTTAATTTTGGGTATTTAAATTTTTGCAACATGAATTTTCCCATTGAATGAAGTCATTGTACACAATAGATACTGTTCTCTGTGGAGCTCATTCAAATGGATCTTTAAATTTCAAAGTTTTGAAAACTTTCCCTTAAGACATCACCATGACAATTTAACCATTTTTTGTTTAGTTACAGACATATAAAGACATTGCTTTGAAATTTAGAAATTGGTTACCAACAATGATATATATTCTCCTTCTGTGAATTTGCAACCAATTAAGCCATCAAATGTACCTTCTAAGTCTGAGTTCTATTCAAACATTATTGTTGAGTACAACAATCTAAACGATCTGTCTTTCTAATTATACTTATCACTTATAAACAGGTCACTTCCAGACAGAGGTCAGAGGTTTACTTACGTGTGGATATTCTGATCTCAGGAAATCTGTCTTCATTATAGTAATCCCTGTTGGTCTGTGTGTCTGCCATCTCTGTCAGATAATATATATACCAATTTATTATGACTATGTGTGTGGACATAAATAGGATAGTTTAGGGGATATAGCACTTCAAAATGACACACACACACACATTCCTTGGAGGATCGATTTTATTTAACAATTACAAAATTTATAAATACAATTCAATAATCAGTTATCAAGCCAATTTTACAACTTGTATAAACCTGATGTTAAGTGGTTGTTATTTGCTGATGTGTTTCATAAGTATTTCTTGTTTTTAATATAGTTTAGACCGTTGTTTTTCCTGTTTGAATGGTTTTACTAGTCATTTTTTGGGGCCTTTTATAGCTTGCTGTTTGGTGTGAGCCAAGTTCTGTGTTGATGACTGTACTTTGACCTATAATGATTTACATTTACAAATTGTGAGTTAAGAGTTGTCTCATCAGCACTCATACTACTTCTTCTAGATCTAAAGGGTATGTTTGTTTTAAACTTAAACTATTTAATAACAAAAAATATGTTACATGTAAACTTCAACGTTTTTTACCAAGACTTTAATTTCTGTATATTATAAATTATTCATGGAAATGGACCCAATCAACTTAATTTAAGTCTACTGACTATTTATGGTTATGTAAAATATCATATATAGGGCTTCCATTATACTCACAGGTCTATCATTCTTATGTGGATCACCTGGGTAATATGTGATTGGTTCTACGTTATAGGCATGTGTAAATCCTGTACCCTCTGGGTCACCAACAGTCTTCATTGATACATCCACTGAAAAATACAACATAAATAACTTACACAGTTCTAAGCTAACTTGGGTAGGGCAGTGGAATCATTGACATCACAAAGTTCATACCAGTGATCAGATCAGGGAACGAGGTGGGGTGTTCACTAGCAGAATATCTGTTACCCTAAATGGAAAGTAAACTAAAACACTGAGTAAATCAACAGTAAAGAGGTAATTATGGTCATATAGCTCTTTATATTTTCTCAAAATAATTGTCCACTGATTTTTTTAGTTGTACATTTTGTATTTCAACCCTTATATCATTCACCTTGACAAAGTAACCAATCTGTAAACTGAAAGTCAAAGTTATGTGACAAAGTAACCAATCTTTAAACTGAAGGTCAAAGTTATGGCACAAAGTAACCTATCTGTAAACTGAAGGTCAAAGTTATGGGACAAAGTAACCAATCTGTAAACTGAAGGTCAAAGTTATGGGACAAAGTAACCAATCTGTAAACTGAAGGTTAAAGTTATGGCACAAAGTAACCAATCTGTAAACTAAAGGTCAAAGTTATGGGATAAAGTAACCAATCTGTAAACTGAAGGTCAAAGTTATATATCCTTGATGTTGAAATTCAACAAGTCTTTCAAAAAAGTTTTTTAGTGACCATTTATTCAATATCAATTCAATATTGTTCAGTTACTCAATGAGGAATTGTTATTCTGTTACTTTAATATTGACTTTCTTAACTGTACAATATTTGTATCAGAAAATCAGAAACCTATCATTGTTAGATAAATAATTGAATATCATGTTAGTACTTACTTCTATCTGGCTGATCTCCCCTGAATCTCTTTGATGTCTCTGATAACATATACTGAGGACCCTAAAATGACAAAACATCAGTCAGAACATGTAACATATACTGAGGACCCTAAATGTCAAAACATCAGTCAGAACAGCTCTGTTAAAATGTTTAACCAGATCAAAATATCCAACTTATCATTAATACCATTTACCTTTTTAAACTTTACTTAACTGTAAACACCTTATCAATAATAGCACCTGTATTTTCTGATGCTATTATCATAACACATGCTGGCTTCGAAGGCACTCCATTAGCCCCCATAACTTCTTAAAAGTGGACTGAAACTATGATTTTACTAGAGCCATTTTTTTTAATTGTTTTTTTTTCTTCTGAGAAACCTTTTTGCAGTACTTTTTTGCAGTACTTATTTAACATAAATTTAAAAATGCAGTCGTTTTATACAGCAAAAAAGTAAAGTGGACAAAAAGAGTGTATGTCTATACCCTCATAGCACCCCAGAGAGAAAGGGGTCCAGAGTCATATTAGAAGAGTTAAATGACAAGTAAATTTTGGGATAAACAGTGTTTTTATACAATGAATATGAACAACTTCACCAGATGGTGTAAGGAATAAAAAAAAATGCTCAAAACACCATGTGCCAAGTCTAGAATTTCAAAGGTTCAAATACTGAGACTGTTAACGAATCATACGCAAAATATCTTTAACTGTAAGGTCTGGTCTGGACAAGCATGTCTGTCATTATCTTAAGAATATCCTAAATGATTGTAAGGGTTTGATTTCAAATTAGTCCAACTTATACGAATTCACCCAATATGCATATTATATAATAACAGTGAAAGTTACACTTTTATATGAACAGAAGTCAAGTCAGTATAAATATACATCACATGCTGAATACTATCTTTAATGACAGCTATACTGGCAAACAAGTCAACCCATCTGGACATAAATAAAATAAATGTGAGTAATGTGTATTACTAGTGTACATAGAAGAATATGTGTGTATAAAGTGCATTGCTAGGTATTGGTTGTGTTAGGACTACAAAGTGTGCAAAACTATAATAAAAGTGCATCAAAAACAATATAAAGTACAGGATTCTACAATTATAAATTGAAATAAGAATGTCATTTGTACATTATATCATTGAAAGAAATGCAAATTTTCAAGTTTTTTGTACAACTTAATTATAAATATGAATATAAAAAGTAACTAAAATGATTGAAAATGCAACTCACTAACTGAGTCACTGGAAATTGGAAATTTAACATTCAATACTAGTTAACTGGTTGTACATTACTGTAAGAGACTGGATTTTCAGTGTATTATTATGATATCATCTCTTTCTTAATCCAAAGAGTACTTGAGTGTAAAAACGTGCCAGTGTCCTCAAGAATCATGAAATTTGATGAGCTTGTAACCGTTTCTTCCAGTGCTATGTCAAAACATGTGAATTGTTGGCCATTAGTCACACCAGCTTTAAAAACTTACATAGCCCTCATTTTCTAATTCTATCGGATCCTTAGCTTGTATTCTATGTAATAAAGGTTTAGATCTCGGCAGAATATTGGCTGGTGCAGAGGCAGCCCTAGTATCTATAAATACTGCCTTTACCTACAATAACAAAGTCTAAACATGCAATAAAGATAAGCCAAAAAAAATTAAAAAGTCTTTGAAGTACAAGATTATATTATCTCCCTTTCTTAAGAAGCAAATCATTCTCCATGAATATAATGTCTATATACAGAAATCAAAGTTTGTAGAAAATCAATGCCAAAAGGTTGTCTGTCGAACTTATATTTAATATACATGTACATCATTTTTCTTCGTCTTCAATTTTTGAAATTATCACTCAATTTCAGACACCATTTTTGATTCAATTTAATTCAATTGATTCCAGTACAGAAAATTATTTCCAAAATTTCATCTCTCAGTAATAAAACATCATAATAATTTAATGCAGTAAATTTGCAGACTTATTCACAATGATGTGCATTATTTAAAAATGTTTAACTAGAATAAAGGGAGACAATAATGTAAATACAAAAGTCAGAAAAAAAACAATATATTGGATTTACTGCAAAAACATATATTTCTTGTAAATCAAAAATGCTTCCTTTACAACTTCCCTTTGATTTTTCTTTTTGTCAACAGACATGCCAGATGAGGTTAAGTAAATTTAACCAGCATTTTGTATAAATTGGCATCTTATGACAAAGGCTTACTGTAGGTTTTTATAGAGTTTTCATTTCATCTTTAAAGTTAAAAAAAAAAGAAACTAAGTGCTATATGCATTATCTCTTTAATCAAAACATGACCAGGTTGTATCAATTTACATTTCAAATCTGTAACTGTGTCATGACTATATTTTAAATAATACCATAATCCTTTCTTACAGATGCTTAATATATTGTATCAATTGAATTTTTAATTTTTAAATGTTCTTGCAATAAATCCCTCTAATATAAGAGTGTTATTATATATAATATATAGCAAAACCGTACAAATCATTTTACAATAAGTTGTATGTTGTACCTCCATCAAAATTATATTGGTACATTTATCTTTATTATTGTGAAAGGAAAATGTGTGGAATTTTCAAAACTGTTTTGCTATATATTATGATTTATAAACTAAAGAGGTGATAATATAGTATGTTAAAAGGGTATGTGCTAAAATAATAAAAATCTATTTATAAATTTGTGTACAATATTTATATGTGTGTTGAATAATAACAATAAAATATGTGCAAGTCTTAAACTACTCTAACATGCAGTTCTAAATGTTTGATTATTTTGTTTAAGATAAAAAGTAGTGCAACAACTATAGGTTGTATTATAGGGTTGATCTTTTTGATATACAAAGCTGTAGTATCCCATAATTGCATTATGTTATAAGTTTCATACTTAATCCAGTTATTGGAACAGTTTTCTTCTTTCATAATATATCTCACAAACATAATCACAAGTTAAAACAATATATATCTTTATGGTAAGCTTGAGACAGTTATACCATTGACTTGATGATTCCAAACAACCTTAAATTATATGTCACAAACCGTAGTCTCAAACTATTATATTATTAAGGCTTCTGTAATAAAAATTCTTATAAGAACTAATACAAAGTTCCCTAATGACAACCCCACTCCCCTACCCAACTTACATCAGCATCTTTAGAAAATGTGATTGGTTTCTGTCGTACAAATCCTGACCCCACTTGATGGACATTACCAGGTAACGGTTCTCTACCACTATTCTCCTTGTACGGTTGGTAAGCTATCTCTGTTACTGTGTGGTAGTTCTTGGAACAAATATCTCTGTAAATACAAATAACACATTTTAGAACTTAAACAAATTCAAGGGTAAAGACAGTAACTATACAGAATTGGAAAACTAGGTAAAATGTTAAACAGTTATTACTAGGTAAAATGTTAAACAGTTATTACTAGGTAAAATGTTAAACAGTTATTACTAGGTAAAATGTTAAACAGTTATTAATAGGTAAAATGTTAAACAGTTATTACTAGGTAAAATGTTAAACAGTTATTACTAGGTAAAATGTTAAACAGTTATTACTAGGTAAAATGTTAAACAGTTATTAATAGGTAAAATGTTAAACAGTTATTACTAGGTAAAATGTTAAACAGTTATTACTAGGTAAAATGTTAAACAGTTATTACTAGGTAAAATGTTAAACAGTTATTCATATTGCTCTATCATTTGTTTTCTAAACAGTCTCTTTTGTCTTCTCTAAGTTTTTTAAATGTTTTGCCATGGTTTTGTGTGTTTCTGACAAATACTTGTTCCTATGTTGTGCTGTTACAGGGAGGATTGAGTGCTAACAAACATGTTTAACCCCCCCCCCCTATTTATGAAACTGTCCCAAGTCAGGAGCCTGTGCCTGTAGTTCAGTGGTTGGTTCTTGTCTGACATATTTGTTTTTCTTAAACTTTTTTAATTAGTACAAATTAGGTTGTTAGTTTTTTTAATTGAATTGTTTCATATTTTTCATGTCAGGGCCATTTGTAGCTGACTTTACGGCAAGGATTTTTCTCATTGTTGAAAGTTGTATGGTTGCCTATAATTGCTTACATCCATTCTCTTTGAACTTTGCTGGAATGTTGTCTAAAAGACAACCATACGATATCTCCTCATTTTTATATTGTGATTTTTTATTGCCTCTTTGGTAATTTGGTCTTTTTTCAATTCATAAACATTTCTAATTTCAAACTTTTAAAATTCACAGTAAATAGAAAAATCGACTGCAATCTATGAGCTGCTGTTAGTTATTAATTATAGTCATGTTCTCAGTGTATTTTATTGGCTATAGAAAGTACTGTGGTATAATATATGTTAAATGCATGTCTGTAGTTTAAATACTTACGCTAGAGTTGGGTTATCAGATTGATCCAGACGTTGGTTATAATATACGGCAGGTCGGAAGTTGGCAGAGTAACCAGTCCCAGTATGTCGGCCAGTTCTTGGTTTAAATTTTTCATGGTATCTACCATAAGTGGTAGAATTTTGTGTGATGTAAAATTTCATCATGTTAATATCTGGACCTTGACTGGCCTTGATATGGAGATTTCTACTTCCTTGTGGTAAAGGACCCATCTTTGTTTGAAAGCTGGAATATAAATGAATGTAGATGAACATGAATAGTGAGATAGTATCAGTACCTACAATAATTTGTCATCATAATGACTTAAAAAATAAAAATTACTAGTCCTAATTATATATACAGTTTATATTTATACTAGTACTGCAATCAGCCAACATTTGTACAAAACAGGTTCACAAAGAAATGTTTTCTTTTAATATTGTACAAAGAAAATAAATAAAGTTTCCTGTTACTTCACTTTCACATTTATGATTAGCAAACTATGAATTAATGTAGATATTTCTTTTTATGTGAGAGGTCATTTAGGGGTCCTCTTCATGTTCTGCATTTCTATGTTGAAAAGACAAATTAACTATTTGCATTATAATAATAACCAAACCTTTCAGTCCCAGGTGTAAATTGTAGGATCAAAACAATAGACATGTATGTGAACTGTCAGAAATATAATATTTATGTAAACTCTCTACCAAACTGGATAAAAGCTTGTGCAAGACTCACTTTTGGTCTGGTTTCTAAAGCTCTGATGTACAAATAAATTCTCAACCAAGAACTAATCAATGTGACACGACATGTAAATAGTATTCTCATTAGTAAGAATAGAATTTAATTAACAAACCCTATTCCTAAAATGCTTTGATAAAACCTTAAAATATCCTAAAAGTGACATAATTAAGTCTTCAGTACAAATTACTTTGTGCAAACTGACATTCTCAAGTACATGCCACAGCACTTCAGCAGAGAAACAAATAATTAAACAGAAATCAATTAAGGTCAATAAAGATTTTTTTTTCAACTTCAGATTCTTTATTTAACTATTTAATAGTTGTTAACAAAGTCCCTTAATGTTACAACAACGACACTAAGGTCAATCAAGATTTCATGAATTTAAAATAGAATCATAAAAATTTCTGTAGGAATTAAAAATGAGATAAGACATATTTTTTCAGCAATTCCCTCTGTACTTACATGCTATGGAAGACAATTAGCATACATATGTACATGTACATATTGCTACATGTATTGAGTTCTCATTTCAACAATGGTCAATGGAAATTTTTATCTAGCTCTTACATGAATATATGGCCCATGACAGCCATCATCCTTTAAAAAAAGTATTATTTTTTCACTGATTGTACAAAAATTGTAACAAAAGATTCCAACTTCAATTTTAACTTTTTAGGTATGAAATGCTTACAGTCGTACTAGATCTGGGGACCTGTAGCTGTGTAGGGGATGAGCCATCATAGACATTGTGACATTAAGCTGTTTGCTTTGTGAAAAGGAAGCAATCAGAAGATCATGTATAATAGGGCTCTTCACGGTTAGTTTGGCCATGTTGGATAGGGGGCAGATTTTTTAGAAAGAGGTGGAAATATTATGAAAGCATGGGAAATCCTATGTGTGTTTCCAAGCAACTGCTCTGTTTCTATGATGTTTTCCCGTATTTTTGCCCCTATCCAATATGGTCGAACTAACCGTGAAGAGTCCTATTAAACAACAGTTTTTGGTATGGTACATTTTTATAAGGTGACATTACTTATACCTAACCATTAGGCAGTCCCTGATCCAAACATATACCCATAGCACCTAAAGTAAAAATTCCCTCACCCTTAAATAAAGGGAGCCCTAAAATAACAGAGGACCAACAATGTAATATCATAAAATATTGACAGTTGTGAACATGAATAGGAATATAATTGACAAATTATGATGTGCAAAACATCTTTACTGTACTTTTACAACCAATTTATTATCTTTCATAAAATTTATCAATGCAAATTTTCTAAAGCCACTTAAACTTACGATTATTTTATCACTGATAAAGTCTGTTTGGTATGTAAACAATTAAAATACGGTAATTTAACTAAATTGTTCAGTAAAGCTTCTTGGTTGCCTTGGACAACATGTGCTCTTTGTGCTCATAAATTTGTGACGTACTTGACAAAAATATGGGAGACAATTTATATTTTAAAACAAAAACCGAAAATGACCGATAAAAGTATAAACAACAACGATCTTTATATATTTTTTATAATTTTTTTTCAAATTTTTATCAGATATTAACATACTGTTAAAAATCATATTTCTTTCATTATTTTTCTACTGAAATAATAAATGTTTTTGTTAAAATATTATTTTTTAGCCAGATTTACTTAAGTCAAGTCTAATCCGGAAGTTGTTTTGCACGTCTTACCGAAGTTGTGTCTAACATTAGATTCACACGTGGAAAATTTGTAAACAAGAAACAGACACTGCAAGACAGTAAAAATGGTCATGCAAAGAGTAGTGTAGGTTATGAAATATTATTATCAGGATAAAAATGAACACACTTGAAAGTCGATTTTCTTTTTATCATTTATTGTTTAACAGTTTTAGATCATAGGCTAATGAACATAGGCTTTAGCTTTAGTTTTACTGATACAACAGTAAAAATCAGTATTTACAAAGGACAACGACAAAACATTGCCGAAAACAACAAAGCACATAAAGATCTCAATCCCATTCCTTGAAATAAAACATGAAGGAGTCGAAAAACTACTCAGGCAACTAAACCCATCAAAAGCTTCAGGACCAGACGGTATACCTAATAGAATCCTCAAGGAGTGCTCAAAACAACTTGCACCAGGACTCTCAATAATATACCAAAAGTCAATAAATACTGGAGAACTGCCAAGAGACTGGTTAAAGGCTAACATCTCGAGCGTCTTTAAAAAAGGAGATAAACATGCACCAGAAAATTATAGACCTGTATCACTAACATCTGTGCCGTGCAAAGTACTTGAACATATCATCTGTAAGCACATACTAAACCATCTAGACAAGCACAGGGTACTAACATCACTCAACCATGGATTCAGATCCGGATACTCGTGTGAGACACAGCTACTAGTCACACTGCACGACTTCATGAAATCACACGATGCTGGAAACCAAATTGATGTTGCTATCCTGGACTTTTCAAAAGCATTTGACACAGTGCCACACAACAAACTCCTACACAAACTAGACGAATATGGTGTGAGAGGACCACTGAATAAATGGCTAGAAATGTTTCTAACTCAGAGAAGGATGAAGGTTGTCATTGATGGAGAGGAATCGGAAGAAGTTACAGTGGACTCAGGAGTGCCACAAGGAACCGTACTCGGACCCCTTCTCTTCCTCTGTCATATCAATGATCTCCCGGACTCAGTAAAATCAACTGTTAGACTTTTTGCTGATGATTGTCTGCTATACAGAAATATAAAAACTCAACGAGACCACACACTGTTAAAACAAGATCTGGTTAGCCTAGAAAAATGGGCCAAAGACTGGGGTATGCGCTTCAACGCAAAGAAATGTTACATCTTGAGCATTAAGAACAAAAGTCAGAAGTTCTATACCCTTGATGGACACATACTCCAACAGGTCAAACACAACCCATACCTGGGTCTACAGATATCGGACGATCTGAAATGGACCACCCACATTTCAAATGTAACTAAGAAAGCGAATTCTACACTAGGCTTTCTTAGACGCAACCTAAGATTCTGCCCAAAAGACTGCAAGAAAACAGCATACATTTCATTGGTGCGATCTACGATGGAATATGGGGCAATTGTATGGGACCCATATACATCAAACAACATCAACCAATTAGAAAGAATCCAAAGAAGAGCAGCCCGTTTCATCACAGGGGATTATAAATCAAGAGAAGAGGGATCGGTCACCAAAATGCTAACAGTGCTGGAACTTGAAAACCTACAGTCCAGAAGAACAAGCCAAAGACTGGTATTTCTGTACAAAGTGGTTGAGGGTTTGGTCCCAGCTATCAAACCTGACGAATTTTTGGTAAAAAGCAAAACCAAAAGGACAATCAAACCTACACGCTTTGTAGACTTTGAGAGCACAAACATAGTTACCAACTCAGTTAAAAACAACTCAAAGGCAATTGATACTACAAACTGTAAAACTGAACAATTTAAGAACTCGTTCTTTGTCAAGACTGTTATTCATTGGAACCAACTGGAAGAAGCAGCAGTGTGCGCCAAGTCAGTTGAGAGCTTCAAAACAGCTCTCCAACACGGTCAATAGGCGCTCTCTCTCCCGTCGAGTAAAAGCCAGTATTGGTACCTTCGACGTAACGATACAGATACAGATACAGACAGATAGTTTAGAAAAATACAGAATACTTATCAATACATGTACTAGGTGTTTTAACCTTTACACTGTTCACACATACATCAAGTCATATCAAAGGTTTATTTGTTTTGATTTGTGTCTGAACAATACATCACACACACTTATCTCTGAAAACAATGCAGTGGCGGATCCAGAATTTTTCATAAGTGGGGGCCCATTGACTGCCTACTAGTACTCAGAAATATGAAGATAGAGATAGATAGGCACATGCCCCCTCTAACTCCGCCTTTGCCATGCCTATATATACTTTGATAAACTCATTCATTTTCTTGACAAAACACACACAAAATCTAAGGTCACAAGCGGGTGGGTCTTTTCACCACCGAACACCACTGCACACCACAGAACGCCGCCGAACACCTCAAATACCACCTACCACTAAGAAAAACTATGATATTATACAATAATACGATAAAATAAATTAAATTACTTATAATGAAACAATTTTCCAATTTTTATGGGCATCATTTTTATGTTAAAATCGAAAATCAATATGAGGAAAAACGTCTGCAGATTCATCACTTTCCGGATTACATTGTCATGATTGTGTGTGTTATAAAATTCAAATATATTCATAATTTATAGTAATCAGTTCAAGTATCCTGGATATCTGTTCATTGGTTAGATTTTGATATTTTTCTCTTTTATTATTGGTACAACTATTTTATAAAAGAGTTAGAAGAAGAAAAAATGGAAAAAAGTATATTTGAAGTGTCCATGAGGGTCAGCGGAGTTCAAAAAGTGGGGTGTTGTAAGACTCTTCCTTTCTGTTTTCTGTAGATATTTGGACTTTTAATCTTCTGAATTGTTGAATTAATCACTTGAATATTATATTTAAGTAATTCACATTGATAACGATAAAAGACAAAATAATGAACTTTTGGGTAAATAAAATATAAAATATAAAATGGAAATGGGGAATGTATCATAGAGACAACAACCCAACCAAAAAGCAGAAAAGAGCCCATGGCCAAAAATGGGTCTTGAACATATCAAGAAAATCCAACAACTCTAGTTGGGCTTCAGCTGGCCCCTAAACAAAATTTGTACTAGTTCAGTTACATTTCAGTAGACACTTAACTCAGAAACATATAAATAAACTAATATGTGGCAGGGTTAAACACGTTTTGTGAGATCTCAACCCTCCCACTTTACTTCTAGCAAAGGCAGAATAAACAAATGCAAAGCAATATGCACAGTTAAACTCAGCTTAATAAAAATCTGAGTCCAATTTCAGAATAGGTAACAGAAGAAACTAAGGGAAATGATAATAATACACCAGTTAATAAAGGACTACTAACAGTTACTGAAATGCACTACATTTGTACATATATGTTTTTTTAATACAGAAAGCCTAAGACACAAAAAGGAAGAAGATTTTTAGAGAACAGAGATGGCAAGATTACAGAAAATACAAAATCATCCATGTTTATCAAAGGTGGAAATACCAGTATTACTGTGTCACAGATTTTAAAGGAACTAGTAAGAAATTAAAGCTAAACTACTATATATCCAAGATTAAGATATTAGTAAGAGATAATACATAAAATTGCCATAACCAACTTTAAGGATATAAAAGATAAATTACTATACATAGTGATACCATATATATAAAATTGAGAATGGAAATGGGGAATGTGTCAAAGAGACAACAACCCGACCAAATAAAAAAACAACAGCAGAAGGTCACCTACAGGTCTTTAATGTAACGAGAAATTCCCACACCTGGAGACGTCCTTCAGCTGGCCCCTAAACAAATATATACTAGTTCAGTGATAATGAACGCCATACTAATTTCCATGTTAAAGATATTTGTAAGAGACCAAACTATAGTAACTATATCACAGAACTATAATAAAATTGAGAATGAAATGGTGAATGAGTCTAAGAGACAACAACCCGACCAAAGAGAAGAAAACAGCCGAAGGTATTGGTGAAAGATAGATCTTGAATTATGTTACAACATCCTTAATGGTTGAAAAAAGATATAACTGAATTATGTCACAAAAATAATAAGTTGAACTTGAAGTGATTAATCAGAGATTTATACTTTGCTTGAGAAGGTAATTCTTGGTTTAGCTCACTTGGCCCAAACTGTCATGTGAATTAAACTTTTATAACTTATCACAGATAAAATCATAAGTAAGAGATTGCCATGCATAACTTTTATCATACTTGTACTATATCAGAAATAAAGGAATATTCAGATGTCAAATTGTTATAACTAAAACAAAGAAACTGATAACATTAGAATACTACTGTATATAATTTCTTATGATTATTTGTATTTCAGTACATGTTAAAGAAACCTCATGCAGTGATGTATAAAAGGTAAACTATTAGCATGATTAGTAAATCAGTAATTGATAAATTCTGTATGATGTACCGTAGTAATCATGATTAGTAAATCAGTAATTCTGTATGATGTTTCACTGTAGTAATCATGATTAGTAAATCAGTAATTCTGTATGATGTTTCAACGTAGTAATCATGATTAGTAAATCAGTAATTCTGTATGATGTTGTACCGTAGTAATTATGATTAGTAAATCAGTAATCACGATGAGTAAATCAGTAATTCTGTATGATGTTGTACCGTAGTAATCATGATTAGTAAATCAGTAATCACAATGAGTAAATCAGTAATTCTGTATGATGTTGTACCGTAGTAATCATGATTAGTAAATCAGTAATTCTGTATGATGTTGTACCGTAGTAATCATGATTAGTAAATCAGTAATTCTGTATAATGTTGTACCGTGGTATACATGATTAGTAAATCAGTAATTCTGTATGATGTTGTACCGTAATAATCATGATTAGTAAATCAGTAATTCTGTATGATGTTGTACCGTAGTAATCATGATTAGTAAATCAGTAATTCTGTTTGATGTTGTACCGTGGTAAACATGATTAGTAAATCAGTAATTCTGTATGATGTTGTACCGTAGTAATCATGATTAGTAAATCAGTAATTCTGTATAATGTTGTACCGTGGTAAACATGATTAGTAAATCAGTAATTCTGTATGATGTTGTACCGTAGTAATCATGATTAGTAAATCAATAATTCTGTATAATGTTGTACCGTGGTAAACATGATTAGTAAATCAGTAATTCTTTATGATGTACGGTAGTAATCATGATTAGTAAATCAGTAATTCTGTATGATGTTGTACCGTAGTAATCATGATTAGTAAATCAGTAATTCTGTATGATGTTGTACCGTGGTAAACATGATTAGTAAATCAGTAATTCTGTATGATGTTGTACCGTGGTAAACATGATTAGTAAATCAGTAATTCTTTATGATGTTGTACGGTAGTAATCATGATTAGTAAATCAGTAATTCTGTATGATGTTGTACCGTAGTAATCATGATTAGTAAATCAGTAATTCTGTATGATGTTGTACCGTGGTAAACATGATTAGTAAATCAGTAATTCTGTATGATGTTGTACCGTGGTAAACATGATTAGTAAATCAGTAATTCTTTATGATGTTGTACGGTAGTAATCATGATTAGTAAATCAGTAATTCTGTATGATGTTGTACCGTGGTAAACATGATTAGTAAATCAGTAATTCTGTATGATGTTGTACCGCAGTAATCATGATTAGTAAATCAGTAATTCTGTATAATGTTGTACCGTGGTAAACATGATTAGTAAATCAGTAATTCTGTATGATGTTGTACCATGGTAATCATGATTAGTAAATCAGTAATTCTGTATAATGTTGTACTGTGGTAAACATGATTAGTAAATCAGTAATTCTGTATGATGTTGTACCGTAGTAATCATGATTAGTAAATCAGTAATTCTGTATGATGTTGTACCGTGGTAATCATGATTAGTAAATCAGTTAAATCTGTATGATGTTGTACCGTAGTAATCATGATTAGTAAATCAGTAATTCTGTATAATGTTGTACAGTGGTAAACATGATTAGTAAATCAGTAATTCTGTATAATGTTGTACCGTGGTAATCATGATTAGTAAATCAGTAATTCTGTATGATGTTGTACCGTAGTAATCATGATTAGTAAATCAGTAATTCTGTATGATGTTGTACCGTAGTAATCATGATTAGTAAATCAGTAATTCTTTATGATGTTGTACGGTAGTAATCATGATTAGTAAATCAGTAATTCTGTATGATTTTGTACCGTAGTAATCATGATTAGTAAATCAGTAATTCTGTATGATGTTGTACCGTAGTAATCACGATTAGTAAATCAGTAATTCTGTATGATGTTGTACCGTAGTAATCACGATTAGTATATCAGTTATTCTGTATGATGTTGTAATAATCACTAAATAGTGATTGTTTGAGACAAGAAGTGACAGAAATATATGATTAATGCAGCAGTTAATGTTTTAGCTGATTAAATGTATTAATTAATTAAATACACTGATTCTCAGAAGCTTTAAGAATTAATAAGTCTATATTAGCATAACATGTACTACATGAATACTGAACCATGTTAAAAGTCATGACAGATAAAAATAATTTTCTTGTTCACCATATATTTGTCAGGAGGAGAACAAGTAATGGCCTGTCCCCTCCTATCATTCTATGCTAAATAAAGATTTCAAACCACAAGCCAGAAATAAACCTGTTTATATCACCATGATCACATAGATGTACAGGTTATAATTATATGTTTAATTATAAGTTAGTGTTCATTGAATTGGTTAAATTCCCTGTTTTCATGGTTTTCCTTACATGTTAAAGGCTATGAATGTGTTTTTATTTATTTACTTGACTTGCTTTTTTTCAATTTCAGAAAAAATATATTGCGACCATTTGAAGATGAAACACCATTGGTAAGTTATCAACGGTTATAATATAATCAACAATAATATGATCATGGAAACGGTGTTAATATTTTAGAACAAAATTGAAGCAATCAAAAGTAGACTGAACTAACCATTAGACCTGTTCCTTTGGGAAATGGAGATACACAAATACTAAATGCCTGGAAATATTGATTTTTAACTGAACCAACCAAATATAGTGACATCAGTCACCTGTTCATGAAAGAAAATATAACATCAAAGTATCAAAAAAATATCACATCACAATAAACAGAACCAACTCATCCTTGAAGAAATAAAAACCAGCAAAACTATGCAGAGGCATTACATGTGGTTGGGTTAAACTAGTTTCCTTGATTCTTACTTGACCAGTTCAATTGTAAATTAAACAATTAAACATTAGTTCACATGGCAACTGTAAAAAACAACCTCTGATTTAACAAGAAAACAATGACTAAGATTGTCTGAACAGAAAACAATGAACCTTGGGATAATGTCTGAACAGAAAACAATGAATGCTTTGGATAATGTCTAAACAAAAAACAATGAATGCTTTGGATTATGTCTGAACAGAAAACAATGAATGCTTTGGATAATGTCTGAACAGAAAACAATGAACACTTTGTAAAATGTCTGAACAGAAAACAATGAATACTTTGGGGATAATGTCTGAACAGAAAACAATGAACACTTTGGGGATAATGTCTGAACAGAAAACAATGAACACTTTGGATAATGTCTGAACAGAAAACAATGAATACTTTGGATAATGTCTGAACAGAAAACAATGAATACTTTGGGGATAATGTCTGAACAGAAAACAATGAACGCTTTGGGGATAATGTCTGAACAGAAAACAATTAATACTTTGGATAATGTCTGAACAGAAAACAATGAATACTTTGGGGATAATGTCTGAACAGAAAACAATGAACACTTTGGATAATGTCTGAACAGAAAACTATGAACACTTTGTAAATGTCTGAACAGAAAACAATGAACGCTTTGGATTATGTCTGAACAGAAAACACTGAACACTTTGGATTATGTCTGAACAGAAAACAATGAACGCTTTGGATAATGTCTGAACAGAAAACAATGAATGCTTTGGATAATGTCTGAACAGAAAACAATGAATACTTTGGATAATATCTGAACAGAAAACAATGAACGCTTTGGATTATGTCTGAACAGAAAACACTGAACACTTTGGATAATGTCTGAACAGAAAACAATGAACGCTTTGGATAATGTCTGAACAGAAAACAATGAATACTTTGGATAATGTCTGAACAGAAAACAATGAACGCTTTGGATAATGTCTGAACAGAAAACAATGAATACTTTGGGGATAATGTCTGAACAGAAAACAATGAACGCTTTAGGGATAATGTCTGAACAGAAAACAATGAATTCTTTGGATAATGTCTGAACAGAAAACAATGAATACTTTGGGGATAATGTCTGAACAGAAAACAATGAACACTTTGGATAATGTCTGAACAGAAAACAATGAACACTTTGGATAATGTCTGAACAGAAAACAATGAATACTTTGGATAATGTCTGAACAGAAAACAATGAATACTTTGGGGATAATGTCTGAACAGAAAACAATGAACGCTTTGGGGATAATGTCTGAACAGAAAACAATAAATACTTTGGATAATGTCTGAACAGAAAACAATGAATACTTTGGGGATAATGTCTGAACAGAAAACAATGAACACTTTGGGGATAATGTCTGAACAGAAAACAATGAACACTTTGGATAATGTCTGAACAGAAAACAATGAATGCTTTGGATAATGTCTGAACAGAAAACAATGAATGCTTTGGATAATGTCTGAACAGAAAACAATGAACACTTTATAAAATGTCTGAACAGAAAACAATGTACGCTTTGGATTATATCTGAACAGAAAACAATGAACGTTTCACATAATGTCTGATCAGAAATCAATGAACGCTTTGAAAAATGTCTGAACAGAAAACACTGAATATTTGGATAAAGTCTGAAAGATAGGGCGATTGTTGGCTTCTTCAAATTTAACTGTTGGACAACAATTATATGAAATCTAACTTGTACATTGTATTATTAGTTTGTTTAAGCTCTCATCAGAATGACTAAGTAAGTTAGATGTTTGTTTCATTACAGTGTGATTTTAAAATGTGTTTTAGGAATTTTTTTCCAAGAAATCTGATGCCTCATTATTTATGTTTGGCTGTCATTCAAAGAAAAGACCTGACAACTTAGTATTAGGTATGGTATTACAGTCTAACCTGAATTAGTCAAAGTCAAAGGGATTCACCAAAATTTTGTGATTATGTTTCAAATCTTGTGCAAAGGTCATGTAGATATTACATGTAGTATTAAAACAGAAATATTTAATGCATAAAACACTATACAGAATTTTCAGTACAAGTGAAGGATGTCAACTCTAGACTGCATTTTAGCATCACCATATTTGTTTTATTTCATATCTTTTATTACACAGATTTTTAAACTGTACATACTTGTATTTATAGTCGATATCGATGCCTAAGGGTGCTATAAACAGTTTCGTATAAAAAACTAGGGGTTATTCCCCGACTAAAAATAGACTTGGAGGGAAGTCCCTTTTTATCAACATAATTGGTAAAAAAGTATCATGTTTTTTATATTTGATTGTAAAAATAAGTTAATTAGCTTCAATTAAAACAGGTTGAATGATTAAAATAATTTTTAAAAATTAGATTAAATACACATGTTTTAAGGGGAGACAAACTGTAAACATCCTGTTTTTTTAGCATTGAAAAGTGCAAAACTTATTTGCACCCACTGTAGCTTTTTCCGGAGCAGGCGAACGTAGCCTGAAGCATAAATTTTTAGAAAGACCAGGTAAAAACCTATGAAATTCATACAGTTTTGAATATGAAAAATGTGCATGTATCATGTCTGCATGGGTGTGCACATGGCCTGATTTAATGTTTTTTATGCATAGATTAGGCAATGTTTTTTCCCATTTTCTCTGGATAAAACTTTTTGGTACTATTAAAAGTACAATTTATTTTTATTTCATTATAAACTAGAGAAAATTCTGATTCTAATGATATCTAGTTTTATACAAGTATCTTCATTAACATTATAACACCACTAAGGGTCAATTATAGATGGTCCCTCAAAATATGACGTCATAGATAAAAACTGTTGATTGCACCCTAAATGAATTTTACTTTTTAACCATTTATGTATTACTATGTTTAATGTTGATTTTGCAACTGCTTATTTATATATAATTATTTTTGTATACACTATTATGTCGGCAAATCAAATGTTTATAGCTTTGATAACAAATATATCCTCCACTATAAAATAAAGAAAATCAATAATAACGCTGTGGTCTATCAAGTGTGAATGGGATTTTTGTGTTAGATATGCTACACCATACTTTAAGTTATATGGTTCGCTACTGACCCCTACGGATCCATAGAGGGTTAGTAAAATTCATAAGGGGTGAGGCGGGAGGCCGAATCTCCTATGGATTTTATTCACCCTCTATGGCCCGTAGGGGGTCAGTAGTTTTAAAACTGTATAACGAATTTATCGCAGGCTGGACTTTTCTGCTGCGTCATGTTGAAAAAATACAATGAAACACAACAACATTAATAGATGACGTCACCATTAATGCGTCATGAAACTTCTATGAAATTTACTAACCCCCTACAGTCTCATATGGGGTCACCACGTGACGGCGTTAAACCAATCAAAACGTGATATTTTACCAGCGGTGTGATAAAGTACACTTAAGGAATAACAGTACTGTAGTTGAAGAGTTGCCACCGTCAATTGTAGATTTGACGGTCGCAAATGCAGTTTTACTGGCAACGCATAGCGGAGACAGTAAAACGGAGATTTGACGGTTGCAAATGCAGTTTTACTGGCAATGCATAGCGGAGACAGTAAAACGGAGATTTGCGACCGTCAAATAAAAAAAAATGTTACATCCAAGTTGCATTAAAATATCTTTTCTTGCAAGATTTTATTACATCTTTTATCACATTCACTTTATATATTGTAGGGCGATTATTTGATTTCCATGTGTTAGATATGATAGAGTTGGGTGTGGATAAATTTACACCTATGGCTGAAATAGAGGTAGGTTTATCCTTTGTAACAAAGAAAGAGACTTAAGATATAAGACAGGCAGTCTTTTATAAGTCAAAGAAAGACAACAACATAGTCATAAGGAAAAAAACACAAGCAGCGATAATTAATTTTAATCCTGTGACAAGAAATCGACCAGACCTGTAACCTCAAATTACATGTGGTTACTATCTATTTATAATTATGTACAATCTGTGAAAAAGTGGGATATACTATTTTATCTCTGTCTGTTCTTCCCATGAAAATTTTATGTTGCATCCTTCTCAGGAACTATAGTTCTCTCACTAAATAATTCAAAATTTGGTGACTATGTTGAACGCATCTATCCAATCGAACTAGAGATAAAGGATGCAACAGATACGGTTAAGTCGGCCTCATATCTTGACTTTACTCACTTACATTTAGAAATTAACAAGTTCCTTGTTTATGATTTTATGATATCAAATTCATCTTAGATTTAACAAGTATTCTCTTGATATCAAATACTATCTTTTGATTTAACTTATTTACAGGGTCCTAAGTGTTCTCTTGATATCAAATACTATTTTTGATTTAACTTATTTACAGAGTCCTAAGTGTTCTCTTGATATCAAATACTATTTTTGATTTAACTTATTTACAGGGTCCTAAGTGTTCTCTTGATATCAAATACTATCTTTTGATTTAATTTATTTACAGGGTCCTAAGTGTTCTCTTGATATCAAATACTATCTTTGATTTAATTTATTTACAGAGTCCTAAGTGTTCTCTTGATATCAAATACTATCTTTGATTCAACTTATTTACAGGGTCCTAAGTGTTCTCTTGATATCAAATACTATCTTTGATTCAACTTATTTACAGGGTCCTAAGTGTTCTCTTGATATCAAATACTATTTTTGATTTAACTTATTTACAGAGTCCTAAGTGTTCTCTTGATATCAAATACTATTTTTGATTTAACTTATTTACAGAGTCCTAAGTGTTCTCTTGATATCAAATACTATTTTTGATTTAACTTATTTACAGGGTCCTAATTTTAAGTGTTCTCTTGATATCAAATACGATCTTTTGATTTAATTTATTTATTTACAGGGTCCTAAGTGTTCTCTTGATATCAAATACTATCTTTGATTCAACTTATTTACAGGGTCCTAAGTGTTCTCTTGATATCAAATACTATTTTTGATTTAACTTATTTACAGAGTCCTAAGTGTTCTCTTGATATCAAATACTATTTTTGATTTAACTTATTTACAGAGTCTTTAGTGTTCTCTTGATATCAAATACTATTTTTGATTTAACTTATTTACAGGGTCCTAATTATAAGTGTTCTCTTGATATCAAATACTATTTTTGATTTAACTTATTTACAGGGTCCTAATTTTAAGTGTTCTCTTGATATCAAATACTATCTTTTGATTTAACTTATTTACAGGGTCCTAAGTGTTCTCTTGATATCAAATACTATTTTTGATTTAACTTATTTACAGGGTCTTAAGTGTTCTCTTGATATCAAATACTATTTTTGATTTAACTTATTTACAGGGTCCTAATTTTAAGTGTTTTCTTGATATCAAATACGATCTTTTGATTTAACTTATTTATTTACAGGGTCCTAAGTGTTCTCTTGATATCAAATACTATCTTTGATTCAACTTATTTACAGGGTCCTAAGTGTTCTCTTGATATCAAATACTATTTTTGATTTAACTTATTTACAGAGTCTTAAGTGTTCTCTTGATATCAAATACTATTTTTGATTTAACTTATTTACAGAGTCCTAAGTGTTCTCTTGATATCAAATACTATTTTTGATTTAACTTATTTACAGGGTCCTAATTTTAAGTGTTCTCTTGATATCAAATACTATCTTTTGATTTAACTTATTTACAGGGTCCTAAGTGTTCTCTTGATATCAAATACTATTTTTGATTTAACTTATTTACAGGGTCCTAAGTGTTCTCTTTATATCAAATACTATTTTTGATTTAACTTATTTACAGGGTCTTAAGTGTTCTCTTGATATCAAATACTATTTTTGATTTAACTTATTTACAGGGTCCTAATTTTAAGTGTTCTCTTGATATCAAATACTATCTTTTGATTTAACTTATTTACAGGGTCCTAAGTGTTCTCTTGATATCAAATACTATTTTTGATTTAACTTATTTACAGGGTCTTAAGTGTTCTCTTGATATCAAATACTATTTTTGATTTAACTTATTTACAGGGTCCTAATTTTAAGTGTTCTCTTGATATCAAATACTATTTTTGATTTAATTTATTTCCAGGGTCCAAAAGTGTTCTCTTTATATCAAATACTATCTTTGATTTAATTTATTTGCAGGGTCCTAAGTGTTCTCTTGATATCAAATACTATCTTTGATTCAACTTATTTACAGGGTCCTAAGTGTTCTCTTGATATCAAATACTATTTTTGATTTAACTTATTTACAGAGTCCTAAGTGTTCTCTTGATATCAAATACTATCTTTGATTCAACTTATTTACAGGGTCCTAAGTGTTCTCTTGATATCAAATACTATTTTTGATTCAACTTATTTACAGGGTCCTAAGTGTTCTCTTGATATCAAATACTATTTTTGATTTAACTTATTTACAGGGTCCTAAGTGTTCTCTTTATATCAAATACTATCTTTGATTTAACTTATTTACAGGGTCCTAAGTGTTCTCTTGATATCAAATACTATCTTTGATTCAACTTATTTACAGGGTCCTAAGTGTTCTCTTGATATCAAATACTATCTTTGATTCAACTTATTTACAGGGTCCTAAGTGTTCTCTTGATATCAAATACTATTTTTGATTTAAGTTATTTACAGAGTCCTAAGTGTTCTCTTGATATCAAATACTATTTTTGATTTAACTTATTTACAGGGTCCTAATTTTAAGTGTTCTCTTGATATCAAATACGATCTTTTGATTTAACTTATTTATTTACAGGGTCCTAAGTGTTCTCTTGATATCAAATACTATCTTTGATTCAACTTATTTACAGGGTCCTAAGTGTTCTCTTGATATCAAATACTATCTTTGATTCAACTTATTTACAGGGTCCTAAGTGTTCTCTTGATATCAAATACTATCTTTGATTCAACTTATTTACAGGGTCCTAAGTGTTCTCTTGATATCAAATACTATTTTTGATTTAACTTATTTACAGGGTCCTAATTTTAAGTGTTCTCTTTATATCAAATACTATCTTTGATTTAATTTATTTACAGGGTCCTAAGTGTTCTCTTGATATCAAATACTATCTTTGATTCAACTTATTTACAGGGTCCTAAGTGTTCTCTTGATATCAAATACTATCTTTGATTCAACTTATTTACAGGGTCCTAAGTGTTCTCTTGATATCAAATACTATTTTTGATTTAACTTATTTACAGAGTCCTAAGTGTTCTCTTGATATCAAATACTATTTTTGATTTAACTTATTTACAGAGTCCTAAGTGTTCTCTTGATATCAAATACTATTTTTGATTTAACTTATTTACAGGGTCCTAATTTTAAGTGTTCTCTTGATATCAAATACGATCTTTTGATTTAACTTATTTATTTACAGGGTCCTAAGTGTTCTCTTGATATCAAATACTGTTTTTGATTTAACTTATTTACAGGGTCCTAATTATAAGTGTTCTCTTGATATCAAATACTATTTTTGATTTAACTTATTTACAGGGTCCTAATTTTAAGTGTTCTCTTGATATCAAATACTATTTTTGATTTAACTTATTTACAGGGTCTTAAGTGTTCTCTTGATATCAAATACTATTTTTGATTTAACTTATTTACAGGGTCCTAATTTTAAGTGTTCTCTTGATATCAAATACTATTTTTGATTTAATTTATTTCCAGGGTCCAAAAGTGTTCTCTTTATATCAAATACTATCTTTGATTTAATTTATTTGCAGGGTCCTAAGTGTTCTCTTGATATCAAATACTATCTTTGATTTAATTTATTTGCAGGGTCCTAAGTGTTCTCTTGATATCAAATACTATCTTTGATTCAACTTATTTACAGGGTCCTAAGTGTTCTCTTTATATCAAATACTATCTTTGATTTAACTTATTTGCAGGGTCCTAAGTGTTCTCTTGATATCAAATACTATCTTTGATTCAACTTATTTACAGAGTCCTAAGTGTTCTCTTGATATCAAATACTATTTTTGATGTAATTTATTTCCAGGGTCCAAAAGTGTTCTCTTTATATCAAATACTATCTTTGATTTAATTTATTTGCAGGGTCCAAAAGTGTTCTCTTGATATCAAATACTATCTTTGATTTAATTTATTTGCAGGGTCCTAAGTGTTCTCTTGATATCAAATACTATCTTTGATTCAACTTATTTACAGGGTCCTAAGTGTTCTCTTTATATCAAATACTATCTTTGATTTAACTTATTTGCAGGGTCCTAAGTGTTCTCTTGATATCAAATACTATCTTTGATTTAATTTATTTTCAGGGTCCTAAGTGTTCTCATGGAACCAAGCCTTGTTTGATATTCACAGGAGAACTATTTGAACAGGATAAAGAACATAAAAGACTGAAAAACCTCTTCATTGGTAAGTTAACTTGTGTAAGATAATTATCTACAGATAAAAACCTCTTCATTGGTAAGTGAACTTGTGTAAGATAATTATCTACAGATAAAAAACCTCTTCATTGGTAAGTGAACTTGTGTAAGATAATTATCTACAGATAAAAACCTCTTCATTGGTAAGTTAACTTGTGTAAGATCATTATCTACAGATAAAAACCTCTTCATTGGTAAGTTAACTTGTGTAAGATAATTATCTACAGATAAAAACCTCTTCATTGGTAAGTTAACTTGTGTAAGATAATTATCTACAGATAAAAAACCTCTTCATTGGTAAGTTAACTTGTGTAAGATAATTATCTACAGATAAAAACCTCTTCATTGGTAAGTGAACTTGTGTAAGATAATTATCTACAGATAAAAAACCTCTTCATTGGTAAGTTAACTTGTGTAAGATAATTATCTACAGATAAAAAACCTCTTCATTGGTAAGTTAACTTGTGTAAGATAATTATCTACAGATAAAAACCTCTTCATTGGTAAGTTAACTTGTGTAAGATAATTATCTACAGATAAAAAACCTCTTCATTGGTAAGTTAACTTGTGTAAGATAATTATCTACAGATAAAAACCTCTTCATTGGTAAGTTAACTTGTGTAAGATAATTATCTACAGATAAAAAAACCTCTTCATTGGTAAGTTAACTTGTGTGAGATAATTATCTACAGATAAAAAAGGAAAAACCTCTTCATTGGTAAGTTAACTTGTGTAAGATAATTATCTACAGATAAAAAACCTCTTCATTGGTAAGTTAACTTGTGTAAGATAATTATCTACAGATAAAAACCTCTTCATTGGTAAGTTAACTTGTGTAAGATAATTATCTACAGGTAAAAACCTCTTCATTGGTAAGTTAACTTGTGTAAGATAATTATCTACAGATAAAAAACCTCTTCATTGGTAAGTTAACTTGTGTAAGATAATTATCTACAGATAAAAAACCTCTTCATTGGTAAGTTAACTTGTGTAAGATCATTGGTAAGTTAACTTGTGTAAGATAATTATCTACAGATAAAAACCTCTTCATTGGTAAGTTAACTTGTGTGAGATAATTATCTACAGATAAAAAACCTCTTCATTGGTAAGTTAACTTGTGTAAGATAATTATCTACAGATAAAAACCTCTTCATTGGTAAGTTAACTTGTGTAAGATAATTATCTACAGATAAAAACCTCTTCATTGGTAAGTTAACTTGTGTAAGATAATTATCTACAGATAAAAAACCTCTTCATTGGTAAGTGAACTTGTGTAAGATAATTATCTACAGATAAAAAACCTCTTCATTGGTAAGTTAACTTGTGTAAGATAATTATCTACAGATAAAAAACCTCTTCATTGGTAAGTTAACTTGTGTAAGATCATTGGTAAGTTAACTTGTGTAAGATCATTGGTAAGTTAACTTGTGTAAGATAATTATCTACAGATAAAAACCTCTTCATTGGTAAGTTAACTTGTGTGAGATAATTATCTACAGATAAAAAACCTCTTCATTGGTAAGTTAACTTGTGTAAGATAATTATCTACAGATAAAAACCTCTTCATTGGTAAGTTAACTTGTGTAAGATAATTATCTACAGATAAAAACCTCTTCATTGGTAAGTTAACTTGTGTAAGATAATTATCTACAGATAAAAAACCTCTTCATTGGTAAGTGAACTTGTGTAAGATAATTATCTACAGATAAAAAACCTCTTCATTGGTAAGTTAACTTGTGTAAGATAATTATCTACAGATAAAAAACCTCTTCATTGGTAAGTTAACTTGTGTAAGATCATTGGTAAGTTAACTTGTGTAAGATCATTGGTAAGTTAACTTGTGTAAGATAATTATCTACAGATAAAAACCTCTTCATTGGTAAGTTAACTTGTGTGAGATAATTATCTACAGATAAAAAACCTCTTCATTGGTAAGTTAACTTGTGTAAGATAATTATCTACAGATAAAAACCTCTTCATTGGTAAGTTAACTTGTGTAAGATAATTATCTACAGATAAAAACCTCTTCATTGGTAAGTTAACTTGTGTAAGATAATTATCTACAGATAAAAAACCTCTTCATTGGTAAGTTAACTTGTGTAAGATAATTATCTACAGATAAAAAACCTCTTCATTGGTAAGTTAACTTGTGTAAGATAATTATCTACAGATAAAAAACCTCTTCATTGGTAAGTTAACTTGTGTAAGATAATTATCTACAGATAAAAACCTCTTCATTGGTAAGTTAACTTGTGTAAAATAATTATCTACAGATAAAAAAACCTCTTCATTGGTAAGTTAACTTGTGTAAGATAATTATCTACAGATAAAAAACCTCTTCATTGGTAAGTGAACTTGTGTAAGATAATTATCTACAGATAAAAAAGGTTTCTGTTTTTTACCGACTTTTTGAGGAATGACAGCCGCAGGTCTTTGAAATTGCATACACATTTAACTTGGACTGAACTTTGTATGTAACAGTTTTTGAACTGAAGCTGAATTTGAACTTTATTTGTTCAATAGTGACTTACATATTAAGTTTAAGTCTCCTTCCAGTTAACTGGTTTTGACAGAATTATAGCACATGAACTATTTCATGAACATTGCATGCATCCAAACATACTTTTATGCCCCATTTATGGCCATTATGTTTTCTGGTCTGTGCGTCCATTAGGCTGATTGTTCCTCAGTTAGGTTATTCGATGTTTGCCTGCTTCAGGTTAAAGTTTTTGGTCGAGGTAGTTTTTGATGAAGTTGAAGTCCAATCAACTTGAAACTTAGAACACATATTTTCTATGATATGATCTTTCTAATTTTAATGCCAAATTAGCGTTTTTACCCCATTTTCACAGTCTATTTCACAGAATGATTCTGTTCTGTAAATATTTTTGCATACATCAAATGGACTTTCAATCACAAATGACCTACAACCATTCCTATCATATCGATGGAATATTCCTTAGATTAGGGAATGCTTTATTTTATTGCGTAGATTAGGGAATGTTTTATTATATTGCTAAGATTATCACATTAAATATTAAAAGTAAAGAAGACATAAGTTTACCATCATCACCTTAAATATTGAAAAACAAACCTTATAATTTCAGATTTCTTCCGAGGACCTTCAGTAAAGAATATCAGATTAGCAGGTGTTGAACATGTTATCAGTGTGACAGCTATAAAAGACAAGATCCTTCTCAGAAATTACAAGTAATGATCAATTACTCACATGACTTATATTGTTGATTGAGTACTTAGCAACTTAATGCCTAACAATCACATGGCTTGGGTAAGGGATAAGGGTTTTAGTACCAATAGCTTCTAATTGGCCTGCAATTAACTGACATGGCATGTCAAGTTCAGCTACTAAGTGGCCTACAACCAGTGCAAAGATGTAAAATGGGGGACATATCATTCTTTGATTTATAGACTTTTAAATAAAAAGACTTTTAAATAAAAAAAAGTTCTACCACTTAATATTTTGTTTTTTTTCAATACACAATTATGTTAATATTAATTTAAAACTGAAATAACATGTGTTTTTGTTTTGAGCAAGAACTCCAATAATAATATAAATAGTAATCTTTATTTCAAGAGTTTAGCTCCAATAAGTATCAATATAAAAAAGAAGATTTGGTATGATTGCTAATGAGACAACTATCCACAAAAGACCAAAATGACAAAAACATTAACAACTATAGGTCACCGTACAGCCTTCAACAATGAGCAAAGCCCATACCGCATAGTCAGCTATAAAAGGCCCTGATAAGACAATGTAAAACAATTCAAACGAAAAAACTAACGGCAGTATTCTACAATTATAGGGTATTACATAACTTTCTAAATATTACATTATTTTTTTCTCTCACTTGGTTGAATTTTGAAGTGTGTAATCTTCCTCTTTTATAAAACGGACATTCTTTATAATGAATAATGACTTTAATATAATTCTAAAATTATGTATCTAGAAATGATTGTAACATAACAAAATATACATTATTTGATTTAACAATCAATTTTTCTCCAGGATCATGTTGAAAAAGTCTGGTAGCAGAACACCAAGAATAGAACTTGCAGAGATGGGTCCTTCTTTAGACCTTGTAATGAGGAGAACCAAAATAGCCTCTGATGATTTATATAAACAAGCCCTGAAAGTACCTAGAGAGGCTAAGGTTAGTCAATGAAAACACTAAGAATAGAGCTTGTTGAGAGCACTCTTTCTTTTAGACTTATTAATGAGAAGACTTGAAATAGCCTCCAAGTGTTGATATAAACAAACCCTGAAAGTACCTAGAGAGACAATAGTAATTCTCTAAAACCAGACTGAATAAGAGCAAATACCTATATATAAGTTTGAGTATGACTTGGCTGGGGACCATATCAATTACCTACCACACAACTGTGTTAGTTATAAATGTTCAGAAACAATGACAAATGAGCCCTTAAACCCTTTTTGAAAACATAAGATACACCACTTAGTCGAACAAATAAAATCATATCTCAGAAATATAGGAAACTTCTTATCTTTCTAAAATTGATAAGGAAGATGAAATTTAGACATGACATGATACTATATCTCAAAAATAACTGCTCAATAATTATTTTAATTTAATTTTTTTTAGCCAAGAAAGAAAAAGAATATTTCCCAGGATGCCTTTGGAAGTAAACTAGGAAGAATTCATATGACAAAACAGGACTTGGGTAAATTACAGACAAGAAAAATGAAAGGATTGAAAAAGAGACAATCAACAGACTCTGCCGAGACCACTGGAACAACAGACTCCGCTGAAACCCCTAGTAGTCCAAAGAAAATAAAACAAACATAAACTCTCATCTTTATATTTTATTCATTTTCTGTAGTTGAGAACTTTATATGCCCCACCTACGATAGTAGAGGGGCATTATGTTTTCTGGTCTGTGCGTCCATTCGTCCCTTCGTCCGTCCGTCTGTCCCGCCTCAGGTTAAAGTTTTTGGTCAAGGTAGTTTTTGATGAAGTTGAAGTCCAATCGACTTCAAACTTAGTACACATGTTGCCTATGATATGATCTTTCTAATTTTAATGCCCAATTAGAGATTTTACCCTAATTTCAGGGTCCACTGAACATAGAAAATGATAATGTGAGTGGGGCATTCGTGTACTGAGGACACATTCTTGTTAATATTCTTTTTTGGTAGACATGGTAAAGATTGCATGAAATGCAATCAAAATCTTATGGTACTGACTGGATAACTATATCTTTCTAAGGTTAATTACTACTTTTGAAATACTCAAAATAAAGTGTATTGATCATAAAATTCCATCTATACTATCCATGAACATTTCCAGAAACTCATCAATGCAATATATACTCATATATTCAAGTTACAAAATACTCATAACAATTTCATAACTTTTGCAAGGTGCAGGAATCTTTTATCTGTTCTAAAAATATCAATGATGTCATTTTTGTTGAGCCTGCAACTTTTGTTGTAGAACTTGTGTGATTAAGTGATTAAGCTGTGGTGGTGTAAGTTTACTTAAAAGCTTTATAATTTAGAAGGTTGAAGACCTGGATGCTCTCTACTCCTTTACCTCATTTTCATGGTTCAGTGAACAAGTTTAAATTTCAGTGGTCAAGTCCATATCTCAAATACTATAAGTAATAGATCTAGTATATTTGGTATATGGAAGGACTGTAAGATGTTCAATCCAAACTGGCAGTTGTCATCTGGCCTTGCCCTCTTTTGCATAGTTCAGTGGTTATAGTTAAGTTTTGGTGTTTTGGTGTGTTTTTCTTACATTGTATGCAATAGGTCTACTATATTTGGTGTATGGTATGATTATAAGGTATACTTGCAGTGTTCTCCCATGAAATTTTGGATAGCATCACATTTTTTTATTTTTTTTTAATGTCATTTGTTGCGTCGCGTTGATGCTCTATTTCCTTTATATGTTTTAGTTTATATTGTTCAATTCATAACTGAGAATACAATTAAACTATAACAACAAAAACAGCTGTTTCAGTTTTAATATGTTTTCTTTATTCATTTATAGATACAGAATTATTTTTTTCCTCTTGTGCAAAATACTACTTGCCTAGCTGGCAGGTGTGAGCTGATTTTGACCTCATTTTCATGGTTCGGTGGTCAAGTTCAGTTTTTGAGTTTTGATCTTTTTATCTAATACTATATGCAGGTCAACTATATTTGATGTATGGCAATATTTTGTGATGTAAATGTTAGTCTCACCATTTTTATTTGACCTTTTGTGTGTGTGGGGGGGGGGGGGAGGTTATGGCTCAAATTAGGGACAAAAAAGGGAAAACAAGGGGTTTTCTGGTTAAAGGACAATTTAAAAGCTGTGTAAGGAAGGTAAGACAATTCCATTTAAAGCATACTGCTATATAGATGTTTTATTATCTCCCTTACACTGCTTGAAAATTTTGTAATAAGAAATGATGATTGCCTTGAGATGATTAGCTGTTAATTTATATTTAGACATGTTTGGGTTACTATTAATTATATTAATTTTAACCATGACTGAATGTCATTTTATATTTTCATATTTTATGATGTATTTAAATGTGTAGTTATTGTTGCAAACTCTTTTTGAGGGGATTGATATTTAACCACATAGTGTATTGCTCAAAAGCTAAAAAAAGATGTAGGTTCCTTAGACAGAAACCCACAGCGTCAACTATTTAATCACAATCCAAATTCAGAGTTGTATTTAGCTTGAATGTTGAGTCCATACTTGCCCAAACCTCTGCGGTTGTATTAAGCTGTGCCCTGCAGAGCATCTAGTTCCCAAAATGGAGGCGTGAAATCAAATTAGTTAGTAGAATTAACTTTTGGTAAGACACTGGGATTGGAATTCATCTTCTTTTGAGGTAAATTGCAAGAATATGCCATTTCAGGGGGGAAATATAAACACTCGATCAAGTAAGTTGCTTTAGAGACAAGCATTGCACCAGCTAAACATAAGGGTAGAACTATTTAGTTTAGATTGATAGGAAAGGTAGGACTTATTTAGTTGGATATTGATGGTGCTCTGTTTATGAGCGAAACTTAATGAATTTGCTTCAGATGAATTTGGCTATTTATTTTAAGTATTTTTGACATATAGCTCTTCAACGATTTTCGGTTCTTATACATCTTCTGATTTCAAATGATTGGCTTTGATTGTTCCTGATGAAGGTTAATCCAAAAAAGTGCTTAGGACGCATTAATTATTAAACGTGTTATAAACTAGCGCTAGTCTTGTACATGCATGCATATATGAGAATAATGGATGCCATATTATTTTAAGCAGCCAACACAGATATACTGCTCCAGTTATGAATATTGGTGACAATATTGATGTACAGATTGATAATCTATGATGAGTTTATTTACAACCACATGATCGATGCCACTGCTGGTGGAGTTTAAATTTATTAATTAACTGTTTACAAAACTTCTGAATTCATGAATGATTGTTTTATTTTGGAAAATGGCACTAGATTTAAATTGTGTACAATGGTGTAAGACTGAAATTACTCGTCGGCATACACAGAAGAAGTCACTATTGTATGTGTATGTACCTTAATGTCAGCTGATGTGGAAAAGGGACCATGTCGAAGATTTGATATTACCAGGCGCAAAAGTAGTAGTGACTTGAAAGATGAAATAAATCGACAGAGTAAATATTTCAAAAGTGAACCAAATGTAAAATGTGATTATGAAATAAGTAACTGTCAATTTAATGATACTGTATCACCAAATGACAATTCTTCATGGTTTGCAAATTATTTTAATAATGAAAGAAAGAGTCATGAGTATGACAATGTTCAACATGTCAAAAACAACTCTAGATTAAAAAAAATCATCAGTTATAAATCCACAAGATCTTACTGATCCAGACGGTGATGCTAACTTGGCAAAAATAGCGTGTGATAGTAAAATAATTATTGACCAGAGTCATCGTCATATCAAAGTTGATAACAGTACCGTGGTATATCCTGAACCAAAGTCAGCCATCAGAAAGGTGATAAGAAATTCAGATACAGCTACGGAGCCTAAAGATTTAAATCAGGAACAAAAACGGAAAGATCATGAAGATGAAGCAGAAGATATTATCCTTGACAGCAGTGACTTCCGGTTGGCAGACATGGACATTAATTGGTGTGAAGGTCATGATGAAAAATCTGAAGTGAAACTAAAACCAGATATAAAAAGATATTAATAAATAGCATGTTAAAACAGAAAGCAGTTCCTCTTACACCTGTATGCACTCTAAGAGACAGAATCAAACAGAGACTCCATAATAATGCATGTGTAAAAACACCTCAGGGACCAGGATCAGTTATACAACAACAACCAGAGGAACAACTACAGAAAGTCCAGGAAGAAATGGAAAGACTGAAAACTACAGGAAGTACTACAGATATTTGTCCATTTTATGGTCTTCGATCTAAAGTTCAGCAACTTCTACAAGTACATAGAGGAATTACAAAACTTTGGCAAGATGAATGTTTGAACCTGCCAGGTGTGAGAGAAGGAATAAATCTAATCTATTCTTTACCTACTTGTGATGGAAAAACATTATTAGCTGAGATACTGATACTCAAACAGATACTGTGTCAACAAAAAGATGCTATTACTATATTCATTATACTTCCATTTGTTTCAATAGTACAGGAAAAGGTTAGAAGTATTTCCACATTTGCATTAGAATTAGATTTCTTGGTCGATGAATATGCAGGCAGTAAATGCAGATTTCCTCCAATGAAAAGACGGAACAAACGATCGTTTTATATAGCTACAATAGAGAAAGCTCACTCACTTATTAACAGCTTGATAGAGAACAACAGATTAGATTCTCTAGGATTAGTTGTTGTGGATGAACTCCACATGATTGTGGAAGATGGGAGTCGCGGTGCTACTTTAGAATCAACATTGTTGAAAATTATTCACACGCAGAGTAATACACAGATCATAGGAATGAGTGCTACTATGAACAAGATTGAAGATTTACAGAATTTTCTAAAGGCTGATGTCTATCATAATGATTTTAGACCTGGGAAATTGAGAGAGGACAACATTTATGAGGTAATATTTAAGACGGCAAAAGAATTGGTATCGCACAGCCGGGTTGTGACTTTTCCATTTTCTTCTGAACAAACCAAAACAGATCCAGACTATTTAATGTGATTAGTATTAGAGGCGACTGATAGAAGATGCTTACTCAGAGGGAACACGGTGTTTACTGGCCTGTACACTTTGGAATAGCCTATCATCATAGTGGACTGACGATGGACGAGAGACGACTGATAGAAGATGCTTACTCAGAGGGAATACTGTGTTTACTGGCCTGTACACTTTGGAATAGTGGACTGACGATGGACGAGAAACGACTGATAGAAGATGCTTACTTAGAGTGAACACTGTATTTACTGGCCTGTACAAGTACACTAGCGGCTGGTGTTAATCTACCTGCTAACAGAGTAATTTTACGAAGTCCCTATGTAGGGAATGCATTTCTGAGCAGGACTCAGTATGAACAGATGACAGGAAGAGCTGGTATTGGTTCTTCAGGGGAAAGCATCCTGATCACTTTATCTACAAACAGGGATAAGGTACAAGAATTTATTTATGGACCAATAAATAAACTCATCATATATACTAGTACCAGGACTTTATTTTTTATAAACGCCAGACGCGCGTTTCGTCCACAAAAGACTCATCAGTGACGCTCGAATACAAAAAGTTGAAAAAAGCCAAAATAAAGTACGAAGTTGGAGAACGTTTAGGGCCAAAATTCCTAAAAGTGTTGCCAAATCCAGCTAAGGTAAGCTATGCCTGAGGTAGAAAAGCCTTAGTATTTCAAAAATTCAAAATTTTGTAAACAGTTAATTTTTTATATATAACCATATCAATGACAATTCATGTCAGCACAAAATGTGCTGACTACTGGGCTGGTGATACCCTCGGGGAAATAAATATCCACCAGCAATGGCATCGACCCAGTGGTTGTAAATAAACTCATCATAGATACCAGCACTAAATTTTTCATATACGCCAGACGCGCGTTTCGTCTACAAAAGATTCATCAGTGACCAAATGAGATGTGTTACAGTAGTCTAATGTATGATGAAGGAAAGGGAATCCGTAGTCTCATGCGTTCTGTACTAGGTTTACAGGCTACTCAGACCACCACTGATGTGTTACAGTAGTCTAATGTATGATGAAGGAAAGGGAATCAGTAGTCTCATACGTTCTGTAATAGGTTTACAGGTTACTAAGACCACCACTGATGTGTTACTGTAGTCTAATGTATGATGAAGGAAAGGGAATCCGTAGTCTCATACGTTCTGTAATAGGTTTACAGGTTACTAAGACCACCACTGATGTGTTACTGTAGGCTAATGTATGATGAAGGAAAGGGAATCCGTAGTCTCATACGTTCTGTAATAGGCTTACAGGTTACTCAGACCACCACTGATGTGTTACAGTAGTCTAATGTATGATGAAGGAAAGGGAATCCGTAGTCTCATACGTTCTGTAATAGGCTTACAGGTTACTAAGACCACCACTGATGTGTTACTGTAGGCTAATGTATGATGAAGGAAAGGGAATCCGTAGTCTCATACGTTCTGTAATAGGCTTACAGGTTACTAAGACCACCACTGATGTGTTACAGTAGTCTAATGTATGATGAAGGAAAGGGAATCCGTAGTCTCATACGTTCTGTAATAGGCTTACAGGTTACTCAGACCACCACTGATGTGTTACAGTAGTCTAATGTATGATGAAGGAAAGGGAATCCGTAGTCTCATACGTTCTGTAATAGGCTTACAGGTTACTAAGACCACCACTGATGTGTTACAGTAGTCTAATGTATGATGAAGGAAAGGGAATCCGTAGTCTCATGCGTTCTGTAATGGGTTTACAGGTTACTAAGACCACCACTGATGTGTTACTGTAGGCTAATGTATGATGAAGGAAAGGGAATCCGTAGTCTCATACGTTCTGTAATAGGCGTACAGGTTACTCAGACCACCACTGATGTATTACTGTAGTCTAATGTATGATGAAGGAAAGGTTATCCATAGTCTCATACGTTATGTAATAGGCTTACAGATTACGCAGACCACCACTGATGTGTTACAGTAGTCTAATGTATGATGAAGGAAAGGCAATCCGTAGTCTCATACGTTCTGTAATAGGTTTACAGGTTACTAAGACCACCACTGATGTGTTACTGTAGGCTAATGTATGATGAAGGAAAAGGAATCCGTAGTCTCATACGTTCTGTAATAGGCTTACAGGTTACTCAGACCACCACTGATGTATTACTGTAGTCTAATGTATGATGAAAGAAAGGGAATTCGTAGTCTCATACGTTCTGTAATAGGCTTACAGGTTACTCAGACCACCACTGATGTGTTACAGTAGTCTAATGTATGATGAAGGAAAGGCAATCCGTAGTCTCATACGTTCTGTAATAGGCTTACAGGTTACTCAGACCACCACTGATGTGTTACAGTAGTCTAATGTATGATGAAGGAAAGGCAATCCGTAGTCTCATACGTTCTGTAATAGGCTTACAGGTTACTCAGACCACCACTGATGTATTACTGTAGTCTAATGTATGATGAAAGAAAGGGAATCCGTAGTCTTATACGTTCTGTAATAGGCTTACAGGTTACTCAGACCACCACTGATGTGTTACTGTAGGCTAATGTATGATGAAGGAAAAGGAATCCGTAGTCTCATACGTTCTGTAATAGGCTTACAGGTTACTAAGACCACCACTGATGTGTTACTGTAGGCTAATGTATGATGAAGGAAAGGGAATCCGTAGTCTCATACGTTATGTAATAGGTTTACAGGTTACTAAGACCACCATTGATGTGATCGAATTCATGAGAAAAACTTTGTTGTCCACTCAAGGAAATACATGTGATGTTACTATGGTAACCAAAGATTCACTGCATTAGTTAACTGAACTTGGTTTAGTTGTCCAGAAAGGGTCAATGTCTGAGGGAGATGAGAACTGTGATGATTTTCATTTAAAAGTTACACCTTTTAGGAAGAGCTACATTTAAAAGATATGAAGATATTGATAATGCCTCACAACTTTACAATGATTTGAAGAAGGGCGAGGAGTCCCTTGTTCTGGCTACATAAATACATCTTTTGTTTCTCCTTATGATATGGTAGATATGGTCAAACCATCATGGATCATTTATTTCCATCAGCTTTCAGCATTAGATATTATTGAATTGAAAGGAGCATCCTTGGTTGGTGTGACTGAGAGTTACATAGCCACGAGAGCTTCTGGACAATGCTCTAGACAGAATGTAAATGATTTGATATTAAATCGCTTCTACATCACCCTGATGTTGTAAGAGTTATGGAAACAGAAAAGTTTATGGGAAGTCGCCGACAAATTTCAGCAGCCAAGAGGACTTATACAGAATATGTTGTCTAGTGCATCAGGTTTTGCGTCCAGTGTTCATTTCTGTTGGGAATTTGAAGTGTTTTTGGGCATACCAAGATTTACTTGGAAATTTTGTGAAAAGACTGCCATATTGTGTCACAACAGAATTAATTCCCTTGATGGAAACTCCAGGTGTCAAATTGTGAAGAGCTAAACAGATTCATTCCAGTGGATATAAAACATTAACCCATGTGGCACATGCTGATCCAGTGGACATTGTTAAAAATATTAAACAGATTTCTAAAAAGGCAGATTGTTACTTCTGCAAAGGTTCGTTTAAATAAAAAAGTAGAAGCATTGAGAGAAGAAGTTGAAGAACTTATAAATGTACCTGAAGGAAGTGTTTCCGTGACAACTATAAGTTCCCAGGAATCGGATATTTTACCTCCAACCCCTGATGGTGCACACTTCTCACAGGAATCAGTTTTTTATCTGTCTCCATGACATAAAAGTGTTATAAGCTAAAACTTGTGCCTTTTCACATGTGTTTTAAATGTGTTCAGATGAACTATATTGTGCAATCATCAGCTGAGAAATATTGATATTATATTTAAAAATTCAGCATACACATATGTAAAATATTTCATGTTGGCGGCTTTACTTCAGATAAATTATGATGACTTCAACCAGAAAAAAAAGAATTTTTCAAATACAAAGGTTTTCTACGTCACTTTTAGGATTGTTGGTCCTTAATGTTCTTTAACTTCGTACTATATTTAGCCTTTTTAACTTTTTGGATTCGAGCGTCACTGATGAGTCTTTGGTAGACGAAATGCGCGTCTGATGTAAATAAAGAAAATAATCATGGTATCTATGATGAGTTAATATACATGTATTGATATTTGTCACTCATTTGTGACGAGAACCTATACAAGACTGATGCGCAGTTGCTTCAATATATATCTACACAAGATAACTCTTTGTGGAAAAACAGTTATTAACATAAGAACAGACACATCAATTTGGGAAGGGTCCGCTCCTATTCTCTTAGTACAATACAAACGATCATTAAATTCTATATCATGAGGTCTATTTTTTAGAACTGTCTCATTGACAATCATACCACATCTTATATTTATATCATCAGTTATGTGTGGATTACCGTAAATTAAATGAAAAGGCTGTAACAAATGTGTATCCGATACTGATGATTGAAAAAAACTTGTACATGTCGTCAATGTGTTTGTATTGTCTTTCATTTTTTGGTGGTGTGTTTTGTATATGCGACTTTTTGTATTTCTTTGGTTCTTATAACGTGATTCTGTACTTTAAAAGATCCCGTCAGTATGATATTGTTCTATTTTATGTCATTATGATATATTTCTATTATGAATTACAAAATACGTTGAACACAAACGTCAAAATCATTCAATCGCGTAGTGGAATTAACTATTTGTGGATTCTTATAAATTCTATATATAACTTTTGGACTTTTTTAAATCTCAGTCTATTTCTGTTTATTCTTACATACTTTTGATTTTTTTAACCCTGTATGCTAACATTGCCTATGTAAATTTTAAAATTGTTTGTATGCACATTGAACGACAAATCTATGTGACGTATAAAATTTTCAGACACACAAATCAATGAATGTGTTTGTAGATAGATGTTTTTGTGTTCTGTTAAATTGTTCCTTTTAAAATTGTTATACGATGATGACTGATGTACCCATATTTTGACTACTTTGTTTATTGAATGAATGAATGAATGAATCTTTATTTCCTCCATGTATATGAAGATTTTGCATACAAACAGAAATTAATAATTATTTACACAATAAACAAAATATCATACATTTCGAGATAAATACCCAATGAAAAAAAACCAACATCCATATTTAGATAAACACACAATTCAGATAATGACATATTCTTGTATACACAACAAAAACACAATGTTTTTCAATCAAAGTCTATTCAAAATTCAAAATTAAATCTGTTTTCAAATAATACATGTCTGAATTTCTCAAACATGGGGTAAACATGTTTTGCTATGTAATACATCATTCTAGACCAATCTATAGGATCGAGATCGTATACTATATCATGAACAGATCCTAGTAGTACTTCAAGAAGGTCATCGTCGTCTAAATTGAAAATGTCCACAGATTTTTGAATGGGAAGTTCATCTACAATTTTATAAAACATAACATTTCTCTCTGTCAATAGAACATGACACTCCATTATTAAATGTTTAACGATATCGAAAGATTGTTTGTTACATAGAGTACATGTAGCTTTCTTAATGGCTGCCGATCCTAAAGCCACAAGTACTAGCAGTTCGAGTTTTGCATCGGGATATAAAACTGTCAACCGAATTAATCTATGTTCACAGAGGGTAGGATGAATTTTGGAATACCTTTTGAGTTCGTTTCTATTTTCTAAATTACTTTTCCATATGTTCTCTTCATAAATTTCAATAGACTGACGAACAACACTTTTTCTGGTATGTAATCCTCATTTACATAGGTTTCAAGGAAAGAAAATAGATCGTATTTAACCAGAGTTGTAATAAGATTATAGGTTATAGAGTGTTCGGCATTTTCATCCAGAATAAATTGACTAATGCACATGTTGAATAATTTTTTATGAGTTGTGGTAGATTTACTCCTACATAATCGCCCAAAGAATAAAAGTTTGAATTTGTCAATTACAGCTTCCAATGACCATAAACCAAGGTTGCTTATAGTTGAGTCCGTTGGTGAATATTTGTCCATACACTGTATATATCGCGCAGCATATCGTTGTGTTCTTTCTAAAAGTTCTATTTCAGAATTTGAGAGTTGTCCCCATACTTCGCAAGAGTACAATGCTGTAGGCAGAACAAAACGCTTCCATATTAACGTGTTTGTAATCGGTGTAAGGCCTTTCGGGTTAACTCCAGCACTATACAATGAGTGTAGATTTTTCTTTAACTTCTTAGTCGCATTTTTTGTCCTTTCAAACGTTTTGTTATTGTTAGTTATCAATGTACCAGCATAAATTGTATCAGTTTTACACGCTATTTTTGTATTTCCAAGCTTAATGTCAATATCTGTATTATTATTAAAAGCCAAGACACAACTTTTTGTTCCGTTATATTTAAGTCTCCATTTACAAGCATAAGTTTGTACACAGTCAAGAAGACCTTGTAGACCTTTTGGCGAAGCACTAAGAAGGGTTGTGTCGTCCGCAAGAAGAATGGCAGGAATGTTCAAATAACCAATTCGTATTCCACAGTTTGTCGAAATCAGCTGTAATATTAAGTCATTTATATATAAGGAGAATAGCCAAGATGAGAGTACTCTCCCTTGCCCTACACCCTGCGAAATGGAGAAATTGTCACTAGTGAGTCCATTATATTGCACATGTGCACTAGCAGATTTGTAAGACATAAAAAGTATGTTCCATAATTTACCAGTTACACCGATTTCTTTCAATTTCAGAAAAAGTCCGTCGTGCCAGATCTTATCAAACGCTTTCTCGTTATCTAGAAAACCAACATAAAGTTTAGATTTACTTTTCATAAACACGTTAATACATTCTTTGAGTGTGTATAAAGCGGGGATAGAACCATGTTCAGGAACAAATCCAAACTGTAAAGGATCAGGAAAAGTCTTATCAAGTGCAGTAAGCATTTTATTTATTCGATGAAGGACTGTTTTGTCATGTAATTTTCCAAATACGGATGTTAGGACAATAGCTCTGTAACTATTCGGATTACTCTTGTCTTTGTTATTTCCTTTATATAACGGAATAATTATGCCATGTCGATATAGTAATGGAATGTATTCGCATTTAAGTATAATATTAAAAATATAACAAATCCATTTCAACAAGGTATTACCACCGTATATTATATGTTCGTTGCATACATAGTCCGGTCCTGGAGCCTTACCACATTTTAAAGTTTTAATTTGCTCATATATTTCATCTTCAGTGTAGGGCACATCGAAAAAAGCATTAAACGGTTTGCTAATTTGACTGCTATATTCACGAACTTTTTCTGTGACATCCATATAAAAAGATTGATCAAAATTGTCATTTTCGTGTTCATTAGGAGTATACAAATCGCTAAAATAAGTACTCCACAACTTGCAAATATCCCCGTTATTAGTAGCTGTATTTCCATCATAGTTCAAACAAGTTGCTGGCGATTTTTGTTGTCTATGCTTTCGCACTACACGATAAAATTGTCCTATGTCCATTTCGGCTGCTTTTTGCACATCAGCAAATTTTTCAGATTCCCACAATCGCTCTGCATTACGTTTATGCTTTCGAAATTCTCTTTTCTGATCTTTATACTGTTTATAAAAAATATTGTCGTTGTTTCGTGTTTGTCCCATTGACAGCCACGTTTTACGAGCTTGTCGTTGCTTATTATGGTAATAATCTAAGCTGTTACTTTTCCAGTACGGTTTTAGATAGTGTGACAAAAATGCAGTTTAGGCATAAGATAATATTTGTAATTTATCGTTGAATTGTAATCCATGATTAATTACCCATTTGAACAATACGTTAACGAAAACTACATATCAAATCATCCTTTTATCCTCGGTTGTTATGAGATGCGTTAATTGTTGCTAGGGTGTTCTCTTCGAGGTCCGCGCTCATGGTATATAACGACACCGATACATGGTGCAAGTTCGCTCATTTATTAATTGGCCGTTGATAGTTAAACATCGGGAAGAAAATACCAGCAAATAAAGAAGTTAGAATTGAGAAGTTTGTAAACCTAGTTGAGTTGAAAGCGTCGTGGTTTTGAAGCAAGCGGTTTTTGAAGTCTTTACGATTGTTGCAAGCTACCGGGTTGTTCCGATACTGTAATTTCCCTCGGGAATGGTCGCAGTCCCTCGAACAGGTGGTTTGTGATAGTCTGGTGACTTTGGTGCTTCGGAGACTAGGTATTACAATTATTGCAAGCTACCGCGTTGTTCCGAAACTGTAATTTCCCTCGGGAATGGTCGCAGTCCCTCGAACAGATAGCTTGTAATAATCTGGTGACTTAAGTGCTCCGGAGACTAGGTGCTTCAAAACTAGTTGTCTCAGGAACTAGGTGCTTCAGAGACTAGTCATTTCAGGACTAGGTGTTTTAGAGACTGGGTGTCTCAGAACTAGGTGTTTCAGGAACCTAGGAGTTTTGAAGCTTGTTCTTAAATTTAATATAATTGTTTGTCAAATCAGTTGGGACCTCGGAGTCGGTGAAAGGATCAAGGATAAATTGAGGTTATAGTTTTCAGACTACTTTTTGATACAAAGTTGTTTGTGTAAATAGTGTTATTCCTTTATTAAGTTTCAAAGTTGGTGGTGTAGTTTTGAGTCAAGCCTCCAAATTGTAGTTAGGTTTTCGAGTTAACTGAAAGATTGATATTGGAGTATCTCAGATTCTGTGAAAACGGATACGAACATATAGTTCATAAGCCAAACACGTTACAAAATTGGTGGCAGCGTTGGGATCTGAGAAACTTCAGTATTATATATAAATAATCACATTGTTTTATTGTCATTATTTCCTATTTGTCCTTTATTGCAAGAAGCAACACACTGTTTTGTAAATACATCGATTGTCAAATTGTTTCATAAAATATATTTGGAAAATTAATTGTTTAATTTATTCTTCAAAATATGTCCCGAACATTCAGAGAAGATAAAATGTTGTATAACCCTTACAGTGTCGAAACAAGAAATTTGACCAGGGAGTTAGATAAATTAAACAAGGAAATAGAGTGCTTAAGAAATAAGAGTTTTGAAAATACCCCAGACTTTGCTCAGTCAACTCCTATTAGTCAAGCAACACGTCCAAGACAATCTGACTCTGGAATTGCTTCTGCTAGAATTCCAGACCCAGACTTTGGTACAGGCAGCAACATACTCCAAAGTACTCACTTTGGGGTAGGGGCTAAGACAAAAGTTATGCCACGGCCTGCAATACGTAATACAGATAATCCAGATTATGTTCTTGAGACAAATTTTGTCACTGAAAGGTTAAAGAAAAATTTGCCAAAACCACAAGATAAATTAGATACATATTGGGGAGACAACAAAAGCAAAAATATTATAAAGCCCGCTACGTTTGATGGCCAGTGGTCATGGATAGATTACATGTCTCATTTCGATGCATGTTCAAATATAAATAGTTGGACAGATGTAGAAAAGGGTTTGTATTTGGCAGTCTCATTGAGAGGACAAGCCCAGGGGGTACTAGGAAATCTACCCACAGATAAAAGACAAAATTTTAAAGAACTTGTCAGATCTCTTGAAGAGAGATTTTCGCCTGCCAATCAAACGGAATTGTACCGAACACAATTACGGGAGCGTCGGCAAAAGGCTTTGGAAAGTCTTCCTGAACTTGGTCAGGACGTAAGGCGCTTGGCAAACCTGGCGTATCCCACGGCCCCGACTGACGTTAAAGAAACACTTGCTAAAGAGCAATTTATTGACGGACTAATGAGTGTAGACATGAGGCTAAGAATAAAACAAGCTCGACCTTCTGACTTGAACGACGCCATTCGACACGCTGTTGAACTGGAAGCTTTTAATAAGGCAGAAATTAAGCAAGATAATGGGAAGGGCTATTCAAGGGCTATAACCAAAGACGGGGACACCAGTGACATTAAAGACAAGACAATTGAACTTCTCAAAAACATGCAGACAGCTTTGTCTGGTTTGCAAGATGGGGTTAAAGCTTTAAAGCAGACCCGGGATCATTTCAAGAATCGGGGATGTTTCAATTGTGGGAAATTTGGTCATTTTAAAATAGATTGTCCCGAAAGTAGTGTGAAAAGAGGACACTCAAACTCCCAAAACGGTCCCGAAGTTTCACTCGAAAAACAGAACGGTGTGATAGGAGTAAATAAATTAGCAAATGAGGCTGGTATGTTTATAGAGGCTAAAGTCAATGGTTGTAAAACAAAGATGCTTGTAGACACAGGGGCGACAGTATCTCTAATTTCAAAGAAATTATTTGACAGTATGCGTTTGCATGTCCTGTCACCAATGGACAGAGAGATATTGACTACCAACGGTTCTCGTTTAAATGTATTTGGAAAGACCATTATTGACATTGATATAAATGGATATGTTTATTCGAATATAGCTGTAGTAGCAGACCTCAACATAGATGGCATATTGGGAATAGATTTCCAAAGGAGCCACAGTTGTGTGATCGATATCACTAAAGGTAACATATGGGTAAACGGAAGAAAGACCCGTTTACAATTTGAAGGTCAGATCGGCTGCTACAGGGTATATGTGGCAACAACTGTAAAATTATCTCCTACGAATCGGGAACTGATGTCTAGAAACAGTAGAAAATCTGTTCTACCAAAAACTGAAGTTGGTAATGTAAAAACAAATAAATGTTCAGAGAAAAGCGGATTGACTTGCTACCAGTGTAGTAAAACGTTTAAAAAGTCGAGTTATCGCAGACGTCATATGAAAAGGCTTCACAGAAATGATGACACTAAAATCGTTGCGCTACCAAGGGAGCAAGACACGTACTGTAACGACGAAGACGTGAACAAGAGTGAATGCTTATTAAACAGTGAAAAGACAAAGTTGTCAGATCACAGAGAGTTGACGAAAATGATAGACGTTTCAGAAAGGGACAGGTCTGAAAACGAAGATGATGATAAAGTGCTTCACACAAAAGTTAAGACGTCTGATAAAGTGTGTCTGAAAGGAATTAGCGAAAGCAAGACCACACATGAGAAAATTGTGACTCCAAGTCAGAAAGAGTGTTTGAAGTACAGAAAATATATAAAGTCTGTTAGAAGTATGTTAAATAGAAAGGAGGTCGCAGAAACAATTCGGAAAGAATTTCAATCTTTGTTTGAACTTTAATCAGTGATTGCAGATAGCAATGTTTTTTTTTTATATAAAATATTATTGTCATTGTAACTATTGGGTTGTAAAAAATATATCTATGTAGAGTCCGTCGGATGGGGACGTTAAATCCGAGACCCCATGTACAGGGACATGTCACGCCCTGTGCATGTAAAAGACCCCTTCTGCAGATTTCGTTAAGAGTAGGCTCCTTGGGGCCGCTGCAGAGGCAAAATTTGTTAGGGACCTTTTAAACTTATTCTTTGTGCTGATACAAATAGGAAATAAAAGTATGTAAGTCATGCGAGGACGCATGAAATCGGAGGCGTGGGTAATGTGACAAAAATGCAGTTTAGGCATAAGATAATATTTGTAATTTATCGTTGAATTGTAATCCATGATTAATTACCCATTTGAACAATACGTTAACGAAAACTACATATCAAATCATCCTTTTATCCTCGGTTGTTATGAGATGCGTTAATTGTTGCTAGGGTGTTCTCTTCGAGGTCCGCGCTCATGGTATATAAAGACACCGATACATGGTGCAAGTTCGCTCATTTATTAATTGGCCGTTGATAGTTGAACATCGGGAAGAAAATACCAGCAAATAAAGAAGTTAGAATTGAGAAGTTTGTAAACCTAGTTGAGTTGAAAGCGTCGTGGTTTTGAAGCAAGCGGTTTTTGAAGTCTTTACGATTGTTGCAAGCTACCGGGTTGTTCCGATACTGTAATTTCCCTCGGGAATGGTCGCAGTCCCTCGAACAGGTGGTTTGTGATAGTCTGGTGACTTTGGTGCTTCGGAGACTAGGTATTACAATTATTGCAAGCTACCGCGTTGTTCCGAAACTGTAATTTCCCTCGGGAATGGTCGCAGTCCCTCGAACAGATAGCTTGTAATAATCTGGTGACTTAAGTGCTCCGGAGACTAGGTGCTTCAAAACTAGTTGTCTCAGGAACTAGGTGCTTCAGAGACTAGTCATTTCAGGACTAGGTGTTTTAGAGACTGGGTGTCTCAGAACTAGGTGTTTCAGGAACCTAGGAGTTTTGAAGCTTGTTCTTAAATTTAATATAATTGTTTGTCAAATCAGTTGGGACCTCGGAGTCGGTGAAAGGATCAAGGATAAATTGAGGTTATAGTTTTCAGACTACTTTTTGATACAAAGTTGTTTGTGTAAATAGTGTTATTCCTTTATTAAGTTTCAAAGTTGGTGGTGTAGTTTTGAGTCAAGCCTCCAAATTGTAGTTAGGTTTTCGAGTTAACTGAAAGATTGATATTGGAGTATCTCAGATTCTGTGAAAACGGATACGAACATATAGTTCATAAGCCAAACACGTTACAATAGTGTCTAAATTTTCCAGTGGGAATACAAGAATTTGCAGCGATATGCACAACATTTACAATATTTGAGTTTATATGTTCTATGTAATTTTCGTTTATTTCACACGAGTTCAAAGGTAAAACTTCACAATTTAGTTATTTGTCTAGTTCTGTTTGATAATATTTCTTCTCCAATTCATCACATCTCGACCACATTAGAACTTTACGATAAAGATGAAATTTATTTGATGTATTACATAGCAAATTCATATCTAAGAAAATCAAAATAGGATAATGATCTGAAACATTAAATGGACAGTCATTTCTGACTTCTAAATTTGTAAAGCCATTACAAAAGAATTCTGGAATGAAAATATAATCAATCATAGTTTTACGCGTCATATCTTTAGACCTAAATGTAAAATCAGGGCCTTTACGACCGGACATCAATGGAACAGGAGATAAATTATTTTTTGTAATGAAGTCTATGACATTTTTTGATTTACTACTTAAACTTGTTACTGCAATATCAGTATTAAAATCACCACCTATTACAGTTACACAATCAACTGACATTCTATCATAAATACTACACACAGTTTGAAAATATTGTAAATACTCTTCAGCTGAATGATTTGTTGATGGTAGTAAAGTACCTATGATACATAAACTTTCATAACCATGCTTGGATAATTTGACAGCACAAATTCTGTCATTATCAAAAATTAAATTAGAAGTCTTAAAACCAAATGTTTTCCTTACAAGAATAGCTACTCCACCAGAGCCTCTGTTTGAATTTACTGAACTAGAGCTAAAGCATGAAAATACTCGAAAATCATTTGCTAACTCATATAAAAATGTAATATTAGTTCTATTTAACCAGTGCTCTGTTACAATACATATATCAGAGTCTTTAAGCAAGTTTTCGAAATATGAGGTGCCATACATAGCGCCTCTCATATTCCATGTTGTTATTCGTAACAACATGAGAAAAATAAAATATACAATATATAACAGATTGAACATGAATGTTATTGATGTTTGTTTTGTGGGATATAGTCTCGCCAGTAAACGCCTTCTGGCCAAAAGAAGTCATCGTTTTCTACTGCAGCAAAGTCCCTCTCGTTGATGTTAGCACGAAGAGTATATGTTGCAATGTCTTTGTATTGTCGTTTTATTAGCAGTTTTACAAAAGTTATATTAACCCCTTTACTTGACGCAAAGTTTCTAACTGCAGTATCAACTAGTTCGAAAGGTTTATCAGCAGTTACATTGTAAAGTACGATTCTTCTGGAACGTTTCCTTACAACACCACGAAATACACTTGTATCTCCGTTTGTGACTCGAGTTTGTATTTGTTGAATCTGTTCTGTAGAAACTGGTCTTTCCACTGTATTTGGTCGTGCGTATGCATGCACGTAAGTGTTTTTTGTCATTGTGTTTTCCTGATTATATACATGATCCCTGTTTGCGCTATTTATACTGTTGTTTTCGTAATGTAAACTTTGATGATTATCAAGTTCAGAGTTAGCGGTTTTCGTCTGTGAATGTATTTTTTCATCAGCACTTCGATTTAAAGCCTCACTATAAGACATTGATTTTTTTCCAAGTGTTTTACATTTACCATCTATTGATTCTAGTCGGTTAACTATTTTATTGAAAACATTTTGTCTTTGTTAGTCACTCGTGCGTATCTTATCTTCTTGGTCTTTTAAATCTTGAGATTGTAGTTTGATTTCTGACCTTAGGCGAGTTACTTTTTCTTTTTCATCATACAATTCTGTTTTTAATAAATACATTTGTCTATCTTTTTCATGAACCACATTAGCAAGCCGCTTGATCTCACACTCGAATTTCTCATTTATTGTGTCGATTTTATCGTTTAATGTTTTAAGTTTTTCATTGAAACTTTGTTTGATTTCGAGAAGTGTTGCAAGTATATATGAATTGCCTTGGGTGCTTGTTTCACGGTTTGTCATTTTGTTGAAAACCTCATGTACACTGTTATCGCCAGTATCGAAATGTGCATTCGTATTCCGTCTGCCTCGAGAAATTAAAGGTTTCAGTTCATTACTTGTGAGATTGCCCTCAAGAAAGTTAAATAAGGTGTAAATGTCATCAGAAAGCTTTTCTTCGATTGACGGTCCGTTTTCACGGTGAGTGCGTTCGATGAGTCTAGATTCTAATATTACATGTTCCTTTTTCTTTGTTAATTCATAAAGGGAGCTTCTGATAGGTTTTAAATCATCTGTGTCAGTATTTTGTAATAATTCTCTTTTAAAATTATATCTATCTAATTGACCAAACTTTGTCTGGATAATTCTATACATGTCGTCATCATTGAATTGACTATCGGTTATTGATTGTGTTAAATTAATGTTATTTATATCATTTTGATTTTCGATTTCATCTGCAAATAAGTCATCATTGCCTTGAATATCTTCATGATTGACCGTTATATCTGTCGTATTTGACGAAGTACTCATTATTTACACCTTTGTACATATAAAACTACAGTATATAATGTGAGTACATTTCAACCTTCACTATCATTGTTAAGTATTGAAAACATATGCAATCATCAAAAGTCTTTTCGGAGTCACATTTTACATATTTCAGCTGATATTAATAATCCGGAGAGACACTTGTACTAATTCATGAAAGAATAAATTGATGAAATGCTTTTAAATCACAGTTTTTTGCAGTTTTTCACTCACCGATATAATCACCGACTAGCTTTCTAAGGGCACACAACTCTCGTATATATGTGCCTTTTCACATGTGTTTTAAATGTGTTCAGATGAACTATATTGTGCAATCATCAGCTGAGAAATATCGATATTATATTTTAAAATTCAGCATACACATATGTAAAATATTTCATGTTGGTGGCTTTACTTCAGATAAATTATGATGACTTCAACCAGAAAAAAAAGATTTTTTCAAATACAAAGGTTTTCTACGTCACTTTTAGGATTGTTGGTCCTTAATGTTCTTTAACTTCGTACTATATTTAGCCTTTTTAACTTTTTGGATTCGAGCGTCACTGATGAGTCTTTGGTAGACGAAATGCGCGTCTGATGTAAATAAAGAAAATAATCATGGTATCTATGATGAGTTAATATACATGTATTGATATTTGTCACTCATTTGTGACGAGAACCTATACAAGACTGATGCGCAGTTGCTTCAATATATATCTACACAAGATAACTCTTTGTGGAAAAACAGTTATTAACATAAGAACAGACACATCAATTTGGGAAGGGTCCGCTCCTATTCTCTTAGTACAATACAAACGATCATTAAATTCTATATCATGAGGTCTATTTTTTAGAACTGTCTCATTGACAATCATACCACATCTTATATTTATATCATCAGTTATGTGTGGATTACCGTAAATTAAATGAAAAGGCTGTAACAAATGTGTATCCGATACTGATGATTGAAAAAAACTTGTACATGTCGTCAATGTGTTTGTATTGTCTTTCATTTTTTGGTGAGTTTGATAAGTTCCGTTAGGCATTTGTGGCTAGGGTCTTTTCGTCTCTGCGTTCAGTTTTTTAAAAGTTCATTGCTGATATGTTCTTCCCCATTGTAGCCATTTTTTCTGAATGTAGCTGTCTGACTATTAAATAAGTTCTGTTTGTAATTGCGACTTGTTTGTTAGTTCCTTTATAGACTTATTTGACAAAGAGGAACTTTGTGACTAGTTGATACGTTCCGTTTGACTTTTGTGGCTAGTATCTTTTTCCCCCTTTGAAAACTTACAAAGATAAGATGTTACGCTTTTACTTTGCATCAATTCTCCAAACGGAACTTTGAGACTGGTTGACAAGTTCCGTTGGAACTTTTGGGCTAGTTTGTTAGTTCCGGTTTTGACGAATTTGGCAAAAAGGTACTTTCTAACTAGTTGATATGTTCTGTTGGACCTTTTCAACTAGTCAGTTTGTTCCGGTGGAACTTTTAAACCAGAGGAAGGAACAAAGTAACTAGTTGATAAGTTCCCCCTGAACTTTTCGGCTAGTTAGTTCTTTCCGGTCGGAACAAAAGAGCATTTACATATGTAGACACTGGAAAAAATGTTCAAATAGGATAGAATAAATTTTAAGGTTTTCAAATGGTCAAGTAAAAAAGGTAGAGGTAGAATTAAGAATTGGAGCTATAGAGGTATAGAAATGTTTAAAAATCATAATTTTGATAATTATTGTAACTATGAAACTAATGTATCAAATAAGAGTATTATTTTTGTACAATTAGAAACGAGAATGTTTGATAAATATAAAATAGAATGTGGAGTAATAGAGTATCTGCGTATGTTCAAGGTAATAAATTAAGAACTTATAAGTTATTCAAATATGATTATTGTACTGAACCTTACTTAAAATGTAAAATGCCACTTAAGTTCTTTTGCTAAATTTAGATGTGGAATTGCTCCCCTTAGAATAGAAACGGGTAGATATGAAAGAAAAGAAATAAACGAAAGAACATGTTAAAACACTTTTTATTGTAATAATAGTATTAAAGATGAACTACATGTTTTATTGAAATGTCCACTATATGAAGATCTTAGACATATATTGTTTTATGAAGTTGCAAATTTTAATGTGGATTTTAACATTTTATCAGATCTATAATAAAAAGTTATTTTTTTATTCAATAATGATAAAGTTTTAGAAGTGCCGCCAGAACCTGCTATAGCATTTTATTCAGAAGAAATGTTTTTTTTATATATATAATTGATTATGCTGTATTTTAATGATATTCATAAGCAAATATATATTATACATTGTTGGGTTGATGTTTAGACGAGTTGTATATACATTATGTACACAGCCAAGTATCACCATCATTGATGGCGATCCGATGGATACATCTGTTGTAGGGTTGTCACTGACTCAGACGTACTTATTCACTGTGTATCATCGCCACCGGAAATTGGGTACTAACGAAGCGGAGAGAAATAGAAAAAAAAAGTAAACAAGTTAAGAATTCATTCAATTTAAAGCATTTCCTCTCATTTGATGAGGGTGCCGCTTAAGAAATGATTTTCTGATATATAATTCTTCAAATTATTAGGCACATAAGTACAAAATTAATACAAGATTTTGTGTAATACTCCAAAACTTGCCACTTAGTACCGGAAAATTTCGAGGTCGATCGTCCTCTGTGGCCCCATTCTCAAGTTATTGAACTGTTTTTCATTATTTTTCCAGACACGTTTTTAGATTATTATAGTCTGTCATCATATTTCCTGAAATTTGTTGTCAAAAACATGTTTTTTAAAGAATATGGACAAAAACATTGTTTGTTTGTTGTACGGCGAATTGCAGGACGTTGTACGGCGAATTGCAAAATAACAATTTTTGTCAGTACGGCGTCTTGCAATATATTATAATTTTAAGAGGAAATTAATCACTGTTTAGATAATATCAAGTGACGATATATTGTTGATATCAAAGCTTTACAGGCTAACACATATACAAAATGTCACATTTATATAAATATAAGCCGTTAATTTAGTTCAGAAGTCCTCGTTGCGTACCGCTTTTCGATTTTGTACAAGAAGTTTTTTTTCAACCATATTATCCTAAATACATTTATATATCGTTATACTACTAACGACTGTTGTCTTATTTGTTGTTAGGTTGAAATTGTGTAAGTTCAATAAAATAAATCGTCCATTCATCTTTTCTTGGTGCTAGCTTTTTTTTTTTTTAGATAAAAACAGTGGAGATGTGGTATGATAGCAAATAAGATAACTATCCATCAGGATAAAATATGTTAACAACACCTCGACTTTGGCAAAAACAGTTAACAACAAATTTAAAATGCTGATAAGAGTTAACAGCAACTTTAATTTACCCTTTTTCCAAACGAACCCAAAAGCAATGAAAAGGGGAAGTGCATATCTTCAATGTATTCAAAAACTTGAAAACCACTGTACAAAGTCGCAGAAATGCCAAGCTCCATAAGGAATCTTTTGTAAAGCTGACTTATTTTCAGAAGACACACGCAAGTACCATATTTTTTATTTGACACATGGACAGACAATTGAACGGATGGAAAAGCAGACGGAGTAATTGACTCCAAGAAAAAGGACTATGTCATGAATAATTGAAAATGCTTCAAACAGCAAAAAGGAGGCTTCTTCTGGTCATGTATATTGTTGAGTAAACGTTTTATGTCAGTCAGTCGTAGCAAACTTGAGTTATCGTCATGACGTAGGAAAGTGTAACAAACAGATAGAATGAGTGAATACTATAGGGCGCGAACATTTTTTTTTATGGCGGGGGCTCTTATAAATTATGGTTACATCTCAGTCAGGGTATTCATACGACTCATTGCTTTCATGATTTTATTAGGAATTACGAAGGTTTACTGACTTTTATTTTAAATCATCAAAACCAGTGTATAAATCAGAAAGTAGCATATAAGTTGTCACAAATTGAAGCGCTCTTTTATCTCCAAGTCCCAATTAAGAACTCTGAGCTGATATAAAAAAAAATGCCTTGGTCCATCTTTACATTTCCGAAGTCTTAGACTAGCAAATTTGACATCAATTTGCGAACCAAGTCCTCATTGTCGGCCTCTTCTACCAGGCCACACTGTTCAGTTATTTTACGAATTGCAAATTGAAACGGTACCTTATTTTTCACAATTCCGTCCAGGTACTCTGGGTCAATATAACTTATCAAATATTCCATATATACATCTGAATTATTTTCATCATAGGACTGACTAGGGTTTTAGCTGGATAAGAAGTGGCCTTTCCTTTTAACGTTTTGGATACATTACAAATAGAAGGCATATATAACTACATTGGTTAGACTTATAAAGAGGGGCATGAGATATCCCTAAACATGTTTAACACTGCCGCATTTGTTGCACCTGCATGACCCAACTTGAGTCCGTAACCTTTGCTACATTTGTATATAGTCTTGTATTTATTTCATTTTTTAAATTTTGGTTCATTTATATGTTTCAAGAAACAAACATTGAACTTTTACCCCCTTTTTGTAGTTAAATGAGTGCTCACGTATGAGACAGCTTCAGGTATATCAATACACAGTTACAAGTTTAGTTTCGCATTATAGCCATGGTGATTTTTTTAAATATGAAAGTTTTTGTACAATTGAATTGATATTTAGGTAGTTGAATAATAATATAGCCTTCCTAGTGGGTTTATATGAACATTTAGATTTAGAAATTTTGTATTGTTTTCAACAAAGATTTGACGCTCGATCTTTTCAATTCAATTTATGGAAAAAAACAGCAGAAATGCATATGATTTTTTTTAACCTTTTGATAGATATTTGTCTATGGTTTCAGGAAAGGTATCACTTTTATTGATTGAAAATTGAAATTTTCCTTTGGACCAAACTTTTTAGATCTTTGTGACATGTTCAACCCCCTATTTTGCAATATTTGGTATCAAATAAATGCTGATTGTTGCCATGGTAACACAAAAAAAAAGATTATATTTCACCATTATTACTATTGGAAATCAAATATATGGACGATTCTCTTTCCATAAATATACACATGCATAACTCAAATAGTAAGCCTTATTTATTAGAAAGGAAGGGAAAGAGGGTGTTTAAAAATTATGAGTGTCAGTTCTAAGTTGTTTTCCTATCTGTGAATTCACATCCACCCTAGTGCATAATTTTCTCGTTGCGTTGGGATGTTTCTTCTATTTGGTTGGGCTTCTGTTTCTTTGACATTTTCCTCATTTCCATTCTCAATTTTATCAAGGATTTACTATACTCAATTTTTTTTAAAAGACATGAACAGTTACATATATGCTGAATATGTCACTCCTTTGCGGAAGCAACGTAAAGAAGGAGACGGACAGCAAATTTTAAAATGATTCTTGTAAAAAACAGTTAAGAGCAGTTAACAGAGAAAATAATGTCAAAAACAGTGAACATTTTAAGTATTTTAAAAGTAACAGATAACAGGAATCTCAATTTCAAATAAACAGTTAACAACATTGCAAAGTTTAACAAAACAGAAAATCTGATTACAGACAGTGGGTCGAAAACAGTTAACAGTTTTTAAAATTTATCAGTCAAATAAAAATTTTAAACAAAGTTTAACCTTGAAAAGGACAAAAACAGTTTAACTTAAAAGGGTACCTTTTAAATACTTTATTTTCTTTGAAAGGACGGCAAATAATTATTCTAAAATTAGCAAGTTGCCTTACAGTTGAAAACAAGTTGCCATACAGTAAATTTGTCAACACGAGCAAGTTGCCGTACCCTAGACTTTGTTTTTTATGGTCTATATTCTTTAAAATACATCTTTTTGACAACAAATTTCAGTAAATATGATGCCACACTATAATAATCTAAAAACGTGTCTGGAAAAATAATGAAAAACAGTTCAATATCTTAAGAATGGGGCCACAGAGGACGATCGACCTCGAAATTTTCCGGTACTAAGTGGCAAGTTTTGGAGTATTACACAAAATCTTGTATTAATTTTGTACTTATCTGCCTAATAATTTAAAGAATTATATATCAGAAAATCATTTTTTAAGCGGCACCCTCATCAAATGAGTGGAAATGCTTTAAATTGAATGAATTCTTAACTTGTTTACTTTTTTTTCTATTTCTCTCCGCTTCGTTAGTACCCAATTTCCGGTGGCGATGATACACAGTGTTATTATACATATATATATATATGTTGTGTACAAGTTATCATTTTGTACAAATTATAATTTGTACAAAAATATGGGTTCGACGATTTACAGAAAAGAGCGACGATTTACGGAAAAGAACCGAAAAGGACCGAAAAGGACCAAAAAGAACCGAAAAGGACCGAAAAGAACCGAAAAGAATATCGATTTTTTTTGTAATAGAAGGAAATAAGCAAATTGCATTTAATCATTGAAAACCTTATACTGTGACAGGACTAATTTTAACTCACATTTATGTGGAAACTACAGGTAGGTTCGGATGCCTATCGTATAGAAAAGAAAAATTGAAAAGATTTTTTTTATTCACCAAATAAGGGCCCCTAGGAGGGCATATAGCATACAAACAATAACATATGCAATACACAGACAATTGATATGTAATATGAGTTATAAAAAAATACTCCAGGAAACACGGAACAAAATAATAGCAATATACTATAATTCAATTAATACTAGTGTTGACATTGACTAATGTGCTCCAGGTTTATTAGTGTATTTTACCTATAAATAGAAAAACAAGAAGCATAAGTAGTTAGTGCTGACACCTTCTGATATTCATAAAAACAAATATTTAAATGATAAGATTAAAATCCTTGATGAAAAATAAATGATAATTAAGCATACATGACTTGTATTAAAAAAATATTTACTAAAAAAACATGTTATATTGTGTTTTTTTTTTTTGTAAATTCACATATTCTATTAAATGCACAATCTAAATTTTGAATTATGCATTCAATTTTATTATTACCAAGAATTGTTAACAATATAAAAAAATCCGTGTGTATATACATTGTTTTAACTTTATTTAATAAATATATATGTATCCTCTTTTCGGTTCTTTTCGGTCCTTTTCGGTTCTTTTTGGTCCTTTCCGGTTCTTTTCGGTTCTTTTCTGTAAATCGTCGCTCTTTTCTGTAAATCGTTGGACCGCAAAAATATTGTACAAATTATAATTTGTATTTTGACTTTGTACAAATTATAATGTGTACAAAACGTGCCGGTACAAATTATAATTTGTACAAAATTTGTCTTAAATTCACTTATAACTTGTACAACAGTTTTAAATACGAATTTTGATGAAAAATGCAATGATTCACACGATAGAATTGTAATTAACTGACCACACACTAAACCTTATTAACATAGTACTCCGTTTATACACAACTACAAAAGGCTGGTTGATCTTTGAAATTTTTGAGGAAAAAAAAGTAAACAAATAGGATTTTTTTCAAATTTTTAATACATAAACGTCTTTTTCTTTAAAAAAAAATATCATTTAATAGTACTGCTTGATAAGTTCTTATGGTTATTTTTGAGGATTTTTTTTTATTCAGAAACTATGCAACCGATTATATTTGTAAAATTTCATATTTTGTGTAGTGAAAGATAATGTACAGCGTTTCGATGATCCTGAAAACTTTACAGGATCTCAAGATTTTATTAACATGACTTATTCCGCTTCACTTTTGTTTGTGAAATGATTGATGGTTCAATGCCATTGGGTCTGATAATTTTATAATACTACACCAACTAGTTTTCTTATAAAATAAAAGTCTGTCTGTCTGGTCTGCATAATTTTTTTTAAAGCAGTTAAATACACATGTTTATTCACAGCAACAGTTCATAAGCTTCAACGCTCGCTATATGAAACAGTTAAAATGCCTGTAAAACAGGTCGTTATCGATTTGAGAGCCAAAAGATGGTTTGCAATACCTGATTTTATAAATCACTAAATCACCTGCTCAAACGAATGATAAAGAACTACTTTTTAATTTTGTAACTTAGGTGTTCTGTCTGGTCATTTAGTAGCAATTCAATAATGTGTATCAATGCTTTTTTCGCCAAAATCCATATGGAAAAAATATTGTACGAGTTATAAGTGAATTTTTGTCCTATTGTGTACAAATTGTAATTTGTACAAGCACTTTTTGTACAAATTACAATTCGTACAAAGTCAAAATACAAATTATAATTTGTACAATATTTTTGTACAAATTATAATTTGTACAAAATGATAACTTGTACACAACATATATATACATGTGTACAATTTCTAATTGTTTTTTTCAATAAGATTGAGTGTACAGTCTCTCGTAAATCTTTCAAGATTGGCACATACAATGTGAATTTAAAGTTTGTTGTTATACATGTATATGTTTTATGTACCTGTATAAATATTTTATTGTGTAAATGTAATTGTATGTGGTGAGGCTTTAATAAAATATTGAATCTTGTATCTACAACTATTTATATTTGAATATAATATACTGCTGGTGGACTATTAGTCCACGAGGGTATCACCAGCCCAGTAGCCAGTACTTCGGTACGAAGTACTGGCATGAAAATACGGATTTTTTTGTGTAATTAAAATTTGCTGTTACAAAATGATAGAAATTATTATAAATTAAGGAATGTATCTCCCTCGTGCAAAGCTCTGATTCCTTTCACGGATTTGGCTATACTTTTTGGACCTTTTGGATTATAGCTCTTCATCTTTTATATAAGCTTTGGATTTCAAATGTTTTGGCAGCGAGCATCACTGAAGAGACATGTTTTGTCGAAATGCGCATCTGGTGCAAGAAAATTGGTACCGTTAATATTATTAGTTGTCTTTGCTTTTAATCTGTAAACTATTAATTTTTCATATGCTCTATATAGAAAAAATGTGAAACTTTATCCCCCTTGTCCTCCTTGGACATTATTTTTATATATGCGTCGACAAAAAAAAATCATCATGAAATATTGTCCACTGTGGGTCACTTTTTACATGATAATATGTTGGTTTACATACGGACCCAATTTTCGGTTGTGGTAATAAGACGTATCGGCAAACTGTTTTTAGCGACACCTCTGCTGTTTTGGGATCAAAGTTCATCCAACTAAAACTGAGCTGTCTCTACTAATTTACTAACTAGTTATAATAGTAAAAAGGGTAAGAATATATATATCAGACAAATTTTGAAAGTTTAATTAAGATTTTTCTGATCTTTAGACATTTACTGAATAATTTTGTCTAGTTTTAAACTTGATAAAAACAAATGTTTATTTTTATGTAACACGACCAAGTTGGAAAACAATTTGTTTTTATAGAAATTTGCATTATTTTTAAGTCAATGCTTGCAATTTTTGTGCGGCTAATTGCAACTTTAGGCAGAGACAGGTGTAGCGTCTCTGGACAGTTGTTGGATTGCCATGTTTCACTGTTTGAGATAGATTAGATAATTTTTTGAAATTAACTGTTATATGCAAACTATTGGTCACCAAAAATTAGTCCAAATAGTTATGACCTCTGGCAAGGCTATTTTTTTCTTCTTCTGAGACGCCTGTGTTGGAAGTGACAATGCCTACATTTGGTCAAGTGGTGATACAGTCACACGACAGATTTAACAAACAGTATCCTGGAACGGGGTATTGGACAGATATAGTCCTTATTATTTGTAAAACCCTAAGACTGCTGAAACTGCAAACCCCAATCTTAACATAATTGTTGTTTTAAAAAATGATGTGGTCGTAGGTTGATGATTAGACATGTCTCATTATTTTCCCAAAACAAGAATAATTACTAAAAACATGTGCATTATACTTGTCAAAGAAGTTGGCATTCATCTCATCTGATATAATTCTATATTCATTAAAACTCTTTTTCTGATAGAAGGCCACTGTGAGTGTGTAATAACTTTAGTATAGTTGTATCAATAATTAGCGTTGAAATCTTTCATGCATATGTTTTTTTTAATATTTTATTCTGAAAAAAAACCCTTGTGTACAGTGTTTAGCTGGCCACATTAATCCTTCAGTACAGTGCAAAGTTAAGTTGCTGTACACAATACACTTAAACAAAATTTTCATACTCGTTTATTACCCTTAAAATTTTCAAGGAATGTGTAATCACAGCATTCTGCACCGTTAGCCACTAGTCTAATGCTCCAGGCAAGTAAATATTGATTCAGGCTAGGGACACTTCCTGCTACAGACAGTCAAGGGTACTACTTGTACAAGTGTATTTTATTTACTTGAAGAAGTAAAAAAAAATATACACATATTTACTAAATATATAATTATTATATATTTAGTAAATATGTGTATATTTTTTTTTCAAAAATTATTTATATAATATAAATAATTTTTGAATAATCTCCCCTTCATTTTCTAAAAAAATTACTTGTATAAATAAATTTTTCTTACAATCTCACAAAAATCCTCAAGTTTGAGATGTAAAATCATGCCTTTAATGATTTTTCCCAGGTTTGCTCAAATTTGTTCTTTAATGTTCAATGTTTAATCTCATATGCATTAATTCATCAAAGAAACTGATTGAGCAAAGATCTTGTATATTTGCACAGGGCCTTCAAAAATTGCTTCATCGGGGCTTGTAAATTAGCAGTGTTATGAAGATAACAGACAAATGGGATTTTCATTGTTCATGAAATTACACTTAAATGATAAGTTAAGACATCTGTAAAGGGTACACAGTTTAAAATTCTTTTAGAGCAAAGAAATCTTAAGAATTTAAGAAAAGAAGAAAGGATGATTTTTTTTACTTATAAATACAAGTAAAAAAAATCTGAATGCCTAAGGGAAATAACTGAGCCAATTTTTTTTTACCTATACAAGTAAATAAAATTATTAGCTTTCTTTCAGGTACAACATGTAAATGTCTCGACCATTGTATTGAAATTGAAAGTTAGTGTTGACATTCACAACTATTTGCGCATTTACAAGTTAATTGTTCTGATTAGAATATAAAAGTTGTCTTATAAATCATGTGAATAGGAAAAAATCAATGCGAAAATTATTTTGGAACAGGAATTTTAGATGTTGAGAAATGTTCACCGAATGTTGATAAAACAAAACAAAGATTTTCGTTACTGTGTCAGTTCAAAATCGATCATGCTCACTTGGTTAGTACCTATATCCGCTGTATGGTGATACATGGTGATTAAGGTCCAGAACACTGTAAGATAAGGGAAAGCTAACTCTTATGTACTGTGTTACGGCCAGAAATCGCCTTTAAATTGTAGCCAACAAAAGACACAAATCAATAGTAAAATTTAACAATATTTATTATACAAAAGTTTACAAGAAGTATTTTACAAATATAACTGTTAACTTAACTGTCAAAATATGAGTCCACTCTTTTATCTGTATCCGGAAATCTTTCGGAATCCAATCTGAATATTATGTTCACTACTAAGGTCACAATCCAGTATGATGTTGTTTGTAGAATAAAAGTGTCAATCCAAATGCTGTGAATACTAATTTCTATCAAAGTCTATGTCCAAGTTTAATTATGAGAGTTTAACTTTAGTGTCTGTATATATAGTGTTGTCATGGAAAATTCTAGAACACTCTTTAATGGAACATTGTGGAAAATCCTGGAAAGTTACAACGGAAGTTTCTGGAATAACGTAGAAGTTTAAATTACACATCTTTTATAAGGATCATTCTAGAAAGTTCCAATCATTCTGTGATTGTTCCAGTGATTCCTAAACTGCACAGTTATAAGATTATTTGGTAAACAACTATCAGGCCATACAACACAAATTAGGCCAACATAAATAAACATAATAATTACAATATCATAACAACTGGAACCAAGGGACAGCATCGACAGTAGTCAGTCTATCACTAGACTTAATGTTCTCATAGGACATGTAGGAATAGCTAGAAAGGTTTTCATAATTTAATAAGATAACAATTTAAATGAATAGTGATAACAAATTAATAAGTAAACAATGCACAATAATGCATGTAATGGTAATCTAATTAAAGTACAAGGTATCAAATTTAAATATCAAATCCAAAACCTACAATGTAGATAATTTTTTAAAAAAGTATAAAAGATATCTAAGTTCTGTGAAAACATTGGGTTACTTCCCTTTGTTCATTTTATAGAAATAAAACAGGAATTTTATACACAATACATGTTACATCTACATCAAGATTCTAGAGAGTTAATTATTTGTATTTCAGAGAGAAAATCATCACCATGTTGAGATCTAGGCAATTACGAAGTCTTGCCTCAGCCATGCGACAGTTATCAACCAGAGGTCAGCCTTCTGTTTTCCAGAACAAAATAAGCATTCCTCAATCGTGTAATGTACAGAAAAGAATGATTGCTGTACAGCCAAATGAGCTTCGTAAGTCATGGCCAGCACCTGCTTTCAATCTCGACAAAATGACGGAACTACTTGATCACGATAACCATGAAATGCGTAAACAATTCCGCCAGTTTGTTAGTGATCCCATTATGATACCAAAGTACAACATTTCCTTAGCTGAGGAAAGAGAAGTAGCTTTACAGAGACTTAAACGTATATGTGATGCAGGTTTTTTATCAGTCCTTGATTTCAATGACAATCCATTACGAATATTTGCTGCCCATGAGTTAGCAGCCATCATTGACGCAGCTATGGCAACTAAGATGACAGTTCAGTTTAATTTGTTTGGTGGTACTGTTCTTAAACTTGGTACAGAAAGACATCACAAGAAACTGCTTAAAGGTAGGACAAATAAAACAAGGATTATGAAACTTCTTTAAATACTCAATGTACCATTTTATATCAAAATGATTATTCTATTTTGTACAAAATTCATTTCCTAACTTTCCAATATGATATTATAGTTGTACACACTTATTTCCTTTGATAAATTTGCATTACTGTGCACCAAAAATAGAAAAAAAGGCTAGTTAAAACTTATTGTGCAAAAACAATCATGATAAATAACACATTCAAGAGGTAAATGATAGGATTATAACTTGGTTTTAACATTTTTAACACAAAGAAACTTGTGAAATTATGAATTGACAGGAAATGCCTTAAAAAAAGCGTCCCACTCCTGACATATACATGTATAATGCACTCCCACTCCTGACATATACATGTATAATGCACTCCCACTCCTGACATATACATGTATAATGCACTCCCACTCCTGACATATACATGTATAATGCACTCCCACTCCTGACATATACATGTATAATGCACTCCCACTCCTGACATATACATGTATAATGCACTCCCACTCCTGACAAATACATGTATAATGCACTCCCACATCTATGATACAATACAATAATACAATAATATTTTATTAACCTCTCACCATCAATAATACAGTATAAACATTTCACATTATAAAAGTAAACCTTTTTAAAATTATTAAATGTATTAATGCCATTCTAAAAGAATTATGAGAGACGGATTAAAAGGAACTAGTATTTACAAATTTTCAAAAAGCAATTATAAAAAAAAAGTTAAATGATAAAACATATTTACATCAATTATCGGTATATAAAACGTCTTCTACGGTCTAAAATAAGCTTGCAGGTTTTGGCACTTTTTTGTATCACATTAGTATTATCACTCGCTAAAATAAATGAAAGTTTCAAAAAATTCGGCAATAGACAAAAATTTTCGTATTCAAAGTTTTAAATCTTATACCATGTATACAGTTCGTCTCTTAGATCGTCGTATAACGGACATTCAGTCAATACATGCTCCTCATTTTCAATTTTATTGTCACAAACAAAACAAGTTCTTTGATCTACTGGAAGACTCTCATAGCGTCCTGTCTCCACACGTATATGGGCAACACCACAGCGAAACTGAGAGTAGGCTCTTCTGTGTGAAGGTATAATCAGCTTATCTAGGTAAAGTTCTGTATACATCCTGTTTAAATTTTCTATATGTACGTAGTTTGTTACCTCCTGGTCCATTTCGTCTAGTAGTGTCTTTATGCAGATCTTCATTCCATTTCTGTTTAAAGTCAGACATAAGTTTTACGTGTATAGCATTGTTAACTTGCTGCTTATCAATATCAGTGTCATTAAACCAGTTCGCTATACCACATGATTCGAATAGACTAAAAATTCTAAAGTTTGAGTTTTTGCACACTCGATGACGCCTGAAATTCTGCTCTGCCCAATTGTCTGTTTTCTTATTTATTCTATTTTCATCCATATATCGTAACCGATTCCAATAGTTAATGATTACCCGCCATTGTTTCACAGACGGTGGTGTCCATGATATAAACATATGGGCAGGAATTCGCTAATGCTCCTTTAGTGTGACATTGTAAGAAAAAAATAAAAATCATTATAAGCTTCTAAATTTTTTACAAATTATTGCTACAAATGGTGTCCTTCTATTTGTAACCAAAAAAATCATTTTTAAACTTGCGTCAGTTTGGAACCAAAGCAAATAATGAATTTGGAGCATGTAACATGGACACTTTTTCCAAATTGAGATTAATGATTCCTTAACTTATTCAACATTCAATATCATATATATTGATCACAAAACATTGTCTATCATCAAAACTCTAAAATGTATATTTTCATTTCTTTCAGAAATTTTGTGAAAACAAGTTTCTTCTACTTTTCTGTCAATGTTACATGCAATGTTTAAGAGAAAAAATACACTAAGAATCATTTTCTTTCTGAACATGTAAAGGCTCTTTTTCATTGTGTTACCCTCACATTAAAAAATTGTATTAATATTTTTGCAATTATCTCATTTCTGTCATAAAATAGTGACTTAAATGTTGCATGTAACGTGGACACAAAAAATATGAATAATGAACCATGCCAGAATTGACCTTAAAAGATATAAAAAGCCTCCAAACAACCATCTGAATGTAAATTAAACAATAATACTGCCACATTTCTCATATATGATATTCTTTAAATTGTGGTTAATACCAAAACCATTCACCTAAATTTCAGACAGCAGACATATTTTTTAACTATACCAGAAGTTATGCTTGTTCATGGTGGTACACTATGGAAGGCTAAATTAAAAGATATTCAAATGTCAAAATAACCAGAAAAATAAAATTAAGACCAAAGATAGATCAATTGATGAAGGAGTCATCCAAAATTTCCACAACATGAAACATTTTTATATCAGTAAGTAAGCAACCGGTTTTTTTATGCACAGGGATGAGATTGATAAGAAGACAACCACACAACCATCAGCATCCACAAGTTTCTCACTCAATAACTAATACTGACAAAGTAAGGGTACAAAATGATTACATGTATCCCTCATTCATGTGACACAGTTACACTTAAAACTAATAGTATGAAAAACCAAGACAAAACATGGACAAATCTACAAGAGGTTGATACAGCTGCATTTATTGAGAATCTTATTTTCAATCGTTTACATAACTTCTATAAAGAACAATTTGGGTTTCATCTTTGAGGTTGTTGTCTGATAGACATATTACCCCATATCTCGTTTTATTTCTGCTGGTTAATCTTACATTTATGATAACTTTTTAAGGTTTAAACAATAATTTTATTTCAAACATTCAAAACAAGTTTCTTGTTTCTTGTTTTCTGTCTCCAACATCTTCAACTTTCTATCTGAAAAAAGAAAAAAACAAAACAACAATTAATCTACCCTCAAACAGAACCAAAATCCATGCATAGATTATAAAATTTACAATAATATAGAAACTCTCAAATATCTTGTTTCTATTTTTCAATGCCATTTCATCTTGAAAACTTGTTACCTAAACTACAGGAAGCCACAATTTAAAGGGCCCCATAATGACCAGTGTAAAACAATTCAGAAGAGAAAACCAACACCCACTAGACCATAGTCCTGTTTTCAACTTTATTTGGCCTTCTTTTACTTTTTTGTTTCATTGGCGTCACTGAAGAGTCTTTTGTAAACGAAAAGCGTTTCTGGCCTACAAAATTTCAATTCTGGTATCCATGATGAGTTTATTATTATTATTTTGAAATCAGAAGGAGCCTGAACCTCTTATAATGCAAAAGGTCTTCTGGAATGTCAATTATTGGCATAACAATTTAAAAAAAATGTTACAAATTGAATTCCTCATGATTTCTATAATGAGCATCAGTAAATACACATGATACATGTGTTGACTGGTGATTGAAAAGGGATAAATAAACAAGATTTTGAAATAACTATCTTCCACACTGCTGTAGAATAGTTAAATTGGAGATCACTAGTATGTCTGCATGCACAGTCACCATCATCTGGTTTTCTGACACAGAAAAACACTACTATCTGACTGGCTGAAAGGACCGTCACCACCTGACTCACTAATAGGGACCTTATCAGACTGGCTTACACAGACATCATAATCTGCCAGGCTGATAGGGTTATCACCATCTGACAGTCTGAAAGGGATATCACCATCTGACTGGCTGACAGGGACATCACCATCTGACTGGCTGACAGGGACATCACCATCTGATTGGCTGACAGGAACATCACCATATGACTGACTGGCAGGAACATCACCAACTGACTGACTAATATGAACATCACCATCTGCCAGGTTGACTAGGACATCACCATCTGTTGGCTGACAGGGATATTACCCTCTGACTGGCTTACAAGAACATCACAGACTGACTGACTGACAGGAACATCACCAACTAACTGATTGACTGATATGTACATCACCATCTTCCAGGCTGACAGGGACATCACCATCTGTCTGGCTGCCAGGGACATCACCATCTGACTGGTTGTCAGGGACAGTATCTTTTTGCAGCATCTTCCTGAGAGTTTTCTTCGTCACATTTATTGCTGATCATCTTTTTCTTTCTTTGGTTTATATTGCCTGTAGATTTTTTTTATTAAAAAAAGCATGTAAATTTTCAAGACCGACACCAATTTTGTTGTCAATGAAGAAAATACACTTCTATAAAGAATATTTATATTTAGAAATAAAGATGAAGTTTGATGGTGGTAAAACAAGTTAAATTATCAATAATCTCTTTATAGAGCAAAGAAGTTAGTAAATGTTATCAGTTCTGTTCATGCGTGTAACATTGACAGAAAAGTAAAAGGTTGTATGTCAATGTTACATACATGAAGACCAGAAGATATAAGTGGTGTGCTTAATAGTCAACTTTGGAGAAATAATATAATTGCTGCCCAGTAATATCTAATTAATCATTTAGGTTATAAAATGTTATATAAATGTCTGACTTTAAGGAAGTAATACCTTTGCATGTAACATAAAATAATCTTGACACAAAATATTGTTGTCAATGTTACTAACTAGTGTTAAAAGACAAATTAAACAGGAAAACATGAAAACGCTTTAATTTTGTAAAATAAAAATAAGATAATAGCTCCATATGGCAGTAAGTTTTGTTTACGCATGTAACACTGGCCTGAACATGTAAAAGTCTAAATAATAGACTCTGTCAATGTTACATACACAATTTCTTAATGAAAAAAAAGTTTAATTTGGGTTTACTTTATACATTATTTTTTAAAATAAGTATCATAATAATAACTTTGAATATTAAAAATTAGATAAACTGTTGATTTTAACACAGTAAAATCTTCTCATGTAACACAAAAAGACCTGATACAAAAATCGTAGTCCATGTTACTCATAAAGTTATCATAGGAGCATCAAAGAAATTGTGTGATGACAATATTTCAGATGTTAGTCATTTATAAACTCAGATAAACTCATTTTAAAGCTCATAACAGAGGTTTGGAAATCAATGCTTTTAAAACATTATAATTCTGGGTTATGTATGTAACATTGACAGGAACACCAACAAATGATGAGGAAAAATTGCTGGTCAATCAGGAAAAAAATAAACACAAATAATTAAAACTCATTTATTTCTTTAATATCATTTTAATGAAGCAAATTTAAATTTCAATAAGATTTTATTGATTGAATATAATTGTATGCACATTTATTAGGTTGTAGCATGTAACCTGGACGCAGAAGATGTGTCAATGTTACATGCCTTTAAACAATAAGAATTACAAGTAAATATTGTAAAGTCTAGAAATCAAGAAAGATCAACAACTTCTCTGTTTAGAATTCAGCATAAATTTACATTTGATTTAATATTATGCACTGGCCAATTATGCTTTAAGTGTAATAAAGTAATATTGTTCTTATTCTGGTGTCAATGTTACATTTTATGTTTTCAAATTAAGTGGCCAGTTATCTTTATAATGCTGAGAATGAATACAAGTACTAGTTAATCAAATTGGCAATTAATCTGTGGTATTTCATGTAATAAATTAGATTGATAAGACAAACCGTACAAAAAAAAGCTTTTGCATGTATCATAGACACCTTTCCTTGGTAAATATTTTCGTGTCAATGTTATGTACAGAAATCTCTCCAGCAATAAAATGGATATCGTAAGGGTCAAACCTGTTTAAATACAAGATAAACTTATATTTTTTGACAAAATTGCAAAGCAAGTCACACATCATTATCAAAGAACCTAATTTACACAGAAAGTGCATGTAACACTTCATTGTGAGGTAAAATTAATCTGGTCCCACTCTCTTATCATCTGCTTGATCACTGGTAGATGCCAAGTGTGAAAGATGGCAAAGCCACATTTTAATGTAATTGTCAGTGGGTTGAAATGTGAAAAAAATAGTTATGTTAATGCTTACTATAAAAAGTATACAACTGTTATAAAAAGATGAGTATTATTGGGCAGTATTGACACGAAAATGAAATAAATTTTCTTACCTTCTATATTTTTCAAACTTCAGTTGATTGATAAAAATCATGAAATCCAAATTGTACCCATTGTTGACAGCTTTCAAAATTTGCCATGCTGGACCAATAACTTGTTTCCAAAGCTAATCAGCTAATGAAAAGGTGCATGTAACATTTGTTGACCCGAAAAGTTACATGCACTTGTCCATTTTCAAACGTATTTTATTTGCAGCAATAATCGGATTCTGTACAAAATGGGGTTTCTAAATGATAGACCGATCATTTTGCAGTTGATTTTCAACTATTATAGTAGAACAATTCTTCAGGCATATTCTAAATATGGCATGGGGTTTTGCCACTGCAGAAATGTCACACTTTTTGTCTACAGTTTTCAACTGCCAGCACTTAACAAGTGCTGATTTTTTGTTGATTTTTTCAATTGGATCCAATTTTTTTTGCATTTGGCAATAAAGACTAACCCACTTTGATATTTAAACAATGTTTATTCTCCAAATTTGCATGATTTCTTTATTTTTTAATTGGATAAACACTATTGACCCTAAAATTTCACTAGCGAATTCCTGCCCATATTCCAGTTGTAATAAAAAGATTTCTTCTTTGGAATAGCCACTTCTGAAAAATAAAGAAGAAAAAAACATTTAAGTCCTATGTATTCTTTGGTAGATGTTTAAAGACAGTTGTCACACTCCTGACATTTTTGGGTGCCTGTCGTTGGTGTCCATTAAAACACTAAAATATGTGATTTAGATCACCAACATACCCTTAATTATAGTGCTAATATACCAATACAAACTTATTTCACATACTGACATTATTGGACTTTAAAACATGGGTACAAGGAACCTTTAATTTTATAAATGTCATTTTTGAAAGACTTTTTTTTTGGTACATACCTTCACAATAAAGGTCAGTGTTTACTTATTTTAAAATTTTATTGGACCAAATTACAAAAATATTTAAGACTAATAATGTAGCAACTACCAGAAATATTTCAGTATAGCATAAAAACAATCCACTTTTTTCAACACTACTTTGAAAATTTCTATTTTTTTAAATGTCACTCTAAAAGTGTCACACTCCTGACTAAAATGGCCTGTTTTTTTAGGATTTCTCTGCAGTGGTTTGAGATATCTTCATGAAACTTGGCAGCAAGCTAGCCCTGACTATCCTGCACTTTATAACACCTGTGTTATAATTTTAAACTTAACAAATATAAAAATATACCACAAAAAGTAAAAATCCTAATTGTTTTTGAAATGGCCCAAATATTTTATGATGTACATGTAAGTCTTGCAGGTTCAATGAGGTTTATTAGACCTTGACCTCAGTTTCACGGTTCATTGCTCAGTGTTAAGTTTTTGTGTTTTGGTCTGTTTTTCTTAATTCATAAGATAAAGGTCAACTAAATTTGTTGTATGGAAGGATTGTTACATGACATACATGTAGCTGTACATGTCTGTCTGGCATGGTTCATCTGATCTTGATCTCATGTTCATGGTTCATTAGTCAATGCTTAGTTTTCTTTGTTACATCTGTTTCTTAGAAACTAAAAGCAATTTATAGATCAACTATATTTACGGAAATGAAAGATAGTAAGGTTATTTTCTTGTTTGGTTTATTTGACCTTGACCTCATTTTCTTGGATATTTAGGACTATCAACATAATATCAATGGTTAGTAAAGAAGGCTAGACATTTCAGTGTGTGCACTCTTGTATTTACATTGTAGGACTACCAACCTAATATCAATGGTTAGTAAAGAAGGCTAGACATTTCAGCGTGTGCACTCTTGTATAATAGTTTGATTGTTATATTTGGTTTATATTAACACACTAGATGACACTTGTTTCATGGTTTAATATATTTTTTAGGTATTGACACCCTAGATGATATTGGTTGTTTTGGTCTGACTGAACTTGGGTATGGAAACAATGCAGTTGAAATGGAGACTACAGCTACTTATGATAAATCAACCAAGGAATTGGTTGTCAACACTCCAACAACTGTAGCACAGAAATACTGGATCACTAATGGGGCTGTACATGCTAAACATATTATTGTCTTTGCTCAATTGATGATGGAGGGAGTTAATCAAGGTTTGTTTATAACAGAAATACTGGATCACTAATGGGGCTGTACATGCTAAACATATTATTGTCAAATTGCTCAATTGATGATGGAGGGAGTTAACCAAGGTTTGTTTATAACAGAAATACTGGATCACTAATGGGGCTGTACATGCTAAACATATTATTGTCTTTGCTCAATTGATGATGGAGGGAGTTAACCAAGGTTTGTTTATAACAGAAATACTGGATCACTAATGGGGCTGTACATGCTAAACATATTATTGTCTTTGCTCAATTGATGATGGAGGGAGTAAACCAAGGTTTGTTTATAACAGAAATACTGGATCACTAATGGGGCTGTACATGCTAAACATATTATTGTCTTTGCTCAATTGATGATGGAGGGAGTTAACCAAGGTTTGTTTATAACAGAAATACTGGATCACTAATGGGGCTGTACATGCTAAACATATTATTGTCTTTGCTCAATTGATGATGGAGGGAGTTAACCAAGGTTTGTTTATAACAGAAATACTGGATCACTAATGGGGCTGTACATGCTAAACATATTATTGTCTTTGCTCAATTGATGATGGAGGGAGTTAACCAAGGTTTGTTTATAACAGAAATACTGGATCACTAATGGGGCTGTACATGCTAAACATATTATTGTCTTTGCTCAATTGATGATGGAGGGAGTTAACCAAGGTTTGTTTATAACAGAAATACTGGATCACTAATGGGGCTGTACATGCTAAACATATTATTGTCTTTGCTCAATTGATGATGGAGGGAGTTAATCAAGGTTTGTTTATAACAGAAATACTGGATCACTAATGGGGCTGTACATGCTAAACATATTATTGTCTTTGCTCAATTGATGATGGAGGGAGTTAACCAAGGTTTGTTTATAACAGAAATACTGGATCACTAATGGGGCTGTACATGCTAAACATATTATTGTCTTTGCTCAATTGATGATGGAGGGAGTTAATCAAGGTTTGTTTATAACAGAAATACTGGATCACTAATGGGGCTGTACATGCTAAACATATTATTGTCTTTGCTCAATTGATGATGGAGGGAGTTAACCAAGGTTTGTTTATAACAGAAATACTGGATCACTAATGGGGCTGTACATGCTAAACATATTATTGTCTTTGCTCAATTGATGATGGAGGGAGTTAACCAAGGTTTGTTTATAACAGAAATACTGGATCACTAATGGGGCTGTACATGCTAAACATATTATTGTCTTTGCTCAATTGATGATGGAGGGAGTTAACCAAGGTTTGTTTATAACAGAAGTACTGGATCACTAATGGGGCTGTACATGCTAAACATATTATTGTCTTTGCTCAATTGATGATGGAGGGAGTTAACCAAGGTTTGTTTATAACAGAAATACTGGATCACTAATGGGGCTGTACATGCTAAACATATTATTGTCTTTGCTCAATTGATGATGGAGGGAGTAAACCAAGGTTTGTTTATAACAGAAATACTGGATCACTAATGGGGCTGTACATGCTAAACATATTATTGTCTTTGCTCAATTGATGATGGAGGGAGTTAACCAAGGTTTGTTTATAACAGAAATACTGGATCACTAATGGGGCTGTACATGCTAAACATATTATTGTCTTTGCTCAATTGATGATGGAGGGAGTTAACCAAGGTTTGTTTATAACAGAAATACTGGATCACCAATGGGGCTGTACATGCTAAACATATTATTGTCTTTGCTCAATTGATGATGGAGGGAGTTAACCAAGGTTTGTTTATAACAGAAATACTGGATCACTAATGGGGCTGTACATGCTAAACATATTATTGTCTTTGCTCAATTGATGATGGAGGGAGTTAACCAAGGTTTGTTTATAACAGAAGTACTGGATCACCAATGGGGCTGTACATGCTAAACATATTATTGTCTTTGCTCAATTGATGATGGAGGGAGTTAACCAAGGTTTGTTTATAACAGAAATACTGGATCACTAATGGGGCTGTACATGCTAAACATATTATTGTCTTTGCTCAATTGATGATGGAGGGAGTTAACCAAGGTTTGTTTATAACAGAAATACTGGATCACTAATGGGGCTGTACATGCTAAACATATTATTGTCTTTGCTCAATTGATGATGGAGGGAGTTAACCAAGGTTTGTTTATAACAGAAATACTGGATCACTAATGGGGCTGTACATGCTAAACATATTATTGTCTTTGCTCAACTGATGATGGAGGGAGTTAACCAAGGTTTGTTTATAACAGAAATACTGGATCACTAATGGGGCTGTACATGCTAAACATATTATTGTCTTTGCTCAATTGATGATGGAGGGAGTTAACCAAGGTTTGTTTATAACAGAAATACTGGATCACTAATGGGGCTGTACATGCTACACATATTATTGTCTTTGCTCAATTGATGATGGAGGGAGTTAATCAAGGTTTGTTTATAACAGAAATACTGGATCACTAATGGGGCTGTACATGCTAAACATATTATTGTCTTTGCTCAATTGATGATGGAGGGAGTTAACCAAGGTTTGTTTATAACAGAAATACTGGATCACTAATGGGGCTGTACATGCTAAACATATTATTGTCTTTGCTCAATTGATGATGGAGGGAGTTAACCAAGGTTTGTTTATAACAGAAGTACTGGATCACTAATGGGGCTGTACATGCTAAACATATTATTGTCTTTGCTCAATTGATGATGGAGGGAGTTAACCAAGGTTTGTTTATAACAGAAATACTGGATCACTAATGGGGCTGTACATGCTAAACATATTATTGTCTTTGCTCAATTGATGATGGAGGGAGTAAACCAAGGTTTGTTTATAACAGAAATACTGGATCACTAATGGGGCTGTACATGCTAAACATATTATTGTCTTTGCTCAATTGATGATGGAGGGAGTTAACCAAGGTTTGTTTATAACAGAAATACTGGATCACTAATGGGGCTGTACATGCTAAACATATTATTGTCTTTGCTCAATTGATGATGGAGGGAGTTAACCAAGGTTTGTTTATAACAGAAATACTGGATCACCAATGGGGCTGTACATGCTAAACATATTATTGTCTTTGCTCAATTGATGATGGAGGGAGTTAACCAAGGTTTGTTTATAACAGAAATACTGGATCACTAATGGGGCTGTACATGCTAAACATATTATTGTCTTTGCTCAATTGATGATGGAGGGAGTTAACCAAGGTTTGTTTATAACAGAAGTACTGGATCACCAATGGGGCTGTACATGCTAAACATATTATTGTCTTTGCTCAATTGATGATGGAGGGAGTTAACCAAGGTTTGTTTATAACAGAAATACTGGATCACTAATGGGGCTGTACATGCTAAACATATTATTGTCTTTGCTCAATTGATGATGGAGGGAGTTAACCAAGGTTTGTTTATAACAGAAATACTGGATCACTAATGGGGCTGTACATGCTAAACATATTATTGTCTTTGCTCAATTGATGATGGAGGGAGTTAACCAAGGTTTGTTTATAACAGAAATACTGGATCACTAATGGGGCTGTACATGCTAAACATATTATTGTCTTTGCTCAACTGATGATGGAGGGAGTTAACCAAGGTTTGTTTATAACAGAAATACTGGATCACTAATGGGGCTGTACATGCTAAACATATTATTGTCTTTGCTCAATTGATGATGGAGGGAGTTAACCAAGGTTTGTTTATAACAGAAATACTGGATCACTAATGGGGCTGTACATGCTAAACATATTATTGTCTTTGCTCAATTGATGATGGAGGGAGTTAATCAAGGTTTGTTTATAACAGAAATACTGGATCACTAATGGGGCTGTACATGCTAAACATATTATTGTCTTTGCTCAATTGATGATGGAGGGAGTTAACCAAGGTTTGTTTATAACAGAAATACTGGATCACTAATGGGGCTGTACATGCTAAACATATTATTGTCTTTGCTCAATTGATGATGGAGGGAGTTAACCAAGGTTTGTTTATAACAGAAGTACTGGATCACTAATGGGGCTGTACATGCTAAACATATTATTGTCTTTGCTCAATTGATGATGGAGGGAGTTAATCAAGGTTTGTTTATAACAGAAATACTGGATCACTAATGGGGCTGTACATGCTAAACATATTATTGTCTTTGCTCAATTGATGATGGAGGGAGTAAACCAAGGTTTGTTTATAACAGAAGTACTGGATCACTAATGGGGCTGTACATGCTAAACATATTATTGTCTTTGCTCAATTGATGATGGAGGGAGTTAACCAAGGTTTGTTTATAACAGAAATACTGGATCACTAATGGGGCTGTACATGCTAAACATATTATTGTCTTTGCTCAATTGATGATGGAGGGAGTTAACCAAGGTTTGTTTATAACAGAAATACTGGATCACTAATGGGGCTGTACATGCTAAACATATTATTGTCTTTGCTCAATTGATGATGGAGGGAGTGAACCAAGGTTTGTTTATAACAGAAATACTGGATCACTAATGGGGCTGTACATGCTAAACATATTATTGTCTTTGCTCAATTGATGATGGAGGGAGTTAATCAAGGTTTGTTTATAACAGAAATACTGGATCACTAATGGGGCTGTACATGCTAAACATATTATTGTCTTTGCTCAATTGATGATGGAGGGAGTTAATCAAGGTTTGTTTATAACAGAAGTACTGGATCACTAATGGGGCTGTACATGCTAAACATATTATTGTCTTTGCTCAATTGATGATGGAGGGAGTTAACCAAGGTTTGTTTATAACAGAAATACTGGATCACTAATGGGGCTGTACATGCTAAACATATTATTGTCTTTGCTCAATTGATGATGGAGGGAGTTAACCAAGGTTTGTTTATAACAGAAATACTGGATCACTAATGGGGCTGTACATGCTAAACATATTATTGTCTTTGCTCAATTGATGATGGAGGGAGTTAACCAAGGTTTGTTTATAACAGAAATACTGGATCACTAATGGGGCTGTACATGCTAAACATATTATTGTCTTTGCTCAATTGATGATGGAGGGAGTTAATCAAGGTTTGTTTATAACAGAAATACTGGATCACTAATGGGGCTGTACATGCTAAACATATTATTGTCTTTGCTCAATTGATGATGGAGGGAGTAAACCAAGGTTTGTTTATAACAGAAATACTGGATCACTAATGGGGCTGTACATGCTAAACATATTATTGTCTTTGCTCAATTGATGATGGAGGGAGTTAACCAAGGTTTGTTTATAACAGAAATACTGGATCACTAATGGGGCTGTACATGCTAAACATATTATTGTCTTTGCTCAATTGATGATGGAGGGAGTTAACCAAGGTTTGTTTATAACAGAAATACTGGATCACTAATGGAGCTGTACATGCTAAACATATTATTGTCTTTGCTCAATTGATGATGGAGGGAGTTAACCAAGGTTTGTTTATAACAGAAATACTGGATCACTAATGGGGCTGTACATGCTAAACATATTATTGTCTTTGCTCAATTGATGATGGAGGGAGTTAATCAAGGTTTGTTTATAACAGAAATACTGGATCACTAATGGGGCTGTACATGCTAAACATATTATTGTCTTTGCTCAATTGATGATGGAGGGAGTTAACCAAGGTTTGTTTATAACAGAAATACTGGATCACTAATGGGGCTGTACATGCTAAACATATTATTGTCTTTGCTCAATTGATGATGGAGGGAGTTAACCAAGGTTTGTTTATAACAGAAATACTGGATCACTAATGGGGCTGTACATGCTAAACATATTATTGTCTTTGCTCAATTGATGATGGAGGGAGTTAACCAAGGTTTGTTTATAACAGAAATACTGGATCACTAATGGGGCTGTACATGCTAAACATATTATTGTCTTTGCTCAATTGATGATGGAGGGAGTTAATCAAGGTTTGTTTATAACAGAAATACTGGATCACTAATGGGGCTGTACATGCTAAACATATTATTGTCTTTGCTCAATTGATGATGGAGGGAGTGAACCAAGGTTTGTTTATAACAGAAATACTGGATCACTAATGGGGCTGTACATGCTAAACATATTATTGTCTTTGCTCAATTGATGATGGAGGGAGTTAACCAAGGTTTGTTTATAACAGAAATACTGGATCACTAATGGGGCTGTACATGCTAAACATATTATTGTCTTTGCTCAATTGATGATGGAGGGAGTTAACCAAGGTTTGTTTATAACAGAAATACTGGATCACTAATGGGGCTGTACATGCTAAACATATTATTGTCTTTGCTCAATTGATGATGGAGGGAGTTAACCAAGGTTTGTTTATAACAGAAATACTGGATCACTAATGGGGCTGTACATGCTAAACATATTATTGTCTTTGCTCAATTGATGATGGAGGGAGTTAACCAAGGTTTGTTTATAACAGAAATACTGGATCACTAATGGGGCTGTACATGCTAAACATATTATTGTCTTTGCTCAATTGATGATGGAGGGAGTTAATCAAGGTTTGTTTATAACAGAAATACTGGATCACTAATGGGGCTGTACATGCTAAACATATTATTGTCTTTGCTCAATTGATGATGGAGGGAGTTAACCAAGGTTTGTTTATAACAGAAGTACTGGATCACTAATGGGGCTGTACATGCTAAACATATTATTGTCTTTGCTCAATTGATGATGGAGGGAGTTAATCAAGGTTTGTTTATAACAGAAATACTGGATCACTAATGGGGCTGTACATGCTAAACATATTATTGTCTTTGCTCAATTGATGATGGAGGGAGTTAACCAAGGTTTGTTTATAACAGAAATACTGGATCACTAATGGGGCTGTACATGCTAAACATATTATTGTCTTTGCTCAATTGATGATGGAGGGAGTTAACCAAGGTTTGTTTATAACTATCTCTTAACATGAAGATTATATATGTAACAGAAAACTGAAATCCTAATATTAACTGGTCTAACGATTGTCATACACGTATGTAACAGATTTTGTCTGATATGGTACAACTGAAATCCTAATATTAACTGGTCTAACGATTGTCATACATGTAAAGTACGGGTAGGGACTTATTTTTATGGATGTCTAATCCGTCTAGTCGGATATGAATAATCGGACATTTTTATGGTAGGTAGTATGGTCATTAATCAACAGGTGTGATTGGCAATATATTTGTCCTTTCATCTTAATCCGTGCTGCTAGAATTACGGTTCACTGATTTCAGAATCAGGTTACCTGTTATTTTAACCTCTCAGTCACTTTATTGATTACATTGTTTTTGACATAAAATATTTTTACAGGTGAAGTACTGGAGAAAACTTTGTTTTAATAAAAATAGTCTATTTTTTTAATTATGGTTTTTATATTTCAACTGCTATTTATTTTCTAATTTGTTCCTCAAAATTATTTTTGTTCTATGTTCCTTGTTGTTTATTTTTTGTTTTTGTGTATCTTCTTCTTATTTGTTTGCATAAAATTTATAACATAAATATTTTTACATGTATTCTATTTCTGGAAGCTTACGGTTATTTTTGTTTTACTCGTAAATCCATTGATAAGCAGAATTCTGTCTCAGTTGGATATTGCACAGCAGGTGTTTATTACACTGGGACAACTGTCCTACCAGTCTGACATCTAGACGGATTAAGGCATCCATAAAAATAAGTCCCTACCTGTACTGTATGTAACAGACTTTGTATGATATGGTACAACTGAAGTCCTAGTATTAACTGGTCTAACAATTGTCATATATATATATGTCAAGACCCAAGTATCTAAACTTTTTTGAGAATTTATTAAAAAATTGGTTTCAGATGCAGATCCTTTATTATCTTTCAAAGATTTGTATCCTGTGACTTAACATATCAAATGAAGGTCAACATATCCAATGAAGATCATAACATATCAAATGAAGGTCAAATAAAGGTCATTTTATTTTCAAGATAGCTTTTATTGTTGTTGAAATGAAGACTTTAAGGATGTACTTAGGTGAGGTTTTGAATTTGTGTCAAATTTTAGGACTGCTTGGTGTTTTTCCATACAACGCAAGGTCAAATATTTTGCCCCATAACACCCATTAATTTTTTCATATAAGACTTAATAGCTCAATGATAGGTCAATTCCCAAAATTTTAGAATATTCTTGATTTTCGTTCTTTTGTTTTGAAACCCAAATAATACCAATGGAAATATAAGGTAAAGTCAGAGTCAGCCTTTTCCCACCATATTTTAAATCTCAAATAACTTGAAAAGGAGGTCCATGATCACCTATCAATATTTTGAGCTTATTTTTATTGTAAAAGAATGCTCTACCGGCTTATAGTATCAATTTTAAATTCTTGATTTATTAATTTTCACCTTACCTCACCTAAGTACATCCTTCATGTCCTTAAAGTAGGGAAAAGTTATATTTAGATTGATTTTTTGGCCATTTTGGAACCCTACAAATTGTTTTTTCTTTATTTGATCCTGTTTGGGGTAAACTGTATTTGGAAATATCATTTTTATGCATATTTGCTGTCAATGTGAAAGCCTCTTGTTTAACTACTTTTTTTTTAAACTATCAAAGAAACTTAAAGACACTAACATACATGATGTTCATATGATGAAATCATAATCTTTCAGTCAGTTTAATTGAAGTCTGGAGCTGGCATGTCAGTTAACTGCTAGTAGTCTGTTGTTATTTATGTATTATTGTCATTTTGTTTATTTTCTTTGGTCACATCTTCTGACATCAGACTTGGACTTCTCTTGAACTGAATTTTAATATGCGTATTGTTATTCGTTTACTTTTCTACATTGGTTAGAGGTATAGGGGGAGGGTTGAGATCTCACAAACATGTTTAACCCTGCCACATTTTTGCGCCTGTCGCAAGTCAGGAGCCTCTGGCCTTTGTTAGTCCCAAGTCAGGAGCCTCTGGCCTTTGTTAGTCCCAAGTCAGGAGCCTCTGGCCTTTGTTAGTCCCAAGTCAGGAGCCTCTGGCCTTTGTTAGTCTTGTATTATTTTAATTTTAGTTTCTTGTGTACAATTTGGAAATTAGTATAATGTTCATTATCACTGAACTAGTATATATTTGTTTCGGGGCCAGCTGAAGGACGCCTCCGGGTGCGGGAATTTCTCGCTACATTTAAGACCTGTTGGTGACCTTCTGCCGCTGTTTTTTTATTTGGTCGGGTTGTTGTCTCTTTGACATATTCCCCATTTTCATTCTCAATTTTATGTACATGTAGAAGATCCAGGTGAGCAACATAGGGCTCTTTAGTTTTCTATGCCACACAAAAAATATTCTAGTGAGGCCCTTGTTGACATACATGTCAGTTTTCTAGTTATACTCCGGAATAACTTCATGAAAAGTTTATTATTTTACATTCCGGCACTTAAACTCAAAACTCAAGCAATAACCATATTATTTCAGGTATCCATGGTGTATTGTTATAGTTTATTATATGATTTCAGGTATTCATGGTGTATTGGTGAGAATCAGAGATGATGATCTTAAAGTGATGCCAGGAGTCAGAGTGGAGGATATGGGATATAAAATGGGATTGAACGGTGTAGACAATGCCAAACTATTCTTTGACAATGTACGTGTCCCAAAAGAGAACCTTCTAAATAAGTACTCTGATATTGATGATGAAGGTAACTTCAGTAGTAGCATTAAGAGTGAGCGTGCTCGATTCCTGACAGTGGCTGATCAGCTGTTGTCGGGACGTATTTGTATTGCAAGTATGTCCATGGGAGTGGCCAAAGCTTCCATGGCTATTGCCTTAAGATATGCTGCCTCCAGGTTAACTGTTGGTAAGACTGGTAAATCTGATACACCCATTCTCCTGTATCAACTCCAGCAACGTGCATTGCTCCCACTGTTAGCTCGTACTTATGCTATGAACTTTGGTCTAGACTATGTAAAAGATCGCTGGGCTTTCCAGAAAGAAGATGGTTCTGAACATGCAGAAGCAGTTACAATGTGTTGTGTGATTAAACCTCTGGCTTCATGGCATGTAGAGGAGTGTGCATCTACAGCACGAGAGAGATGTGGTGGTCAAGGGTACCTGTCCTGTAATAGGTTTGGTCCATTCATTGGTCTGGCCCACGCTGCCATGACAGCTGAGGGGGACAATAGTGTACTGATGCAGAAGGTGGCTAAAGAGAGACTTGGTGTGTTCAGGCCACACAAAGTGGATAAAAGTCAATCAGAAGATCTATCTAGCACCAGCTACTTACACCAACTTCTTCTGAAACGTGAAAACTCATTGTTCATCAGTCTGGGCAAGAAAATGCAAGCTGCAGGAAAAGAAAAACTGTTTGACACTTGGATGTATCAAGAAAGTGACCTTGTTCAAGCAGCTGCTAAAAGTTTTGGTGAGAGGTTAATCAGCGAGAGATTTGCAGCAGTAATTGAGCAGGCAGACTCTTCTTTGAAGCCAGTTCTGAGCACATTGTATGATTTATATCTAGTAGATGCAGTAGAAAAAGACCTGTCATGGTTTGTTATATCTAAGACAATGTCAATAGAGGCCGGCGGTAAAGTGAGTGAAAGAGCTGCCGACTTATGTAGGGAGGTATCCCCTCAGTCCTTAGCTCTCTGTCAGGCGTTCGCCATGACAGACACCATGTTGTCAGCACCCATTGCCTTAGACTGGGTAGACTTCAATGTGGGAGACAATCAAGGGGAAGTTCAGTAGACTGTGGCAGTAGATTAATTGGGGGAAGTTCAGTTGACTGTAGCAGTAGATTAATTGGGGGAAGTTCAGTAGACTGTGGCAGTAGATTTACTGCTGGAAGTTCAAACGATTGTGTTACTACAACTGCTATACATTTATGTACTTATGTATAATTTATTGTGATTTCAAAGTTATTAATTGATTGACCAAACTCAAATTAACAGCATTCAATTAGAAAACAAATAGTAGTGGCCAGTATTGATTAGGGTTAGTTGGAGACATTTGAATGTCAACATGCGAACAAGGGAATTTCTTTATAAACTCTTTTTGAAAATTTGAAATCTGAACTTTAAGAAAATTTGTAACATGTATTTTTTAATTTCATTTCATTTGCATTTGAGAGAGTGTTTTTGTGTTTTGGTTTTGAAGGAGGATTAAATATAAGTCAAATGTCAGTTTTCAGACTAAGTCACTGATACGATTAGACTGAGTTGTACTGACTGATGGGAATATTTATCACTGTCAAAATATTTCCCTAGGTGTTAATACTTATTCCTAATATAAGTAATTTTTAGGTAGTAAATGTGCATGACAAATAAGAATGAACAATTGCTGTGTCTAAAGTTTGGTACCATTTATATCATTATGCATTCAAATGGTTAAAACTATAATGTATTATAATGTAATTTCTTTTTGATGATTTTAATATAGAGTGACTTTGCTGAGAGTGCAACCATCAAATATATAATCAGATTATTGATTGTGACAAATATAAGTCATAATGACTGTTATCTCTTAATAGAGAGGTTAAACCTTTAATTATTTGTTTGTCAAATGTATTCAAATTAATTGTGATAATTCATGTCATTTAGGCATATAAAATATATAAAAAAAAATACATTATTGCTATTTTCTCTAATTTTGGTCTAGATTTTCTATAGTAGAAAGAGGATGTATTACCTAATGAGCCTATGTCATTGATGTTGTCTAGGAAAACAGTGATAAAAAGATTATCAATGTTCTGTCAAACTTGAGGATGTTTCTCTTCTACATTTCAACTCCTGAAGGCCTGTACCCCACTGATGAACATTTTGCTGAGAAACATGCTCTGCTTTGAAAAACCATGGATAATTTATAAATATAGAACAAAATATATATATATATAGAACCTGTGTCTTGGTGTTTGTGTTTTGCTAGAGGAGATGTTATTGAGTTTTAATTATTGTCTGTCGTATAAAATATCTAGTAGACTACACATAAATCAAAGTAATATTATGAAACCGATGGGAAAACTTAAATTATATGACTTTTTGTTTGAAATAAAACTTGTAAATTAATTGTGTTTAAACACACTGTAAAATGATATTCCATCACATACACCAGTTTAAATTGAATACAATTATCAAAATGAATTGATTTCACAAATGTAGTACATGTATTAATTAAGTTAAATATTCCAATATCCCCAAAAAAATATATTTACTCAAGTTCTGAAAGAAAAAAAATATTTTTGTCACTAAATATTATTAAATATATTAAGACTTAATAAAAAAAAGAACGTGTATATCTGAGTTGCAAGGGTTTTGTGTTCTATAGTCTGTATCATTAAATAGTTACTGTTGTTATATATGATTTTTTTTACAATTTGGAGAACATGAAATTTAGAGTTGTAATAAATGGAATTATCTTCTCTTCTATTCTTTGATTATTTGGTATATAGTAAAGGTCCCCATAAGCCTGTTCCTTGTTTATATCATTAATAATAAGTATAAAAAAGAAGATGTGGTATAATTGCCAATGAGACAACTATCCACAAAAGACCAAAATGACACAAACATTAACAACTATAGGTCACCGTACACCCTTCAACAATGAGCAAAGCCCATACCGCATAGTCAGCTATAAAAGGCCCCGATAAGAGAATGTAAAACAATTCAAACAAGAAAACTAACGGCCTTATTTATATAAAAAATCTGAACGATAAACAAATATGTAATACATAAAAAAAACCAACAACCACTGAATTACAGGCTCCTGACTTGGGGACAGGCACATACATAAATAATGTGGCTGGGTTAAACATATTCTTTACATTTGTCAGTTATTGCCATTCTGGTAATAGGACAAGCTGCTTGTATAAACAGACATGACCTATATTTGAAGAGGGGATTGCATAGTCCTTTAGAGCAATACTAAGGGTGTAGCATTTGAAGAGGGGATTGCATAGTCCTTTGGAGCAATACTAAGGGTGTAATTTGAAGAAGGGATTGTATAGTCCTTTGGAGTAATACTAAGGGTGTAGCATTTGAAGAGGGGATTGCATAGTCCTTTGGAGCAATACTAAGGGTGAAGCATTTGAAGAGGGGATTGCATAGTCCTTTTGAGCAATACTAAGGGTGTAGCATTTGAAGAGGGGATTGCATAGTCCTTTGGAGCAATACTAAGGGTGTAGCATTTGAAGAGGGGATTGCATAGTCCTTTGGAGTAATACTAAGGGTGAAGCATTTGAAGAGGGGATTGCATAGTCCTTTGGAGTAATACTAAGGGTGTAGCATTTGAAGAGGGGATTGCATAGTCCTTTGGAGCAATACTAAGGGTGTAGCATTTAAAGAGGGGATTGCATAGTCCTTTGGAGCAATACTAAGGGTGAAGCATTTGAAGAGGGGATTGCATAGTCCTTCGGAGCAATACTAAGGGTGAAGCATTTGAAGAGGGGATTGCATAGTCCTTTGGAGCAATACTAAGGGTGAAGCATTTGAAGAGGGGATTGTATAGTCCTTTGGAGTAATACTAAGGATGAAGCATTTGAAGAGGGGATTGCATAGTCCTTTGGAGCAATACTAAGGGTGTAGCATTTAAAGAGGGGATTGCATAGTCCTTTGGAGCAAAACTAAGGGTGTAGCATTTGAAGAGGGGATTGCAGTCCTTTGGAGCAATACTAAGGGTGTAGTCCTTTGGAGCAATACTAAGGGTGAAGCATTTGAAGAGGGGATTGTATAGTCCTTTGGAGTAATACTAAGGATGAAGCATTTGAAGAGGGGATTGCATAGTCCTTTGGAGCAAAACTTAAGGGTGTAGCATTTGGAGAGGGGATTGCATAGTCCTTTGGAGCAAAACTAAGGGCGTAGCATTTGAAGAGGGAATTGCATAGTCCTTTGGTGTAATACTAAGGGTGAAGCATTTGAAGAGGGGATTGCATAGTCCTTTGGAGCAATACTAAGGGTGTAGAATATGAAGAGGGGATTGTATAGTCCTTTTGAGCAATACTAAGGGTGTAGCATTTGAAGAGGGGATTGTATAGTCCTTTGGAGCAAAACTAAGGATGTAGCATTTGAAGAGGGGATTGCATAATCCTTTGGAGCAAAACTAAGGGTGTAGCATTTCAAGAGAGGATTGCATAGTCCTTTGGAGCAATACTAAGGGTGTATTTGAAGAAGGGATTGCATAATCCTTTGGAGTAATACTAAGGGTGAAGCGTTTGAAGAGGGGATTGTATAGTCCTTTGGAGCAAAACTAAGGGTGTAGCATTTGAAGAGAGGATTGCATAGTCCTTTGGAGTAATACTAAAGGTGTAGCATTGGAAAAGGGGATTGCATATTCCTTTAGAGTAATACTAAGGGTGAAGCATTTGAAGAGGGGATTGCATAGTCCTTCGGAGCAAAACTAAGGGTGTAGCATTTGAAGAGGGGATTGCAAAGTCCTTTGGAGTAATACTAAAGGTGTAGCATTTAAAGAGGGGATTGCATAGTCCTTTGGAGCAATACTGAGGGTGAAGCATTTGAAGAGGGGATTGCATAGTCCTTTGTAGCAAAACTAAGGGTGTAGCATTTGAAGAGGGGATTGCATAGTCCTTTGGAGTAATACTAAAGGTGTAGCATTTGAAGAGGGGATTGCATAGTCCTTTGGAGTAATACTAAAGGTGTAGCATTTGAAGAGGGGATTGCATAGTCCTTTGGAGCAATACTACGGGTGTAGCATTTGAAGAGGGGATTGTATAGTCCTTTGGAGCAATACTAAGGGTGTAGCATTTGAAGAGGGGATTGCATAGTCCTTCGGAGCAAAACTAAGGGTGTAGCATTTGAAGAGGGGATTGCAAAGTCCTTTGGAGTAATACTAAAGGTGTAGCATTTGAAGAGGGGATTGCATAGTCCTTTGGAGCAATACTGAGGGTGAAGCATTTGAAGAGGGGATTGCATAGTCCTTTGGAGTAATACTAAAGGTGTAGCATTTGAAGAGGGGATTGCATAGTCCTTTGGAGTAATACTAAAGGTGTAGCATTTGAAGAGGGGATTGCATAGTCCTTTGGAGCAATACTACGGGTGTAGCATTTGAAGAGGGGATTGTATAGTCCTTTGGAGCAATACTAAGGGTGTAGAAAATGAAGAAGGGATTGCATAGTCCTTTGGAGCAATACTAAGGGTGAAGCATTTGAAGAGGGGATTGCATAGTCCTTTGGAGCAATACTAAGAGTGTAGCATTTGAAGAGGGGATTGCATAGTCCTTTGGAGCAATGCTAAGGGTGTAGCATTTGAAGAGGGGATTGCATAGTCCTTTGGAGTAATACTAAAGGTGTAGCATTTGAAGAGGGGATTGCATAGTCCTTTGGAGTAATACTAAAGGTGTAGCATTTGAAGAGGGGATTGCATAGTCCTTTGGAGCAATACTACGGGTGTAGCATTTGAAGAGGGGATTGTATAGTCCTTTGGAGCAATACTAAGGGTGTAGCATTTGAAGAGGGGATTGCATAGTCCTTCGGAGCAAAACTACTGGTGTAGCATTTGAAGAGGGGATTGCAAAGTCCTTTGGAGTAATACTAAAGGTGTAGCATTTGAAGAGGGGATTGCATAATCCTTTGGAGCAATACTGAGGGTGAAGCATTTGAAGAGGGGATTGCATAGTCCTTTGGAGCAAAACTAAGGGTGTAGCATTTGAAGAGGGGATTGCATAGTCCTTTGGAGTAATACTAAAGGTGTAGCATTTGAAGAGGGGATTGCATAGTCCTTTGGAGTAATACTAAAGGTGTAGCATTTGAAGAGGGGATTGCATAGTCCTTTGGAGCAATACTACGGGTGTAGCATTTGAAGAGGGGATTGCATAGTCCTTTGGAGCAATACTAAGGGTGTAGAAAATGAAGAAGGGATTGCATAGTCCTTTGGAGCAATACTAAGGGTGAAGCATTTGAAGAGGGGATTGCATAGTCCTTTGGAGCAATACTAAGAGTGTATCATTTGAAGAGGGGATTGCATAGTCCTTTGGAGCAATGCTAAGGGTGAAGCATTTGAAGAGGGGATTGCATAGTCCTTTTGAGCAATACTAAGGGTGAAGCATTTGAAGAGGGGATTGCATAGTCCTTTGGAGCAATACTAAGGGTGTAATTTGAAGAAGGGATTGTATAGTCCTTTGGAGTAATACTAAGGGTGTAGCATTTGAAGAGGGGATTGCATAGTCCTTTGGAGCAATACTAAGGGTGAAGCATTTGAAGAGGGGATTGTATAGTCCTTTTGAGCAATACTAAGGGTGTAGCATTTGAAGAGGGGATTGCATAGTCCTTTGGAGCAATACTAAGGGTGTAGCATTTGATGAGGGGATTGCATAGTCCTTTGGAGCAATACTAAGGGTGAAGCATTTGAAGAGGGGATTGTATAGTCCTTTGGAGTAATACTAAGGATGAAGCATTTGAAGAGGGGATTGCATAGTCCTTTGGAGCAATACTAAGGGTGTAGCATTTAAAGAGGGGATTGCATAGTCCTTTGGAGCAATACTAAGGGTGTAGCATTTGAAGAGGGGATTGCAGTCCTTTGGAGCAATACTAAGGGTGTAGCATTTGAAGAGGGGATTGCATAGTCCTTTGGAGCAATACTAAGGGTGAAGCATTTAAAGAGGGGATTGTATAGTCCTTTGGAGTAATACTAAGGATGAAGCATTTGAAGAGGGGATTGCCTAGTCCTTTGGAGCAAAACTTAAGGGTGTAGCATTTGGAGAGGGGATTGCATAGTCCTTTGGAGCAAAACTAAGGGTGTAGCATTTGAAGAGGGGATTGCATAGTCCTTTGGTGTAATACTAAGGGTGAAGCATTTGAAGAGGGGATTGCATAGTCCTTTGGAAAAATACTAAGGGTGTAGAATATGAAGAGGGGATTGTATAGTCCTTTTGAGCAATACTAAGGGTGTAGCATTTGAAGAGGGGATTGTATAGTCCTTTGGAGCAAAACTAAGGATGTAGCATTTGGAGAGGGGATTGCATAATCCTTTTGGAGCAAAACTAAGGGTGTAGCATTTGAAGAGGGGATTGCATAGTCCTTTGGAGTAATACTAAGGGTGAAGCATTTGAAGAGGGGATTGCATAGTCCTTTGGAGCAAAACTTAAGGGTGTAGCATTTGGAGAGGGGATTGCATAGTCCTTTGGAGCAAAACTAAGGGTGTAGCATTTGAAGAGGGGATTGCATAGTCCTTTGGTGTAATACTAAGGGTGAAGCATTTGAAGAGGGGATTGCATAGTCCTTTGGAAAAATACTAAGGGTGTAGAATATGAAGAGGGGATTGTATAGTCCTTTTGAGCAATACTAAGGGTGTAGCATTTGAAGAGGGGATTGTATAGTCCTTTGGAGCAAAACTAAGGATGTAGCATTTGAAGAGGGGATAGCATAATCCTTTTGGAGCAAAACTAAGGGTGTAGCATTTGAAGAGGGGATTGCATAGTCCTTTGGAGTAATACTAAGGATGAAGCATTTGAAGAGGGCATTGCATTGCATAGTCCTTTGGAGCAATACTAAGGGTGTAGCATTTGAAGAGGGGATTGCATAGTCCTTTGGAGCAATACTAAGGGTGTAGCATTTGAAGAGGGGATTGCATAGTCCTTTGGAGCAATACTAAGGGTGAAGCATTTGAAGAGGGGATTGTATAGTCCTTTGGAGTAATACTAAGGATGAAGCATTTGAAGAGGGGATTGCATAGTCCTTTGGAGCAAAACTAAGGGTGTAGCATTTGAAGAGGGGATTGCATAGTCCTTTGGTGTAATACTAAGGGTGAAGCATTTGAAGAGGGGATTGCATAGTCCTTTGTTGTAATACTAAGGGTGAAGCATTTGAAGAGGGGATTGTATAGTCCTTTTGAGCAATACTAAGGGTGTAGCATTTGAAGAGGGGATTGTATAGTCCTTTGGAGCAAAACTAAGGATGTAGCATTTGAAGAGGGGATTGCATAGTCCTTTGGAGTAATACTAAGGGTGAAGCATTTGAAGAGGGGATTGCATAGTCCTTTGGAGCAAAACTAAGGGTGTAGCATTTGAAGAGGGGATTGTTTAGTCCTTTTGAGCAATACTAAGGGTGTATCATTTGAAGAGGGGATTGTATAGTCCTTTGGAGCAAAACTAAGGATGTGGCATTTGAAGAGGGGATTGCATAATCCTTTGGAGCAAAACTAAGGGTGTAGCATTTGAAGAGGGGATTGTTTAGTCCTTTTGAGCAATACTAAGGGTGTATCATTTGAAGAGGGGATTGTATAGTCCTTTGGATCAAAACTAAGGATGTGGCATTTGAAGAGGGGATTGCATAATCCTTTGGAGCAAAACTAAGGGTGTAGCATTTGAAGAGGGGATTGCATAGTCCTTTGGAGCAATACTAAGGGTGTATTTGAAGAAGGGATTGCATAATCCTTTGGAGTAATACTAAGGGTGAAGCATTTGAAGAGGCGATTGTATAGTCCTTTGGAGCAAAACTAAGGGTGTAGCATTTGAAGAGAGGATTGCATAGTCCTTTGGAGTAATACTAAAGGTGTAGCATTGGAAAAGGGGATTGCATATTCCTTTAGAGTAATACTAAGGGTGAAGCATTTGAAGAGGGGATTGCATAGTCCTTTGGAGCAATACTAAGGGTGTAGCATTTGAAGAGGGGATTGTATAGTCCTTCGGAGCAAAACTAAGGTTGAATCATTTGAAGAGGGGATTGCAAAGTCCTTTGGAGTAATACTAAAGGTGTAGCATTTGAAGAGGGGATTGCATAGTCCTTTGGAGCAATACTGCGGGTGAAGCATTTGAAGAGGGGATTGCATAGTCCTTTGGAGCAAAACTAAGGGTGTAGCATTTGAAGAGGGGATTGCATAGTCCTTTGGAGTAATACTAAAGGTGTAGCATTTGAAGAGGGGATTGCATAGTCCTTTGGAGTAATACTAAAGGTGTAGCATTTGAAGAGGGGATTGCATAGTCCTTTGGAGCAATAATACGGGTTTAGCATTTGAAGAGGGGATTGTATAGTCCTTTGGAGCAATACTAAGGGTGTAGCATTTGAAGAGGGGATTGCATAGTCCTTCGGAGCAAAACTAAGGGTGTAGCATTTGAAGAGGGGATTGCAAAGTCCTTTGGAGTAATACTAAAGGTGTAGCATTTGAAGAGGGGATTGCATAGTCCTTTGGAGCAATACTGAGGGTGAAGCATTTGAAGAGGGGATTGCATAGTCCTTTGGAGCAAAACTAAGGGTGTAGCATTTGAAGAGGGGATTGCATAGTCCTTTGGAGCAATACTAAGGGTGTATTTGAAGAAGGGATTGCATAATCCTTTGGAGTAATACTAAGGGTGAAGCATTTGAAGAGGGGATTGTATAGTCCTTTGGAGCAAAACTAAGGGTGTAGCATTTGAAGAGAGGATTGCATAGTCCTTTGGAGTAATACTAAAGGTGTAGCATTGGAAAAGGGGATTGCATATTCCTTAAGAGTAATATTAAGGTTGAAGCATTTGAAGAGGGGATTGCATAGTCCTTTGGAGCAATACTAAGGGTGTAGCATTTGAAGAGGGGATCGCATAGTCCTTCGGAGCAAAACTAAGGGTGTAGCATTTGAAGAGGGGATTGCAAAGTCCTTTGGAGTAATACTAAAGGTGTAGCATTTGAAGAGGGGATTGCATAGTCCTTTGGAGCAATACTGAGGGTGAAGCATTTGAAGAGGGGATTGCATAGTCCTTTGGAGCAAAACTAAGGGTGTAGCATTTGAAGAGGGGATTGCATAGTCCTTTGGAGTAATACTAAAGGTGTAGCATTTGAAGAGGGGATTGCATAGTCCTTTGGAGTAATACTAAAGGTGTAGTATTTGAAGAGGGGATTGCATAGTCCTTTGGAGCAATACTACGGGTGTAGCATTTGAAGAGGGGATTGTATAGTCCTTTGGAGCAATACTAAGGGTGTAGAAAATGAAGAAGGGATTGCATAGTCCTTTGGAGCAATACTAAGGGTGAAGCATTTGAAGAGGGGATTGCATAGTCCTTTGGAGCAATACTAAGAGTGTAGCATTTGAAGAGGGGATTGCATAGTCCTTTGGAGCAATACGAAGGGTGAAGCATTTGAAGAGGGGATTGCATAGTCCTTTTGAGCAATACTAAGGGTGAAGCATTTGAAGAGGGGATTGCATAGTCCTTTGGAGCAATACTAAGGGTGTAGCATTTGAAGAGGGGATTGCATAGTCCTTTGGAGCAATACGAAGGGTGAAGCATTTGAAGAGGGGATTGCATAGTCCTTTGGAGCAATACTAAGGGTGAAGCATTTGAAGAGGGGATTGCATAGTCCTTTGGAGCAATACTAAGGGTGTAGCATTTGAAGAGGGGATTGCATAGTCCTTTGGAGCAAAACTAAGGGTGTAGAATATGAAGAAGGGATTGCATAGTCCTTTGGAGCAATACTAAGGGTGTAGAATATGAAGAAGGGATTGCATAGTCCTTTGAGGCAATACTAGGACGGCGTGCACAAAGCTGAGTCTACAAACGTAACGTCTTCAAATAGCCAAAATCATTTACGACCCAGAAAACGTAAGCGTAACAAACACACTGGACACATAGTTTATCACCTAATCTTAAAAATAAACGTTCAACATGTTTCATTTTTTTCGAACATCTAAGTACAGCAAATGTACATTCTGAAAATCTATGAAAACACATACTAAGATCGGTGTAAAGGAATTAATAAGCGACTGTAGCATAAACCCTATTCAGAAAATAGCGTTAAAACATCATTTCTTTAAACTGTAACATAATAGCTGGACATTTACAAAATCCAGGTGTTAAGCCTGTACCAGCGAATCATTCATATTTTGCAGATTTGTTTAAACCTCGTGTTATGCACATTTGGAATATCGAGTCATTTCGAAAAAGAAAATAGCAAGTACATATCATTTTCACCGATTCTTCCATTAGCTAATATTTTACTATAATTACAAGTGTGGACACAGATGAGTGTGGATAGTATGTTGGATGTTTGACAGTGTTTTATGACAATAAAGTTCTATGTTTTTCCTATATGGTGTTAATAACTGTGTTGCACGGTGACAACCGATCTGAGCATTAGGAGTGTTATTTATTTTAATTTTTTTTTTTATGTTCAATACAGACATGGGGAGACAGTAATTACATTAGTTACCAAATGATTATGATAGAACATGTTCTACATCTTTGGTTTTGGATACATTTTGTAGCTGGGAGAGCAAGTGTTAATTTCTGTGTCGATTTGGTCTCTTGTGGAGAATTGTCTCATTGGCAATCATACCTCATCTTTTTTATATGTATTTGCTTACTATTGGTATGGTTCTATTTACATTACTTTGTGGTGGATCGTCAGTATCATTAGTAAATTTTTATGTTAAAATGTCGAATTTCTTCCTCAGATTAGAATACATTTATTGGTTTTAAGTAATGACAATGGCTTATGTCTGACATGATTATTGGGGCTAAATAAGAGAGGAAGTAAACCTCTGTGCTGATTTATATCAATTCTTTATATCTCCTCCAAAGCTGGTCGAAGCACAGACAAATTTTGACCAATATAAAAATGATTTCACCAAAAGAACCTTTGTGAGCATGCTTCAAAGACTCATAACTGCTCCAAAAGTAATCTGATAGAATTTGAAGCATGTCAAGCAGATATCATCAACATCTACTTAATCAGTCTTAATATGCCTAAATACCTAAAAAGCTATTTAGTACTCAAAAGGTATTGCAAAATTATTCCTTTTCATTTTTGGTTTTGTTATATGGATACAAATATAAGTGATACATGTACCAATACAGTATTTGTTGTGGTATGCAAGTGTAGTAATTAACATTTACTGGAAACCTGAACGGTTGGGGCTAGTATGGACACAACATTCAAGCTGGATACAGCTCTGAATTTGGATTGTGGTTAAATAGTTGACACAACATAGGTTTCTGACACAGATTGAATGTGGTCTATTAAGAACTTCAACTTAAAATTTTTAAATTGGACATTTATCTATTTTGGTCCAATATCCAAAATCTAAATACATGGTTAAATTCAGAATATCATAGAACCCGAAGAATTCAATTTTTGATGAAATCAAATAATGTTTAATTTTAGACCCTTTAGACCTCCATGTGGACCAATTTGATAACCAGGCCCAAATATTAAAAATCTAAATACACGGTTAGATTCAGCATATTGAAGAACCCCACATATTCAATTTTTGTTGAAATGAAAAAGTTCAATTTTTGACCCTTTGGATCTTAATGTAGACCAATTTGAAAACGGGACAATACTGTGCAATTGAATATTCCTGGCTATTGGCAATACTGTGCAATTGAAAATTTCTTGCTATTGCGCAATATTGTGCAATTAGATATTTTTTGCTATTGTGCAATACAGTGCAATTAAAAATTTCTTGCTATTGCACAATACTGTTCAATTGGAGATTTCATGCTATTGTGCAATTATGTGCAATTGAACAATACTGTGCAATTAAAGATTTCTTGCTATTGCAGAATACTGTGCAATTGAAAATTTCTTGCTATTGCACAATACTTAGTATAATAATTTTTGACCCTGATTGGGACCAACTTGAAAACTGGGCCCATAATCAAAAATCTAAGTACATGTTAAGACTCACCATATCAAAGAACCCCAAAGATAATTTTTTTTTTTAAAATCAAGCTAATTTTAATTTTGGACCCTTTGGACCTTAATGTAGATCAATTTAAAAACAGGACCAAAAATTAAGAATTTTAACACGGTTAGATTTGGCATATCAAAGAAGCACAATAATTCATTTTTTTTATGAAAGCAAACAAAGTTTAATTTTGGCCCCTTATTCCTTTGGACCAAAACTCCCAAAAATAATCCAAACCTTCCTTTTGTGGTCATAAACCTTTATAGATTTCTATTAACATATGCTAAAGGTATTGTTAAATAAACCAAGAAAAATGCTTATTTGGGACTTGTTTTTGGTTCCTAAATCCTACACTGTTTGGACTAAAACTACCAAAATCTATTCCAACCCTCCTTGTGTGGCCATAGACCTTATGTTAAAAAATCATAGATTTCTGTTTAAATAATACTTGAGTTATAAAGCAAAAACCAAGAACAATGCTAATAAATTTGGGCCCTTTTTCCTAAACTGTTGAGACCAAAATACCCAAAATCAATCCCAGCCTTCCTTTCATGGTCATAAACCTTGTGTCTAAATTTCATATATTTCTATTGACTTTTACTTAAGTTAGAGTGCGAAAACCAAATGTCTTTGGATGAAGACGATGACGCAAACGTGATACCAATGTACAACCAAAATGTTTTCAATTTTTGCGGTCGTATAAAAATGATCTCAAATCAAATTTCTACTGGAGTTTGCAACAATAATTATTCAACTACTCATTTTAATAAAATAAAGTATTAAAATATAAATGTCATACAATCATGGTGATGATGTGCAGCCCCGCTAGCATATAATGTTAAAAAGGTACATAAAGTGAAGCTGCCAAAAATTGAACTTAAACTGAGTTTAGAGGTAATAAGCATTATATACACATTTCACTAAATTTAGTTGAGACAAACTTAAAATTTTTCCATTTGTGAAAGGGCATAACCCTAGAATGATAATCAAAGTGCTTGTAATCACTGAATGGCTATTAAAGACTGCTTAAATTTATCAGTTGGTAGTAAAGTGAATTTTGCATTGTATATTGTATATACATGTATAGCATTATTTTAAGTTGACTCAACTACTATTCTGGACAGACAAATCTAAACTCCAATTTTTAAAGAAGATTTCATAAAGCATTGGTTTTAGGTAATTCAACAACCATTCTGGACAAAGAAATAACTCCAATTTATTGTCTGGAATCTACAAAGATGTTTGTTTTTGGCCCTTAATTCCTAGACTGTTTGCCCCATAACCCACAAAATAGACCTCAACCTTCTACTTATGGTATTCAATATTATGGTACAATTTCAGAACAATTGAAATACTTATACACGACTTTTTGTACGGACACTAGATTAATGCTTGTTTTGGTCACCTTTGGAACCCTTATTCCTAAACCTTAGGGACTATATATATATCCCCCCAAAACAATCCTAAGCTTCCTTTTATGATTTTAAATATTACTGTGGATTCATTATTATTCTTTGGATACCAATTTTCGTGGCTTTCGTGGGTAGAGTCTAACCTCGAAATTAAATGTTCAACGAGTAACAAATATTCTATAGGCTTGTATGCAGACTTTGGCAAAACCATGAAATTAAATATCCATGAAAATGCAAATTTTCTTTAATCCACAAAAATTGGTACCCACGAAAATAAATGAATCCACAGTATGTTATAATTTTAAGGCTTCCTTTTTACTTAAACTGAAGTTATTATCAAGAAACCATCCGTCTTGTGAAGAGGACGACAGGATACCTACATGTATTTCAACTGCAAAAATTTCTGTGGTTGTTTAAAAATTTCAAACATGTACCGGTACAATGAAATATTGTTTTAGAAATTGATAAGCCTAGATATGCCTTATAATTTTCCCCCACATAGTTGAAGGACCATTTACACTCAGAGCCGAGTCATCAGTAGGCAGCTAGTACAGATGTATTAAAACAACCTAGCATCATATTGATAGTAGTGGTAGAAGTATTCTCGGGTAAATTTGTTCTTTTTTTTTATAATATGTTTGGTTCAAATCAAAATAGAATGCTTTTATCTCCCAAAATACTCAGAGGCAGATTTAGTGGGGGCCCAGCCCCCCTTTTAGGAAAAAAATTTGGTTGCTTATATAGGGAATCACTGAAGCATGACTGGAGCAGGCCCCCTCTTAGGTCAGTCAGTGGGCCCCCACTTATGAACATTTCTGGATCCGCCACTGATACTTACATTGTACATTGTAAATAGAGGTGATACTACTCTGACAAATCCTTGTACATGGGAGTTTTCTGTCAAATCTTTATTTCACAAAGAATGATTTGCATAACAATGAACTGAGCTCAAAGCAAAGTATTCAATAATACACTTAGACAAAGAGCTAAATTCAGTGATATACTTTGTACTACAGGTCCTTCATTAACATCCATCGACCAAAACCACATCTCAAAAACATTCCATACTACATGGTTGGATTCAGAAGTCCTGAAAAATACATGATATATACACAGGTTAAAACTTTCTTGTGGTACAATCATTCCGCAGAGCTCCAGATAAGCTGCGTATTTGCGTGATCACGCAATACAAATAATAGAAAACCCAATGCAATTGCCAATTGCAGGGTTCAATAACCCAATTAATTCAAAGGAAACCCCAATTATATGCCAAAAACATGAGTTCTCAACCCCTTTGTTGGCTACCGTTTGCGTTATTTACCTTTATCTGTTTTCACTTGTTGCGTAAATCTATTTTGATTGTATTTATAATTGGAAATGTCCTTTCGTTATAAAAATAGTTCCCTGCATCAAGTAGCTGAAATGGGTCCCTGTTGGAATTTTCCTTTGCTCAAAAGGTACACATGTTTTTGAAATCATTTCGATTTTCTCGGCATTTATCCAATTAGCGTGTGTCATGTTGTCATATATTTTTCTAATTGCTCGAGATTTATCATAACATACATTGAATTAAAACGAAAGTGCATGAATGTCCGATAAAAATATTGAATAGAAGCATGTTTTCAGCTTCTTTTGAATAACTGAGGGAAAGATATGATGATAACAACACTCAGCCAGTGTTTTTAGGAAGCGTCCGTCGAACCCATGGGCGTGTTTGCGTACCTTAACGAGAATATTGCTAATAAACACGGGACTTCGTCAAAAACTGAATCAGTTAATTGCCGTTAGAAAATGTGAAAGGCCAAACGATATCAATTATGAAATGATATGTAATTGGAAACCAAAAGTTCTAATAAGGGATAACTTAACCCAGGTTTATGTAAATTGAATAAAACAAAAACATTCAAGTATAATTACGAGTTTATATATATACTATTTTTTTTCGTTTTACGGTTAATGAGTGAATGCACACACAGGCATTCCTCTCGGAATTTTTATATATAGGTATATCAGAGAAAAAAAGATCTGAGACGAGTGCCTTGGAATAGACATATCCGTTATTTACAGTTTACATAAGTTGTGAGAAAATACAAAACTGGCAGAAGATTGAAACGGGACACAAATTAAACCTAACGGGACACAAATTAAACCTACAATTGCTCGTCAGTGAACTAAGAAAATAAAACAGCTATAGCACATATTATTCAAAGAAAGAAACATATTTAACATGGAAAAACATACGGGGTTGATATTGCCTAAATATTCAATAGTGTGTTGATGAAAAATCCCAATACATTAAGGAGCTTGGTGGTGAAAAACCCAATTTGATATTAACTTGAGGGGTGAATTGGAATTGAAATGCAATTAAAAATCTGTATCACCCAATTACATAAGAAAATGGTGGGTAAAAACCCCAATTTGTGAATTCTTATCTGGAGCTCTGGATTCCCTATATAAGCAATTAAATTTTTTCTCAAAAAGCAGGGCCCACCTAAAACGCCTAGCGGGACAGGGCAGTAGAGCGCTTGCAGCATTGTTGAATTCATTAAGATCTACTTATATTTCACCAGAACAGCAATGTGCTATGTTTGACAGTCTAGTTACGTCTATTTTAAACTACGCCTCTGAAGTATGGGGTTTTCATCATGCAAAAGAAATCGAAACTGTACATAATAGATTTTGTAGATTTGTTTTAAAAGTACCCCAAAACACGCCTGTCTGTTGTATTATTGGCGATCTTGGTCATTTACCTATGTATGTTACTAGGAAACAAAAGTTGTTGAAATACTGGGTTAATATTATAAACAAGAAACCAGATATTGTATATGAAATATATCAAGTTCTAGTTGCTGACTGTAATAATGGTAAAGAAAATTGGGCCACACATGTTCGTAATTTACTTTTTCAACTTGGATTTAATTATTTATGGTATACACAAGAGAATATTAATGTAAACTTTGATATTTTGAATGAACGTCTGTTAGATCAATTTTATCAGAGCTGGCGTGAGTCTATAGAGAGCTCTGAAAAACTAATATTGTACAAAATGATAAAAACAGATTTTAAGATGGAACAATATATATCGAAAAATATCAATGTTAAAATGTTGTCTTTATTAAGATTTGGTGTATTAAAACTAAATATTGAAACTGGTCGTTACATAAAACAACGAAGGGAGGATAGAATTTGTAAATGTTGTACTATGCAATGTATAGAGAATGAATATCATTTTATTATGGTTTGTCCAGCATATAGACAGTATAGACTTAAATACTTCTCAAACTATTATCATACATGGCCAAATATCAACAAACTGTATTCACTACTACAAGTTCAAACAAAAACTGTTATTTACAATTTGATGTGTTTTTTGCGTGAAAGTTGGAAACTCAGAACTTTCATATTAACGTAGTTATATTTATGTATCTAATTGTCTTTTTTATCAACAAAATGTTCATATTGTTAATTATGACTGTTCTCTGCATTTTCTTATACCTATGTATTAACATAAATTCATGTTGCTTACACATGATAATGTTGTTATTTAAATGTGCTATAGCATAATTGTGCTTATTGCAATAAACGTATTTATCTTATCTTATCTTATCTAAATCCGCCTCTGATATCAACCTCTAGATGTCTTTCAATTACATTCAGTTTAGTGTGGGTTGATGTTTGATTGACCCCTGCTTTCATGATATTCATGTATTCATGAATAAGGTAGAATATTCATGAATATTCATGAATATTCCACTTCCATTCATGGTTACTATTCCAGTGTCAAAATTATTCATGAATAAGAAACATGAATTAAGTGGAATATACATGAATTCTTAATAACTGTTTGGAGACAACAAATAAATGTTCTTAAAATGCTAGACACTTATTTTATTATAGTATAATCAAGTTTCCTTAATTCGTAGTTGTTTTTTAGGGGTTATAAAACCCTTTTTGTCAACATGAATAAACATGAATTAACTTGAATGTTTGGACTTAAATTTTTTGGAATACTTTTCATGAATAAGAATGAATAATGAGGAATAAATTTTGGACTTAGAATATTTTCCCATTGTGTGACAAACATGAATAAGCATGAATAAAGCTGCATGATAATGACTCAGAATTATTTGTGGCAAACGGCATAGATAAATCAAATTTGTTCAAGGACTTTTGTATGTTTATTTTTACTTGATTGTTGATGCAGAATAACATACATGTATTCCACAGTTAAATGAAAAAAAAATATGAGGATCATTTTATTAGATAGATCATGTAGGTGAAATCCATAACATCTTCATGCAAAACATGTTTAGACTTTTTGCATACATTTCATGAATGAGAATGAATATAAATGAGGAATAAATTTTGGAATTTTTCCATTGTGTGACAAACACTAAAAAATGCTGCTTTTCAAGATTCCCCAACCAGTGGCAGATCCACGCTTCAGTGATTCCCTATATAAGCAACCAAATTTTTATCCAAAAAGGGGGGCCTGGGCCCCCTGCCCCCCCTAAATCCACCTCTGTCAACAGTTGTTTTGAAAAATGAAATGTCATCTTTTATATAATCCAAAAATATATTATTAAGTTTTAAAAAAATAAGTTCATATTTAATTTTTTCACCCCCCCCCCCCTTTTTGATTTAAAATTGGTTGTACCCCTTTGATACTCTTAAATTTCATTCTTTCCCAAACAATGCAGACTGGTGTCAATAATTATCATTATTAATGAATTACGTTTACCTATTGTAAAACGCTTCAATGACTTTGACAAAAGATTACAATGTAGACAAATGATTACAAGTGACTGGGAATAGAAAAACGTCATAATGACGTCAGCAAAATGATGTTTTTGACGCTTACAATACAAATGAAGATGTTTGATGAGGAGTGAAGTAATATAGCTGTCAAAACAAAGCAGATTTGTTATCAGATAAGTAAATTATATATATTTTGATTATATTTTTTTGCTGAATAACTATTTGTTGAAGCATTTTATAATAATTATTGATTAATTAAAATAAATATAAAACACCAGAAAGTAGCCTTTACATTTTGCAGTGTTAGTTTAATGATTTCCATTCAGGAATAACTGATAGATTTGTACAATATATTGTATTTCAAGGTAAAAATAATTCATGCTTCAGCCACTCTTATGATTGTGTGTGGCTAAATTAAAAGGGAAAAAAGGGGGGTAGGTACATTATTTGAAATGTCATGAAAAGGCTGAAGTGATATTCATGTTATTAATCTTACTCTATTGATATTTTAATAAAAACAACATTTGTTAAATTAGATTATTACATTGTATTATACCTGTTAGAAACTGTTTAATCTTGAGTGTTTATTTATAAAAACAAATATCAAGGACTTTTGATTCTTTGTGGAGTGATTTTTGATTTTGCAGGGGGAAACTCAGATGCATTTATTGATTAAAAGATCTGTTCAACTGTGAAGAATTTCAAGCAGAACAACTGCACCAAGATGTTATTTAGCATTTCTAGTTGGAAGTCCTGATACAGCAATTTTAATTACAGACAGGAAGAGAAGTTTACTTATGATAATAACACAAAAAATGAAAATTCAAAAAAAATCCTTTTAAATTATTTCATGAACTTTAGATGAACAGTTCATGAACTACAAGTGGACAAACAATGTTCATGAATTAAATTACTAATGAACAGTTCATAAACACAGTAGTTCATGTGTTCATGAATGATTCATGGACTGGTATGGTTCATGAACAAATTCATGAATCATTCATAAAAAAATCATGAACTATACATGAACAGGACATGAACTACAAATGGACAAGCGTGTTCATGAACTATAAAATCATGAACAATTCATGAATAATAAAAGTTCAAGAACTATTTTTGTTCATGAACTTTAATGAACCAAAGAGTTCATGAACACTTTCTGTTCATGAATAGTTCATTATTCACTGGTTCATGAACGTGCTTGTCCATTTGTAGTTCATGTCTAGTTCATTAACTGTTCATGAATCTTTTATGAACAATTCATGAATTATGTTCATGAATCATTCATGAATCATCCATGAACATTCATGAACTATTCATAATCATTTCGCAGGGGAATATTCATGGTTATTCTAGAATATTCAACCATTCAATATTCATGGTTATTCTAGAATATTCAACCATTCAATATTCATGAAATATTCACATTCAAGGTTATTTTAGAGTATGTATTTAGCATTCACTATTGGGATAGATATATATTTTACACTCATGGTGATTATAGAATATTCTATCATGCATTTTTCATGGACATCCTATTTCATATTCATGAATATTCTATAGATAATTATTCATGTTAATTCTTGGTTATTCAGTTCATACAATATTCATGTATATTCAAGCTTATTCAGTTCAAACAAGGTTATTCTAGAGTATGTATTTAGCATTCAATATTGGGATAGATATATCCCTGCTTTCCTGACCATGAATTATTCATGAATTTTCACGAACAATTCATGAATATTCATGAATAATATTCACGAATATTCATGTATATTCAAGGTGCCATTTAACATTCATGAATATTCATGAATATTCATGAACTGTTACCTTGAATATTCATGAATATTCGTGAATATTATTCATGAATATTCATGAATTGTTCGTGAATATTCATGAATAATTCATGGTCAGGAAAGCAGGGTTGTACATGTTACAATGAGCAAAGTCCATACCGCAGTCAGCTATAAAAGGCCCTGAAATTAAAAGACAATATAAAACAATTCAAACGAGAAAACTAACATGTCTGTTTAAGGTTACATCATCAAAATATGTAGGGTAGGTAGGTAGGTCGGTATTTTCTTTTTATTATTTTGTGCATTTTATTTTTTGCGCCATGATTTTGAATTGTGTGGTCCGTCTTGCATGGTCGGAGTTGTCCATGGGGCGAGAGTTCCCCTATTTATAATGATTGGATTATTTCTTACGACGGCAATAAAATGGCTTAGGGTGGGTGCTCAAAATAGGATCGGTCAGGTACCCGTAAACAAACATATATTTTTTTGGCCTTACTACATGTACTAAGAGCACCATTGAAATATATACAAATCACGAAAAACTACAAAATCCCAATTTGTGACTAAACCTTGCAAATTGAATTTCCTACTAAAAAAGTGATTTAAAAATCACTTATTTCAGTAAGTCCCCTGCATGACTGAACATGGCAATTTATGAGCTGCCATTTTATCACACCAAAACAGACAGATAAACAAAAATCTGTTATGGGTTTTTTTTGGAAAAAAAGTTTGTTTCCAGGTTTTGGTGAAAAAAATAATTTGTTTCGGACCCTGAGAAAAAAAATTGTTTGTTTCACCCTAAGCTGCCACTTTGTGTAATGCTAAAACGTTTTGATAATTATTTGGACTAAGCCCCCTGTCTATAAACAGCTGATAAAGTCTATTCAATAGTAACTTTTTTGTTCGTTGAAATGTGTGGGATTGTGCAGCACGTGTCATCGTGACATGTGTCCCTTCGCGGCCTTCAGTTTAGATTATACACTAGAGAAGAGACTATAAATGCGTACAAACCTGATGTCAAATGAAGATATACGGAATTTAAATAACGTTGATCCTTTAAATGTACGAAACACAAACACATAAGACAATTGTTCACATAAAATAGATAGTAAAATTTTCCAAATGAACGTCCATTAAAATTAAGTCTCTGAGGAATATTTCCCGCGCAAATGTCATGGAATAGACCAAAACGAATTTTAGGTGTGTGTTGTCATTAAAACATTCGGGTCAATGAAAACAGTTAGATTAAATATATAAATATGTTAACTATATTTATATTGGTTTTTCATAAAAGTGACTTTACCAGATTTATTTTTGTGGCAAACAACGGTAAATAGCCTATATCATCTTGACATGACATATGAAAACCCCTTAAGCATAATGGTGTGTGTATGGAATAGTCCATGGAATTGTCCAAACCGATAAAGGTGAAATACGTAGAATAATATTGCTGTGTCTATTGTGGACACAGCAATAAAATCAGATTTAAGATCCTTATGAGCCCGTAGTAAAGTAAAAAAAATTATTTTGTGCATTTTATTTTTTGCGCCATGATTTTGAATTGTGTGGTCCGTCTTGCATGGTCGGAGTTGTCCATGGGGCGAGAGTTCCCCTATTTATAATGATTGGATTATTTCTTACGACGGCAATAAAATGGCTTAGGGTGGGTGCTCAAAATAGGATCGGTCAGGTACCCGTAAACAAACATATATTTTTTTGGCCTTACTAAGAGCACCATTGAAATATATACAAATCACGAAAAACTACAAAATCCCAATTTGTGACTAAACCTTGCAAATTGAATTTTCTACTAAAAAAGTGATTTAAAAATCACTTATTTCAGTAAGTCCCCTGCATGACTGAACATGGCAATTTATGAGCTGCCATTTTATCACACCAAAACAGACAGATAAACAAAAATCTGTTATGGGTTTTTTTTGGAAAAAAAGTTTGTTTCCAGGTTTTGGTGAAAAAAATAATTTGTTTCGGACCCTGAGAAAAAAAATTGTTTGTTTCACCCTAAGCTGCCACTTTGTGTAATGCTAAAACGTTTTGATAATTATTTGGACTAAGCCGCCCCCCCCCCCCCCCCCCCCCGAAAATCAAATGGTTGTTGCCTTATCATGACTGACATTAGGGGATGAAATGCATATATATATATAGATGTCTATAAACAGCTGATAAAGTCTATTCAATAGTAACTTTTTTGTTCGTTGAAATGTGTGGGATTGTGCAGCACGTGTCATCGTGACATGTGTCCCTTCGCGGCCTTCAGTTTAGATTATACACTAGAGAAGAGACTTTAAATGCGTACAAACCTGATGTCAAATGAAGATATACGGAATTTAAATAACGTTGATCCTTTAAATGTACAAAACACAAACACATAAGACAATTGTTCACATAAAATAGATAGTAAAATTTTCCAAATGAACGTCCATTAAAATTAAGTCTCTGAGGAATATTTCCCGCGCAAATGTCATGGAATAGACCAAAACGAATTTTAGGTGTGTGTTGTCATTAAAACATTCGGGTCAATGAAAACAGTTAGATTAAATATATAAATATGTTAACTATATTTATATTGGTTTTTCATAAAAGTGACTTTACCAGATTTATTTTTGTGGCAAACAACGGTAAATAGCCTATATCATCTTGACATGACATATGAAAACCCCTTAAGCATAATGGTGTGTGTATGGAATAGTCCATGGAATTGTCCAAACCGATAAAGGTGAAATACGTAGAATAATATTGCTGTGTCTATTGTGGACACAGCAATAAAATCAGATTTAAGATCCTTATGAGCCCGTAGTAAAGTAAAAAAAATTATTTTGTGCATTTTATTTTTTGCGCCATGATTTTGAATTGTGTGGTCCGTCTTGCATGGTCGGAGTTGTCCATGGGGCGAGAGTTCCCCTATTTATAATGATTGGATTATTTCTTACGACGGCAATAAAATGGCTTAGGGTGGGTGCTCAAAATAGGATCGGTCAGGTACCCGTAAACAAACATATATTTTTTTGGCCTTACTAAGAGCACCATTGAAATATATACAAATCACGAAAAACTACAAAATCCCAATTTGTGACTAAACCTTGCAAATTGAATTTTCTACTAAAAAAGTGATTTAAAAATCACTTATTTCAGTAAGTCCCCTGCATGACTGAACATGGCAATTTATGAGCTGCCATTTTATCACACCAAAACAGACAGATAAACAAAAATATGTTATGGGTTTTTTTTGGAAAAAAAGTTTGTTTCCAGGTTTTGGTGAAAAAAATAATTTGTTTCGGACCCTGAGAAAAAAAATTGTTTGTTTCACCCTAAGCTGCCACTTTGTGTAATGCTAAAACGTTTTGATAATTATTTGGACTAAGTCGCCCCCCCCCCCCCCCCCCCCCCCCCCGAAAATCAAATGGTTGTTGCCTTATCATGACTGACATTAGGGGATGAAATGCATATAGATGTCTATAAACAGCTGATAATTATAGATTATCATTGGTCATCTCAACGAGATTGATTTTCTCGCTTGAGCTGGTACAGCGAAAGTGAGAAAAGGAATCGAGTTGAGATGACCAATGATAATCTGTTTATCGCTATTTTACCTATGACAACATTGTCAATTTCAATGTCAATTTCGTTAGCAATGCACGTGCCTGCTTAGTTTCTAGCGATAATTCTTCCATCTCAGGCAAGAAGCATGATATGAAGATTATCACAAAAAAAGATCAAAAGAAAAATGCGCAAAATAGCGATAAAGTCTATTCAATAGTAACTTTTTTGTTCGTTGAAATGTGTGGGATTGTGCAGCACGTGTGTCCCTTCGCGGCCTTCAGTTTAGATTATACACTAGAGAAGAGACTATAAATGCGTACAAACCTGATGTCAAATGAAGATATACGGAATTTAAATAACGTTGATCCTTTAAATGTACGAAACACAAACACATAAGACAATTGTTCACATAAAATAGATAGTAAAATTTTCCAAATGAACGTCCATTAAAATTAAGTCTCTGAGGAATATTTCCCGCGCAAATGTCATGGAATAGACCAAAACGAATTTTAGGTGTGTGTTGTCATTAAAACATTCGGGTCAATGAAAACAGTTAGATTAAATATATAAATATGTTAACTATATTTATATTGGTTTTTCATAAAAGTGACTTTACCAGATTTATTTTTGTGGCAAACAACGGTAAATAGCCTATATCATCTTCATTTGAAGAGGGGATTGCATAGTCCTTTGGAGCAATGCTAAGGGTGAAGCATTTGAAGAGGGGATTGCATAGTCCTTTTGAGCAATACTAAGGGTGAAGCATTTGAAGAGGGGATTGCATAGTCCTTAGGAGCAATACTAAGGGTGTAATTTGAAGAAGGGATTGCATAGTCCTTTGGAGCAATACTAAGGGTGTAGCATTTGATGAGGGGATTGCATAGTCCTTTGGAGCAATACTAAGGGTGAAGCATTTGAAGAGGGGATTGTATAGTCCTTTGGAGTAATACTAAGGATGAAGCATTTGAAGAGGGGATTGCATAGTCCTTTGGAGCAATACTAAGGGTGTAGCATTTAAAGAGGGGATTGCATAGTCCTTTGGAGCAATACTAAGGGTGTAGCATTTGAAGAGGGGATTGCAGTCCTTTGGAGCAATACTAAGGGTGTAGCATTTGAAGAGGGGATTGCATAGTCCTTTGGAGCAATACTAAGGGTGAAGCATTTAAAGAGGGGATTGTATAGTCCTTTGGAGTAATACTAAGGATGAAGCATTTGAAGAGGGGATTGCCTAGTCCTTTGGAGCAAAACTTAAGGGTGTAGCATTTGGAGAGGGGATTGCATAGTCCTTTGGAGCAAAACTAAGGGTGTAGCATTTGAAGAGGGGATTGCATAGTCCTTTGGTGTAATACTAAGGGTGAAGCATTTGAAGAGGGGATTGCATAGTCCTTTGGAAAAATACTAAGGGTGTAGAATATGAAGAGGGGATTGTATAGTCCTTTTGAGCAATACTAAGGGTGTAGCATTTGAAGAGGGGATTGTATAGTCCTTTGGAGCAAAACTAAGGATGTAGCATTTGGAGAGGGGATTGCATAATCCTTTTGGAGCAAAACTAAGGGTGTAGCATTTGAAGAGGGGATTGCATAGTCCTTTGGAGTAATACTAAGGGTGAAGCATTTGAAGAGGGGATTGCATAGTCCTTTGGAGCAAAACTTAAGGGTGTAGCATTTGGAGAGGGGATTGCATAGTCCTTTGGAGCAAAACTAAGGGTGTAGCATTTGAAGAGGGGATTGCATAGTCCTTTGGTGTAATACTAAGGGTGAAGCATTTGAAGAGGGGATTGCATAGTCCTTTGGAAAAATACTAAGGGTGTAGAATATGAAGAGGGGATTGTATAGTCCTTTTGAGCAATACTAAGGGTGTAGCATTTGAAGAGGGGATTGTATAGTCCTTTGGAGCAAAACTAAGGATGTAGCATTTGAAGAGGGGATAGCATAATCCTTTTGGAGCAAAACTAAGGGTGTAGCATTTGAAGAGGGGATTGCATAGTCCTTTGGAGTAATACTAAGGATGAAGCATTTGAAGATGGCATTGCATTGCATAGTCCTTTGGAGCAATACTAAGGGTGTAGCATTTGAAGAGGGGATTGCATAGTCCTTTGGAGCAATACTAAGGGTGTAGCATTTGAAGAGGGGATTGCATAGTCCTTTGGAGCAATACTAAGGGTGAAGCATTTGAAGAGGGGATTGTATAGTCCTTTGGAGTAATACTAAGGATGAAGCATTTGAAGAGGGGATTGCATAGTCCTTTGGAGCAAAACTTAAGGGTGTAGCATTTGGAGAGGGGATTGCATAGTCCTTTGGAGCAAAACTAAGGGTGTAGCATTTGAAGAGGGGATTGCATAGTCCTTTGGTGTAATACTAAGGGTGAAGCATTTGAAGAGGGGATTGCATAGTCCTTTGGTGTAATACTAAGGGTGAAGCATTTGAAGAGGGGATTGTATAGTCCTTTTGAGCAATACTAAGGGTGTAGCATTTGAAGAGGGGATTGTATAGTCCTTTGGAGCAAAACTAAGGATGTAGCATTTGAAGAGGGGATTGCATAGTCCTTTGGAGTAATACTAAGGGTGAAGCATTTGAAGAGGGGATTGCATAGTCCTTTGGAGCAAAACTAAGGGTGTAGCATTTGAAGAGGGGATTGTTTAGTCCTTTTGAGCAATACTAAGGGTGTATCATTTGAAGAGGGGATTGTATAGTCCTTTGGAGCAAAACTAAGGATGTGGCATTTGAAGAGGGGATTGCATAATCCTTTGGAGCAAAACTAAGGGTGTAGCATTTGAAGAGGGGATTGTTTAGTCCTTTTGAGCAATACTAAGGGTGTATCATTTGAAGAGGGGATTGTATAGTCCTTTGGATCAAAACTAAGGATGTGGCATTTGAAGAGGGGATTGCATAATCCTTTGGAGCAAAACTAAGGGTGTAGCATTTGAAGAGGGGATTGCATAGTCCTTTGGAGCAATACTAAGGGTGTATTTGAAGAAGGGATTGCATAATCCTTTGGAGTAATACTAAGGGTGAAGCATTTGAAGAGGCGATTGTATAGTCCTTTGGAGCAAAACTAAGGGTGTAGCATTTGAAGAGAGGATTGCATAGTCCTTTGGAGTAATACTAAAGGTGTAGCATTGGAAAAGGGGATTGCATATTCCTTTAGAGTAATACTAAGGGTGAAGCATTTGAAGAGGGGATTGCATAGTCCTTTGGAGCAATACTAAGGGTGTAGCATTTGAAGAGGGGATTGTATAGTCCTTCGGAGCAAAACTAAGGTTGAATCATTTGAAGAGGGGATTGCAAAGTCCTTTGGAGTTATACTAAAGGTGTAGCATTTGAAGAGGGGATTGCATAGTCCTTTGGAGCAATACTGCGGGTGAAGCATTTGAAGAGGGGATTGCATAGTCCTTTGGAGCAAAACTAAGGGTGTAGCATTTGAAGAGGGGATTGCATAGTCCTTTGGAGTAATACTAAAGGTGTAGCATTTGAAGAGGGGATTGCATAGTCCTTTGGAGTAATACTAAAGGTGTAGCATTTGAAGAGGGGATTGCATAGTCCTTTGGAGCAATAATACGGGTTTAGCATTTGAAGAGGGGATTGTATAGTCCTTTGGAGCAATACTAAGGGTGTAGCATTTGAAGAGGGGATTGCATAGTCCTTCGGAGCAAAACTAAGGGTGTAGCATTTGAAGAGGGGATTGCAAAGTCCTTTGGAGTAATACTAAAGGTGTAGCATTTGAAGAGGGGATTGCATAGTCCTTTGGAGCAATACTGAGGGTGAAGCATTTGAAGAGGGGATTGCATAGTCCTTTGGAGCAAAACTAAGGGTGTAGCATTTGAAGAGGGGATTGCATAGTCCTTTGGAGCAATACTAAGGGTGTATTTGAAGAAGGGATTGCATAATCCTTTGGAGTAATACTAAGGGTGAAGCATTTGAAGAGGGGATTGTATAGTCCTTTGGAGCAAAACTAAGGGTGTAGCATTTGAAGAGAGGATTGCATAGTCCTTTGGAGTAATACTAAAGGTGTAGCATTGGAAAAGGGGATTGCATATTCCTTAAGAGTAATATTAAGGTTGAAGCATTTGAAGAGGGGATTGCATAGTCCTTTGGAGCAATACTAAGGGTGTAGCATTTGAAGAGGGGATCGCATAGTCCTTCGGAGCAAAACTAAGGGTGTAGCATTTGAAGAGGGGATTGCAAAGTCCTTTGGAGTAATACTAAAGGTGTAGCATTTGAAGAGGGGATTGCATAGTCCTTTGGAGCAATACTGAGGGTGAAGCATTTGAAGAGGGGATTGCATAGTCCTTTGGAGCAAAACTAAGGGTGTAGCATTTGAAGAGGGGATTGCATAGTCCTTTGGAGTAATACTAAAGGTGTAGCATTTGAAGAGGGGATTGCATAGTCCTTTGGAGTAATACTAAAGGTGTAGTATTTGAAGAGGGGATTGCATAGTCCTTTGGAGCAATACTACGGGTGTAGCATTTGAAGAGGGGATTGTATAGTCCTTTGGAGCAATACTAAGGGTGTAGAAAATGAAGAAGGGATTGCATAGTCCTTTGGAGCAATACTAAGGGTGAAGCATTTGAAGAGGGGATTGCATAGTCCTTTGGAGCAATACTAAGAGTGTAGCATTTGAAGAGGGGATTGCATAGTCCTTTGGAGCAATACGAAGGGTGAAGCATTTGAAGAGGGGATTGCATAGTCCTTTTGAGCAATACTAAGGGTGAAGCATTTGAAGAGGGGATTGCATAGTCCTTTGGAGCAATACTAAGGGTGTAGCATTTGAAGAGGGGATTGCATAGTCCTTTGGAGCAATACGAAGGGTGAAGCATTTGAAGAGGGGATTGCATAGTCCTTTGGAGCAATACTAAGGGTGAAGCATTTGAAGAGGGGATTGCATAGTCCTTTGGAGCAATACTAAGGGTGTAGCATTTGAAGAGGGGATTGCATAGTCCTTTGGAGCAAAACTAAGGGTGTAGAATATGAAGAAGGGATTGCATAGTCCTTTGGAGCAATACTAAGGGTGTAGAATATGAAGAAGGGATTGCATAGTCCTTTGAGGCAATACTAGGACGGCGTGCACAAAGCTGAGTCTACAAACGTAACGTCTTCAAATAGCCAAAATCATTTACGACCCAGAAAACGTAAGCGTAACAAACACACTGGACACATAGTTTATCACCTAATCTTAAAAATAAACGTTCAACATGTTTCATTTTTTTCGAACATCTAAGTACAGCAAATGTACATTCTGAAAATCTATGAAAACACATACTAAGATCGGTGTAAAGGAATTAATAAGCGACTGTAGCATAAACCCTATTCAGAAAATAGCGTTAAAACATCATTTCTTTAAACTGTAACATAATAGCTGGACATTTACAAAATCCAGGTGTTAAGCCTGTACCAGCGAATCATTCATATTTTGCAGATTTGTTTAAACCTCGTGTTATGCACATTTGGAATATCGAGTCATTTCGAAAAAGAAAATAGCAAGTACATATCATTTTCACCGATTCTTCCATTAGCTAATATTTTACTATAATTACAAGTGTGGACACAGATGAGTGTGGATAGTATGTTGGATGTTTGACAGTGTTTTATGACAATAAAGTTCTATGTTTTTCCTATATGGTGTTAATAACTGTGTTGCACGGTGACAACCGATCTGAGCATTAGGAGTGTTATTTATTTTAATTTTTTTTTTTATGTTCAATACAGACATGGGGAGACAGTAATTACATTAGTTACCAAATGATTATGATAGAACATGTTCTACATCTTTGGTTTTGGATACATTTTGTAGCTGGGAGAGCAAGTGTTAATTTCTGTGTCGATTTGGTCTCTTGTGGAGAATTGTCTCATTGGCAATCATACCTCATCTTTTTTATATGTATTTGCTTACTATTGGTATGGTTCTATTTACATTACTTTGTGGTGGATCGTCAGTATCATTAGTAAATTTTTATGTTAAAATGTCGAATTTCTTCCTCAGATTAGAATACATTTATTGGTTTTAAGTAATGACAATGGCTTATGTCTGACATGATTATTGGGGCTAAATAAGAGAGGAAGTAAACCTCTGTGCTGATTTATATCAATTCTTTATATCTCCTCCAAAGCTGGTCGAAGCGCAGACAAATTTTGACCAATATAAAAATGATTTCACCAAAAGAACCTTTGTGAGCATGCTTCAAAGACTCATAACTGCTCCAAAAGTAATCTGATAGAATTTGAAGCATGTCAAGCAGATATCATCAACATCTACTTAATCAGTCTTAATATGCCTAAATACCTAAAAAGCTATTTAGTACTCAAAAGGTATTGCAAAATTATTCCTTTTCATTTTTGGTTTTGTTATATGGATACAAATATAAGTGATACATGTACCAATACAGTATTTGTTGTGGTATGCAAGTGTAGTAATTAACATTTACTGGAAACCTGAACGGTTGGGGCTAGTATGGACACAACATTCAAGCTGGATACAGCTCTGAATTTGGATTGTGGTTAAATAGTTGACACAACATAGGTTTCTGACACAGATTGAATGTGGTCTATTAAGAACTTCAACTTAAAATTTTTAAATTGGACATTTATCTATTTTGGTCCAATATCCAAAATCTAAATACATGGTTAAATTCAGAATATCATAGAACCCGAAGAATTCAATTTTTGATGAAATCAAATAATGTTTAATTTTAGACCCTTTAGACCTCCATGTGGACCAATTTGATAACCAGGCCCAAATATTAAAAATCTAAATACACGGTTAGATTCAGCATATTGAAGAACCCCACATATTCAATTTTTGTTGAAATGAAAAAGTTCAATTTTTGACCCTTTGGATCTTAATGTAGACCAATTTGAAAACGGGACAATACTGTGCAATTGAATATTCCTGGCTATTGGCAATACTGTGCAATTGAAAATTTCTTGCTATTGCGCAATATTGTGCAATTAGATATTTTTTGCTATTGTGCAATACAGTGCAATTAAAAATTTCTTGCTATTGCACAATACTGTTCAATTGGAGATTTCATGCTATTGTGCAATTATGTGCAATTGAACAATACTGTGCAATTAAAGATTTCTTGCTATTGCAGAATACTGTGCAATTGAAAATTTCTTGCTATTGCACAATACTTAGTATAATAATTTTTGACCCTGATTGGGACCAACTTGAAAACTGGGCCCATAATCAAAAATCTAAGTACATGTTAAGACTCACCATATCAAAGAACCCCAAAGATAATTTTTTTTTTTAAAATCAAGCTAATTTTAATTTTGGACCCTTTGGACCTTAATGTAGATCAATTTAAAAACAGGACCAAAAATTAAGAATTTTAACACGGTTAGATTTGGCATATCAAAGAAGCACAATAATTCATTTTTTTTATGAAAGCAAACAAAGTTTAATTTTGGCCCCTTATTCCTTTGGACCAAAACTCCCAAAAATAATCCAAACCTTCCTTTTGTGGTCATAAACCTTTATAGATTTCTATTAACATATGCTAAAGGTATTGTTAAATAAACCAAGAAAAATGCTTATTTGGGACTTGTTTTTGGTTCCTAAATCCTACACTGTTTGGACTAAAACTACCAAAATCTATTCCAACCCTCCTTGTGTGGCCATAGACCTTATGTTAAAAAATCATAGATTTCTGTTTAAATAATACTTGAGTTATAAAGCAAAAACCAAGAACAATGCTAATAAATTTGGGCCCTTTTTCCTAAACTGTTGAGACCAAAATACCCAAAATCAATCCCAGCCTTCCTTTCATGGTCATAAACCTTGTGTCTAAATTTCATATATTTCTATTGACTTTTACTTAAGTTAGAGTGCGAAAACCAAATGTCTTTGGATGAAGACGATGACGCAAACGTGATACCAATGTACAACCAAAATGTTTTCAATTTTTGCGGTCGTATAAAAATGATCTCAAATCAAATTTCTACTGGAGTTTGCAACAATAATTATTCAACTACTCATTTTAATAAAATAAAGTATTAAAATATAAATGTCATACAATCATGGTGATGATGTGCAGCCCCGCTAGCATATAATGTTAAAAAGGTACATAAAGTGAAGCTGCCAAAAATTGAACTTAAACTGAGTTTAGAGGTAATAAGCATTATATACACATTTCACTAAATTTAGTTGAGACAAACTTAAAATTTTTCCATTTGTGAAAGGGCATAACCCTAGAATGATAATCAAAGTGCTTGTAATCACTGAATGGCTATTAAAGACTGCTTAAATTTATCAGTTGGTAGTAAAGTGAATTTTGCATTGTATATTGTATATACATGTATAGCATTATTTTAAGTTGACTCAACTACTATTCTGGACAGACAAATCTAAACTCCAATTTTTAAAGAAGATTTCATAAAGCATTGGTTTTAGGTAATTCAACAACCATTCTGGACAAAGAAATAACTCCAATTTATTGTCTGGAATCTACAAAGATGTTTGTTTTTGGCCCTTAATTCCTAGACTGTTTGCCCCATAACCCACAAAATAGACCTCAACCTTCTACTTATGGTATTCAATATTATGGTACAATTTCAGAACAATTGAAATACTTATACACGACTTTTTGTACGGACACTAGATTAATGCTCGTTTTGGTCACCTTTGGAACCCTTATTCCTAAACCTTAGGGACTATATATATATCCCCCCAAAACAATCCTAAGCTTCCTTTTATGATTTTAAATATTACTGTGGATTCATTATTATTCTTTGGATACCAATTTTCGTGGCTTTCGTGGGTAGAGTCTAACCTCGAAATTAAATGTTCAACGAGTAACAAATATTCTATAGGCTTGTATGCAGACTTTGGCAAAACCATGAAATTAAATATCCATGAAAATGCAAATTTTCTTTAATCCACAAAAATTGGTACCCACGAAAATAAATGAATCCACAGTATGTTATAATTTTAAGGCTTCCTTTTTACTTAAACTGAAGTTATTATCAAGAAACCATCTGTCTTGTGAAGAGGACGACAGGATACCTACATGTATTTCAACTGCAAAAATTTCTGTGGTTGTTTAAAAATTTCAAACATGTACCGGTACAATGAAATATTGTTTTAGAAATTGATAAGCCTAGATATGCCTTATAATTTTCCCCCACATAGTTGAAGGACCATTTACACTCAGAGCCGAGTCATCAGTAGGCAGCTAGTACAGATGTATTAAAACAACCTAGCATCATATTGATAGTAGTGGTAGAAGTATTCTCGGGTAAATTTGTTCTTTTTTTTTATAATATGTTTGGTTCAAATCAAAATAGAATGCTTTTATCTCCCAAAATACTCAGAGGCAGATTTAGTGGGGGCCCAGCCCCCCTTTTAGGAAAAAAATTTGGTTGCTTATATAGGGAATCACTGAAGCATGACTGGAGCAGGCCCCCTCTTAGGTCAGTCAGTGGGCCCCCACTTATGAACATTTCTGGATCCGCCACTGATACTTACATTGTACATTGTAAATAGAGGTGATACTACTCTGACAAATCCTTGTACATGGGAGTTTTCTGTCAAATCTTTATTTCACAAAGAATGATTTGCATAACAATGAACTGAGCTCAAAGCAAAGTATTCAATAATACACTTAGACAAAGAGCTAAATTCAGTGATATACTTTGTACTACAGGTCCTTCATTAACATCCATCGACCAAAACCACATCTCAAAAACATTCCATACTACATGGTTGGATTCAGAAGTCCTGAAAAATACATGATATATACACAGGTTAAAACTTTCTTGTGGTACAATCATTCCGCAGAGCTCCAGATAAGCTGCGTATTTGCGTGATCACGCAATACAAATAATAGAAAACCCAATGCAATTGCCAATTGCAGGGTTCAATAACCCAATTAATTCAAAGGAAACCCCAATTATATGCCAAAAACATGAGTTCTCAACCCCTTTGTTGGCTACCGTTTGCGTTATTTACCTTTATCTGTTTTCACTTGTTGCGTAAATCTATTTTGATTGTATTTATAATTGGAAATGTCCTTTCGTTATAAAAATAGTTCCCTGCATCAAGTAGCTGAAATGGGTCCCTGTTGGAATTTTCCTTTGCTCAAAAGGTACACATGTTTTTGAAATCATTTCGATTTTCTCGGCATTTATCCAATTAGCGTGTGTCATGTTGTCATATATTTTTCTAATTGCTCGAGATTTATCATAACATACATTGAATTAAAACGAAAGTGCATGAATGTCCGATAAAAATATTGAATAGAAGCATGTTTTCAGCTTCTTTTGAATAACTGAGGGAAAGATATGATGATAACAACACTCAGCCAGTGTTTTTAGGAAGCGTCCGTCGAACCCATGGGCGTGTTTGCGTACCTTAACGAGAATATTGCTAATAAACACGGGACTTCGTCAAAAACTGAATCAGTTAATTGCCGTTAGAAAATGTGAAAGGCCAAACGATATCAATTATGAAATGATATGTAATTGGAAACCAAAAGTTCTAATAAGGGATAACTTAACCCAGGTTTATGTAAATTGAATAAAACAAAAACATTCAAGTATAATTACGAGTTTATATACAATGTATATACTATTTTTTTTCGTTTTACGGTTAATGAGTGAATGCACACACAGGCATTCCTCTCGGAATTTTTATATATAGGTATATCAGAGAAAAAAAGATCTGAGACGAGTGCCTTGGAATAGACATATCCGTTATTTACAGTTTACATAAGTTGTGAGAAAATACAAAACTGGCAGAAGATTGAAACGGGACACAAATTAAACCTAACGGGACACAAATTAAACCTACAATTGCTCGTCAGTGAACTAAGAAAATAAAACAGCTATAGCACATATTATTCAAAGAAAGAAACATATTTAACATGGAAAAACATACGGGGTTGATATTGCCTAAATATTCAATAGTGTGTTGATGAAAAATCCCAATACATTAAGGAGCTTGGTGGTGAAAAACCCAATTTGATATTAACTTGAGGGGTGAATTGGAATTGAAATGCAATTAAAAATCTGTATCACCCAATTACATAAGAAAATGGTGGGTAAAAACCCCAATTTGTGAATTCTTATCTGGAGCTCTGGATTCCCTATATAAGCAATTAAATTTTTTCTCAAAAAGCAGGGCCCACCTAAATCCGCCTCTGATATCAACCTCTAGATGTCTTTCAATTACATTCAGTTTAGTGTGGGTTGATGTTTGATTGTTGTACATGTTACAATGAGCAAAGCCCATACCGCAGTCAGCTATAAAAGGCCCTGAAATTAAAAGACAATATAAAACAATTCAAACGAGAAAACTAACATGTCTGTTTAAGGTTACATCATCAAAATATGTAGGGTAGGTAGGTAGGTCGGTATTTTCTTTTTATTATTTTGTGCATTTTATTTTTTGCGCCATGATTTTGAATTGTGTGGTCCGTCTTGCATGGTCGGAGTTGTCCATGGGGCGAGAGTTCCCCTATTTATAATGATTGGATTATTTCTTACGACGGCAATAAAATGGCTTAGGGTGGGTGCTCAAAATAGGATCGGTCAGGTACCCGTAAACAAACATATATTTTTTTGGCCTTACTACATGTACTAAGAGCACCATTGAAATATATACAAATCACGAAAAACTACAAAATCCCAATTTGTGACTAAACCTTGCAAATTGAATTTCCTACTAAAAAAGTGATTTAAAAATCACTTATTTCAGTAAGTCCCCTGCATGACTGAACATGGCAATTTATGAGCTGCCATTTTATCACACCAAAACAGACAGATAAACAAAAATCTGTTATGGGTTTTTTTTGGAAAAAAAGTTTGTTTCCAGGTTTTGGTGAAAAAAATAATTTGTTTCGGACCCTGAGAAAAAAAATTGTTTGTTTCACCCTAAGCTGCCACTTTGTGTAATGCTAAAACGTTTTGATAATTATTTGGACTAAGCCCCCTGTCTATAAACAGCTGATAAAGTCTATTCAATAGTAACTTTTTTGTTCGTTGAAATGTGTGGGATTGTGCAGCACGTGTCATCGTGACATGTGTCCCTTCGCGGCCTTCAGTTTAGATTATACACTAGAGAAGAGACTATAAATGCGTACAAACCTGATGTCAAATGAAGATATACGGAATTTAAATAACGTTGATCCTTTAAATGTACGAAACACAAACACATAAGACAATTGTTCACATAAAATAGATAGTAAAATTTTCCAAATGAACGTCCATTAAAATTAAGTCTCTGAGGAATATTTCCTGCGCAAATGTCATGGAATAGACCAAAACGAATTTTAGGTGTGTGTTGTCATTAAAACATTCGGGTCAATGAAAACAGTTAGATTAAATATATAAATATGTTAACTATATTTATATTGGTTTTTCATAAAAGTGACTTTACCAGATTTATTTTTGTGGCAAACAACGGTAAATAGCCTATATCATCTTGACATGACATATGAAAACCCCTTAAGCATAATGGTGTGTGTATGGAATAGTCCATGGAATTGTCCAAACCGATAAAGGTGAAATACGTAGAATAATATTGCTGTGTCTATTGTGGACACAGCAATAAAATCAGATTTAAGATCCTTATGAGCCCGTAGTAAAGTAAAAAAAATTATTTTGTGCATTTTATTTTTTGCGCCATGATTTTGAATTGTGTGGTCTGTCTTGCATGGTCGGAGTTGTCCATGGGGCGAGAGTTCCCCTATTTATAATGATTGGATTATTTCTTACGACGGCAATAAAATGGCTTAGGGTGGGTGCTCAAAATAGGATCGGTCAGGTACCCGTAAACAAACATATATTTTTTTGGCCTTACTAAGAGCACCATTGAAATATATACAAATCACGAAAAACTACAAAATCCCAATTTGTGACTAAACCTTGCAAATTGAATTTTCTACTAAAAAAGTGATTTAAAAATCACTTATTTCAGTAAGTCCCCTGCATGACTGAACATGGCAATTTATGAGCTGCCATTTTATCACACCAAAACAGACAGATAAACAAAAATCTGTTATGGGTTTTTTTTGGAAAAAAAGTTTGTTTCCAGGTTTTGGTGAAAAAAATAATTTGTTTCGGACCCTGAGAAAAAAAATTGTTTGTTTCACCCTAAGCTGCCACTTTGTGTAATGCTAAAACGTTTTGATAATTATTTGGACTAAGCCGCCCCCCCCCCCCCGAAAATCAAATGGTTGTTGCCTTATCATGACTGACATTAGGGGATGAAATGCATATATATATATAGATGTCTATAAACAGCTGATAAAGTCTATTCAATAGTAACTTTTTTGTTCGTTGAAATGTGTGGGATTGTGCAGCACGTGTCATCGTGACATGTGTCCCTTCGCGGCCTTCAGTTTAGATTATACACTAGAGAAGAGACTATAAATGCGTACAAACCTGATGTCAAATGAAGATATACGGAATTTAAATAACGTTGATCCTTTAAATGTACGAAACACAAACACATAAGACAATTGTTCACATAAAATAGATAGTAAAATTTTCCAAATGAACGTCCATTAAAATTAAGTCTCTGAGGAATATTTCCCGCGCAAATGTCATGGAATAGACAAAAACGAATTTTAGGTGTGTGTTGTCATTAAAACATTCGGGTCAATGAAAACAGTTAGATTAAATATATAAATATGTTAACTATATTTATATTGGTTTTTCATAAAAGTGACTTTACCAGATTTATTTTTGTGGCAAACAACGGTAAATAGCCTATATCATCTTGACATGACATATGAAAACCCCTTAAGCATAATGGTGTGTGTATGGAATAGTCCATGGAATTGTCCAAACCGATAAAGGTGAAATACGTAGAATAATATTGCTGTGTCTATTGTGGACACAGCAATAAAATCAGATTTAAGATCCTAATGAGCCCGTAGTAAAGTAAAAAAAACTGTAAAAAGCCTTATTTAATAAGATTTGCTCGATTAACCTTGAAGTGAAGACTAATAAAAAATTGCGTGTATAGTGAACCCCCTAAATAAAATAATACTGTGTTCTAGACCACTTCCCCTTTCGGTGATCTACAGAAATGATTTTTTACTATATAGTATGTTAACTACTTCTTACACATAACGAACTACATTCCAAACTCATCCACAATGACCGATTTGGATTTTTTTAGGTGAAGTTTGAATGACGTCATAGTACGAATCCGAAAAAAGTATTGTACGAAAATGCAAGAATATACGTTGAATTTGTACAAAATCCAGGTCAAAAACTCAATTTTATGCTTATTTAAGGTTACACATATTTTTGCCGTTTGTCCATGTTAGTTTCATTCTTTATAGATTTAATTTTGATAACCTTTTTGATTATGTAAATTTTAATAGCTGGCTCTAATCATTTTATCCTTAAAAAAAAACTTTCTATCCAAAATATATGTTTAACACGGTTGTATTAAGCTACTTTTAAAAGAGCATTTGTGGCCGTCAATTTTGTGCACGCCGTCTAGGGGTATAGCATATGAAGCGGGAATTGCCTATGCTTTTGGTGTAATACTAGGGATGTAAAATTCGAATCAGAGATTGTCTATGCTTTTGGAGCAATTCTTAAAGTTAATTATGAGAAATAGAACTATACTTGATCTTTTATGATGAAACCAAAGATGTAGCATTTGAAACAGACTATACATATACTTAATCAATAATGGGTGTTTTAGAGCAAAATTTAAAAACCCTGTATTGGAGAGAGAAAAAAACAAAAAGTATGAAATCTGAAACAAATTCCCCCCAAAAAAATTTACGGGTTAGAATTTTTCATCGGGAAGCCGCACGCATAAGACGCGGGAGAGCTACCGGTGGTCTTTCGACCGTCGAGGCCGGCGAACTACCGGTATATTCTCGGTAAAGAAATTTTACGCGTGAGAATTTTTCATCGGCTTCCGGGAAGCCGCACGTTGGACGCGGGCGAGCTACCGCGGGTCCATCGACCATCAAGACCTCATGACGTTGCAAGTCCTAACCCGAACCCTAACACCCTAACCCTAACCCTGGAGCCCTCATTCCTAGTGTACTCTTTTTTCGATGAAAAATTCTGACTTCTTCAAATGTTGTACCGATGCTCTATTTTCTCAGCCCTGGACTTCTAGAGAAACCCACACCAGCCTGAGAGAATGTTTCAACCGGACCCGGCTACGTACCTACTACCGCGATAGACCTCGATGGGTCGGCCACGTACCTACCGCGGTCAAAACCCGTTGGACACCTGCGGTAGTCAGCGAAGGATCGGCCTCGTACCTACCGCGCGGTAGAGACCCGTTGTAGCCCTTCGGTGGGCCGGCCACATAGGTACAGCGGTAAACACCCTCAGTATAGGCATCGACGGGTCGGCCTCGTACCTATCGCAGTAGAGACTCGCGGTAGCCCTCGATGGATCGGCCACGTAGGTACCGCGGTTTACACCCACCAGTGTCCCGCGGTAGTCATCGATGGGTCGGCCTCGTACATACCGCGCTTGAGACCCGAGGTTGTAAACGATGTACATACCGCGGAAGAGACCCGCTAAGGTCCCGCGGTAGCTCTCGATGGGTCGGTCTCGTACGTACCCGCGGTAGGCCGGCCCACGTACCTACCCGCGATAGCCCTCGGTAGACCGACCACGTACCTTCCCGCGGTAGCCCTCGCTAAGCCGACCACATACCTTCCCGCGATAGCCCTGGATAGGCCGCCCAAGTACCTACCCGCGGTAGCCCTCGATAGGCTGGCCTACGTACCTACCCGCAGAAGAGACCCGCGGTAGCTTACACAGACCACGATAGGCCGCCCACGAACCTTCCTGCGGTAGAGACCCGCGGTAGCCCATGATAGGCTGGCCCACGTACCTACCCGCAGTAGAGACCCGCGGTAACTTACATAGCCCACGATAGGCCGCCCACCTACCTTCCTGCGGTAGAGACCCGCGGTAGCCCATGATAGGCTGGCCACTAACCTACCGCAGTAGCCCTCAATAGGCCGACCCCGTACATACCCGCGGTCGAAATACCCGTTTGTGTTTTCAGTAGATCATTACTTAAAAATGGAAGCAGATTGTAAGTTTTTTTACTTTGACTTGAGAAAAACATAAAATATCTTGGAAAATAGCTACATTGCCTATTAATAGGTTTTTTTTTTTGTGTTCCTAAGCTGAGGCTCTTCCGACTAATAGTATCTAGATTTCTAAAATCCTAAAATACGACACACCCAGGGCAGGTACGGTCGCCCGTCGACCCGATGGTTTCCCGCTATCCATCAGACACATTACTTGTTTACCGTTCTGACCGGGAAGGAATTTTCGAAATAAAAAAAAAAAAAACGTTGGCCTTCGAAAAATGAAGAAAATCTGTCACTGGCTGGCATTGGGTCTTACAGCGGACAGCGGGGGAAAATATACCATCGTGACAATATTCATACGAGGATGAAATTGATTATCGAGGATAGGGTTTTAACTACCTCGACTGGCTTTACAGCCCTCGAACTGTCGGTTTGATCATGAACAACAAATGGAAGTTTTTAACTACGTCGACAGCTGGCTTTACAGCTTTCGAACGGTCTCAGATCTGTTCTAAGTGTTTTTGTTGTTGTGATATACAAGTACCCGGCCACGTCCACTCTGTGTTTTTGTTAGATGTGCTTATATTTGTATCCATCTGATGAGTTAGGCCTGTTTCAACTAATTTTTATAGTTCGTTCTCATGTTGTATTGTAACACCACTGTCCCAGGTAAGGGAATGGTTGGGTTCCCGCTAACATGTTTAACCCCGCATCATTCTGTATGTATGTGCCTGTCCTTAGTCAAGAGCCGGTTTTTAAAAAAATTGTTCAACACTTGTCATTTTGGGGCCTTTTATAGTTAACTATATGGAATGGGCTTTGCTCATCGTTGAAGGCCGTATGGTGACCTATAGTTGTTAATTTATGTGTCAGTTGGTCTCTTTTGAAGATTTGTCTCATTGGCAATCATAACAAATTTTTTTTTATATTTAAGCTCGGTCTTTCGGGGATATAAAACAGTGGCATGTAAAACAAACATTATGTATATTTGGTCTTTCGGAGCAATACTAAAAGTTTAGCATGTGAAACATATTATGTATATACTTGGCCTTGCATAGTAAAATTAAAGGTTTAGCATGTTCAACAACTATATATACTTGGCCTTTCCGAGCAATTCCGATACTGCGGTTTAGTATGTGGATGAAGCGGAGGTTGCTTGGCCTACAATCTCGTTGGCTACTTCGTGTAGAATTAAAATTTTAAATTTATCCAGTATATATAAACTAGGTATTTTAAGTGGTGATTAACTCGAATTTAAAATGTGATAAATTTTCCACTTGATCAAAATTAACATTAAAATGCCATTTAAACAACCACTAGATTTGAATGGATTAATTGCATTTTTGATTTGACCATATTTTAGTACGCCCCATGCTGTGATTCAAACTATTGTCCTTTCAGTGGGAACATTAAATATGTAGGTTGGTGTAAGCTAGAATATCACAGTGATTTGTAGACAAAACATTACTGATGTAATGGGAGGGGGGGCTTTCTATCACAGATCACAGCCTTGGTGTGATAAAATATAAGGGGAGAAGTGGTATCATTGCCGATTAGCCAACTACCCACCAGAGTTAAAATAAATTTGATGTTAATATAAAAATAATGAGATGCGGTATGCTTGCCAATGTTACAACCATCCACCAGAGTTAAAATAAAGTGGACTGAATTTTTGGCTCTCTCTTGACACCATTTGCGAGTATGGTCTTGGGGAAATGATGATAGTCTGTCAGAAGGGGACGATAAATGGGTGACCCGTGTTAAGAGAGAGTCATATCTATAATCTCTTGCACGTCAAAGACACCCTTGTAGATTTTGAAAAAGAGCAGGTCAATGCCGCTACAAGGCAGCACTCGCACCCGCAAAGTGGACAGGGATTTATATAAGTTGATTCTCTTTATTTCCTCCAATATACTGAAGATTTACAGCAATAACACATCTCACAAGAATCATCGACGTGACGTGGAAGGGTTGTAATACAGACCATAATCAACAATAACATAGCATTGGTAATGGAACTGGGAATGTGTTCAAGGAGCATGAACCCGACCAAAGAGCAGAGAACTGCACAAGGCCAATAATTGGTCTTCAACACAGCGAGACTGAAATCCCGCACCCTATAGCTGGTTCCTTAACAAACGTGTTTACTAGTTAAGTGATAATGGACGTCCCAAATAAAAAGGGTAAGGGTTCTACAATAAAAAGACAGTTTGTTCTCATGGAAGAAATCATTACCGACTTTATAAGGAGAACTAATGTTAAATCTGGTAAAAAGATACAGTAGTTTATTTTTAATCATAACAAGTACACAGACGACAACCTCCTGTTCCACTCCGACATCCCCACCCACCACAAGTACACAGACGACAACCTCCTGTCCCACTCCGACATCCCCACCCACCACAAGTACACAGACGACAACCTCCTGTCCCACTCCGACATCCCCACCCACCACAAGTACACAGACGACAACCTCTTGTCCCACTCCGACACCCCCACCCACCACAAGTACACAGACGACAACCTCCTGTCCCACTCCGACATCCCCACCCACCACAAGTACACAGACGACAACATCATGTCCCACTCCGACATCCCCACTCACCACAAGTACACAGATGACAACCTCCTGTCCCACTCCGACATCCCCACCCACCACAAGTACACAGACGACAACCTCCTGTCCCACTCCGACACCCCCACCCACCACAAGTACACAGACGACAACCTCCTGTCCCACTCCTACATCCCCAACCACCACAAGTACACAGACGACAACCTCCTGTCCCACTCCGACATCCCCACCCACCACAAGTACACAGATGACAACCTCCTGTCCCACTCCGACATCCCCACCCACCACAAGTACACAGACGACAACCTCCTGTCCCACTCCGACATCCCCACCCACCACAAGTACACAGACGACAACCTCCTGTCCCACTCCGACATCCCCACCCACCACAAGTACACAGATGACAACCTCCTGTCCCACTCCGACATCCCCACCCACCACAAGTACACAGACGACAACCTCCTGTCCCACTCCGACATCCCCACCCACCACAAGTACACAGACGACAACCTCCTGTCCCACTCCTACATCCCCAACCACCACAAGTACACAGACGACAACCTCCTGTCCCACTCCGACATCCCCACCCACCACAAGTACACAGACGACAACCTCCTGTCCCACTCCTACATCCCCAACCACCACAAGTACACAGACGACAACCTCCTGTTCCACTCCGACATCCCCACCCACCACAAGTACACAGACGACAACCTCCTGTCCCACTCCGACACCCCCATCCACCACAAGTACACAGACGACAACATCATGTCCCACTCCGACATCCCCACCCACCACAAGTACACAGACGACAACAGCATGTCCCACTCCGACATCCCCACCCACCACAAGTACACAGACGACAACATCATGTCCCACTCCGACATCCCCTAACCCACCACAAGTACACAGACGACAACCTCCTGTCCCACTCCGACATCCCCATCCACCACAAGTACACAGACGACAACATCATGTCCCACTCCGACATCCCCACCCACCACAAGTACACAGACGACAACCTCCTGTCCCACTCCGACATCCCCACCCACCACAAGTACACAGACGACAACCTCCTGTCCCACTCCGACATCCCCACCCACCACAAGTACACAGACGACAACCTCCTGTCCCACTCCGACATCCCCAACCACCACAAGTACACAGACGACAACCTCCTGTCCCACTCCGACATCCCCACCCACCACAAGTACACAGATGACAACCTCCTGTCCCACTCTGACATCTCCACCCACCACAAGTACACAGACGACAACCTCCTGTCCCACTCCGACACCCCCATCCACCACAAGTACACAGACGACAACCTCCTGTCCCACTCCGACACCCCTATCCACCACAAATACACAGACGACAACCTCCTGTCCCACTCCGACATCTCCATCCACCACAAGTACACAGACGACAACCTCCTGTCCCACTACGACACCCCCATCCACCACAAGTACACAGACGACAACCTCCTGTCCCACTCCGACATCTCCATCCACCACAAGTACACAGACGACAACCTACTGTCCCACTCCGACATCTCCATCCACCACAAGTACACAGACGACAACCTCCTGTCCCACTCCGACATCTCCATCCACCACAAGTACACAGACGACAACCTCCTGTCCCACTCCGACACCCCCATCCACCACAAGTACACAGACGACAACCTCCTGTCCCACTCCGACATCCCCACCCACCACAAGTACACAGACGACAATCTCCTGTCCCACTCCGACATCCCCACCCACCACGTAACGTCGAAGTCAATGTGCCTTTATTTAAAACCAATGTAAATGAGAGATTTATCAATGTAATTAAAGTTTTCAGCTTTATCTAAACACCAAATCAAACTGGATGATGAACTGTTAAAACGGCATTGAAATAAAACCTGGAATTAATCCAATATGGAAGATTAGGGCCATTTAAAACGATTTGAGATGGATCAAATTTTAGAAAAAAGACAATAACATATTTGTCATCGATATGAAAAAAATATTCGTTTATTCATTTGAACTTAAATTTAACGTCCCATGCAAATCAAATTCTATAAAATAACATAACACGTCAAATAAGTGTTTTTTTTACTGAGAATTAAGGTTATTATAAATTAATGTTTTCGAATTATTTAGCAGTTCAGATAAACATTTCACAATAATTTAACATATCGTATCTTTTGAAAAAAACATTTTATTTTGATCGAAAAATTATAAATGTAACAACCGTCTATAGATTTGTTTTGTATATAATTTGATTTTTTTAGTAAGTGTGTTTTTAGTGGTAGTTTGTATAGTCCTTTATACACGTATTCAAAGATGATTCTATAATAGATACAATTGTGTAAACATATACATAAAAGTACAGGATAAATGAAATAGCACACTATGTTGAAGCATATTTGATTGCTCGCCAAATCATATGACAATTGTTATATTGAACTTTGAAAGGTAGTTAATTCTATCATGGTAGAAGGTCAAATAATAAGTACTCAAGAAATAGAGGAATCCAGAGAAAGATGTGTATGTAGGGTATACATGTAACAATAATACTTTCTTAAAAAATACAATTCACCTGGTATATCCTGCGATGATTATAAAACGTATATATAAAAGATAAGAACCTTAGTCAATGTTACACAAGATAAGTCTTAACGATCTCTAAACCTGACTCTATCAGAAGATGCACGTTTGGGCGTATTGGTATATTATGTTACGTTTTCACGTCGACATTAAGACTCAGTTTTCAAGTCGTCTTAAATTTTGGGCTAATCCTCAAATTTACGTGTAGATTACAGGTATATTCATATTTTTATTATTTGCAAATATTACATATGTAATTAATTGATTTTGTTTCTATGTTCCCTTCACTTTGACAGACAATTTCTGCTGCTGTTAACGTACAACGTGCAGACATAAAACATTATGTGTTACTCGGTAGCGTTAATCTGGTATGTATATTGGCGCTAAATGAAGTTCAATGATAAGATACATATTTATTCTTGATGAAATCCGCTTATATGAAATTGAGAATGGGAATGAAGAATGTGTCAAAGAGACAACAACTCGTCTAAAGGCTAGAGTACTGCCGATGGATATCATGCAAACAACTGGTTTTAGAATGCATGTGTTTATTTTCTGTGTAAAGACCCTATGAGTGAATCAAAATAAATACCAAAATACAAAATCCTTAACAACCTTACAACAGTTTCGTAACTACTAGTATATCCCTTAAAGGTTTGGTTAGCTATTGAGTTAATGCCGACATTTTGGTGCTTTGTATAGAATAATACCATAGAAATTTACATGGTAAATATTTTAACGTATAAGATGTCTGCATGTTAATTAACCATTGACAATGGTGTAATGGCATAACAAAATGATTTACAAAACAACATACATAAACATTGAAATATGAAAAACAGCAAAGAAAGGGCAAGCACACAATAACATGCTCCTGACTTGGGACAGACAAACACAGAAAGTTGCGGAGTTAATTTATTTTAAACTTGAGGCGTCAACCCTTCTCATAACTCTGGACAGTGGTGTAACAGTACAACATAAAAACGAATTATGAAAATCAGTTCAAAATGAATTAACTGATCAGAGGGATACAAATAGAAATACATCTAACAAAAGCACAGAGTGGACGTCTAATATAAGAAAATATCTTATCTTAGCTAACAAAGGTATATATAGAGGAGCATGCCAGAAGCCCTACACTCATCCTGTATCAAAACTGTCGGGAAACTTCGCAAAAAAATCAAAAATTGATATTATGTTCATTCTGAATAAAAATCCTCAAATTCATCAATATTAAAGTTTTATTCCGCTAGATAAGCGATCACCATCGATTTTAAATTAAGAGTATCAATTCTCTTCGTTCAGCCATTTTGTGTTCTTTCCCAATGAATAACAACGATATGTCTATAAACCACAAAGAAACAAAACTACAGTAACCGATGTAGTCGTAATTGCGTGTCGATATCTTGTCAATCGTTCGGTTGGTTTATCCGACTAACTAACTTGAAACGGAAAATATTCTTATTTTTTTTTAAATTACCATGGTTTTTAAACTGTTGATATTGGAATTAGGTAAAAAGTCAAAGTTGAAATCATAAATAAGTGTTCCTTGAAAATAGTTTTCGAAAATCTAATTTGTTCATAAATCTTTAAAGGAATAAACTTTTTTTCAAATAAAATGATAGATGTAAACAAATTAAGACAAATGGGTTTACGTATAACATACTGGTTACAAACTATAAATGAAATCAGTATATTTTAGGCAACTTGTCAATTCTGAATTATCTTACCAGGGTGAAATGTCTGCAAAATAATAAACAAACAAAATCATTATACATGTATGATTTAATTTTTCTTCTGTACTCTGTATATATACACTAAGGATTACTCTGAATATAGGATATTTCAACGTACTCTGTGTTTCAGATATAGTCTGATTAAATTAGATTTGAGCTATCCGGACTTCTCAAACTATTATACCACTTGCGTATTACCAAAATATAGATAAACACTGTAAATACCTATCTGTCCTTATTGAATTTTGATATAACATGTAAATCCCAGTAAATTTCAAGTCAATATTGTCAGTATCAGAAAGCTATTTGTGCATGTTTATATATATATATACATACATATAGTCGGTAATTTTACCACAAAATATATTAGTCTTGATTTTAATCCGTAGAATTTGGGGGTGGTGAACTTCCACCTTTTGCAACAATACTTTGAAGTTCTGATTTTTCATTTTTCATAATTTTAGAATGTTTTGACAGTCTTGTACTACTTTTGTTCGTTTTAGTACTATTCGTCACAATGCTGTCTGGTCCTTGGTTTGTTAATGTTCGTGATCCAAGCTGGACTCTGGACGCAGAAATAGATTCTACACGTGTGTCTGTTTGATATCCTTGATCAATAGTAGGAAGAACAAGGGGAGCTAACCCGTCCATACGTGGGGTGTAATGTTCCAACTGTACAGTTCCGTTAATTCGCTGATTCTGCATTAATCTGGCTTTCAGCAACGAATCCGTACTCGAGTGAACCGGATTATTTTTCCCGAAAAGTACTGGTGATATCCGAGGGGGTCGTTCAAACTGAATAGGTGACCTCACAAAGTCAAACTTTCCTTGATTTTTAATGACGCGTCGTGCTGGAAAATGTTTGTATGTTTTTTCATACACTCCAGGGATATTTGTACTTGTGGGCGACAAACTCCGAGGGTCCACAACATCTACTGCTCCCACATATGTCCTTTGTTTCGGTTTTGTCATAAAGTTTGTAGAATAAAATGTTACTTCCTTACTTTTATTTTCTGACGGACTTAGACTACACTTTGCTGATAGTTTAGATGACATGTCAGAGACCTCTTGTTCTCGGCATCGTTGGTTCATCTCAGACAGAATCTGTTGTTGTTTGCCTAAACGCCGCTTTTCAAAACTATGGGATAGATCCATGATGGCGACTTTATCTGGTGTCGGCAACCTGTTTCTGGCATCCCTGTAATGCACTAATGTTTTCAAATGTTCTCGTGTCGGGTCCCTCAAAAACGAAGGCGCTGGCTCCACAGCTGCCTCCAGTAAGGTGTGGGACTGAAATAATCTCATGTTGTATCATAGATTGTAACTGGTATTCCAAAACACCTCGTTCCAATAAAAATAATGATTTGTTAAAATAACATAACTAACTAAATTGATTTTACATTTCCACAATAGCTTGAAATGAACTTGAATTATTCGGCTTATAAGTAAATCCTTATTATGGTTACGACTCCCAGAGATAATCCGACAGACGATAATCTGCCGTGAATCCTAACTTTACACAGTTCAATCTGTGAACACACCGTTATATTGCCAGCTTTATTATAAACAACGCATTTAAAATTCTTTTATTTCAAGCAGTCTGTCAAAGTAGTATTAATGTTAAAATGCCGTTGATTCAAGCTTATTCATGATCATAAACCGTGATCGTATCAAATTTCCAATTATTTTATTATTTAAAAATCCGTTCTATACTTACAGTAATTATTCAGTTACATATCATTTAAAAATCTGTTCCATATATAGTTATAATATATTTACATTGTTTATAGAAGGAATTATTCTCTTTATATAAACTCAATTACTATTGCATTCCTTTTTATTCTTAAAGTATTCAGAAAATCAATATAAGTATAATTTCACTTAGTCTTCACGTCTTATACATGTTACATATAGTTACCTAACAGATAACGATCGTCATTAGATATCATTGTCCTGGACTGTATTGATTTCTACTAATATCTTTTATATGACGAGATGTATCAGTAGGATAGGTAGAATTATTTCACTTATGGTGATCTGCAAAATAAAATGTCTTTTGGGATCTATGATAGGGGGAAAATACCCCTCCCCTTTCCCTAAAATGAATAAGAAAATAATGTAATATTTATCAAAATAATTTGTAACTGAAGCATATATGTCTAATAGGCATGACACAAGTTCTTTGGCAGCGCAATATTTCCTAATAAAGGTAAATTAATCTTTCTTTTCAATTATCGAGTGTTAAAAAATATGTTTATAAATCTATGTGGTATAAGGAGGAGAGATAGCTGTATAGATCAAATGTAAGTAACTTTGACTTGTTGGTTATGTGTCAAAGTAATATGCCTAGAACGTGACACAATGTAGGCAGGCAAAGAAGACCCTCGTAAGCTGCCTGTTGACGATGCACGCCCTATCCCTATCCATAGCCCTCACCAAAGCCATATGCATAGCCCTTACCCCAACTCTAATCATATATATAACCCTAACAATGAACAATTCTTCCTGTATAAAATGTTTACCGATGCTATTGTTTTCCGTCCCGTACTCGAGAGACCCGGTAGCCAGCATGAAACCTTGTCCGCGGCTCCTCGATGAAGAATTCACCTCGTGTAAAAATTTTCCCGGCCACGTACCTCAAGAGACCCACAATAGCCCACAGAAACATTGTCCGTTGCTTCCCGGTGAATAATTCTCCCTCATATGAAAATGTTCATGATACTATATAGTTCTGCCCGCCCTGCACATCGAGAGACCCTAGTTTAGTACGCATAACACCATGGCCGCGACTCCCCCATGAACAATTATCCCTCATGTTATTTTTTTTACAATTTTCTGCCAAACCCGTAAGTTGAGTGACGCGGTAGCCCTCATGTATCAAACTTATTGGTGTCGGATGGATAGCGGGGACCATCGGGTTGACGGGCGAACGTACTCGCCCTGGTTGTGCCGTATTTAATTGTTTAATTTTCCATTTAGTCAGAGACAATTAATGCATAATGTTATATGCAATCGATTCAGTTAATATGAGCAACACATTGTTTGATCTTTTTTGGAGTTACGCCACATATTGATACTAGTTCAATAAGTGTTGTGTTTCTAATGACACTCAATATATCAATGAAGTCTCAGACAGATAGGTAACTCGTTTAATTATTTAACGCTATTCTATTTTAAACAATTTAATGTTATTTAATCTACTATTAGCCTCATTGTTCTTTTCGCTTACAAGGTAGACCATATCAAACTATTTTATTCAGTTTTCACTTAACGATTTCCGGTTATAATGTATACTTATTGACCATGTTGACTGGGTATGCATGAGTGGAATAGTAAGAATTTTCCCCATAGGTGCAACTATTGTCCTGAGGCGTAGCCGAGAGTAATAGTTGTATCATAGGGTACAATAAACTTACTATTCCACGAATATCTAGTCAGTAAGTGTTTTATTATATCGAAAAAACAACAGCAATAAATCAAGTCTGATCGTAATATATAAAGCAGAAACCAACCATAAAGTTTTCTTCGTAAATAACTTTTTAGGGTTGACAATTTAGGATATTCATCACAATGAAAGAGTCGATGACCACCAGCTGAGCTGATACGACAACTTAGGGACTTGCCATGTTTATTTTTATATGTACTTTTACATATATAATATCAGAAATCCATTACTAGACAGAGGCAGGGCATAAAAATCGTCACTAAACTACAGAAAGTATGAACCTTACCGTAATTAAAAAATCACTTTTGTATCACTAGTACACGTAGTTCATAACAAACTTACAGCAGAGAACTTTGTTGCCCGACGAGGACCCGCAGAAAATCAATCAGCGGGTCTTACGGCGAACAGCGCGGCAAAATTTATACCTTCGCTATAACTATGTAATTGTAATTTTTTGAGAAATAAAGTATTCGTATTCGTTAAACTTTTCATACGAGGCTGAAATGGCCATCGAGAAGCCGCAGACAATGTTTACGCGGGCTACCGCGGCTCTTTTGAGGTACGGAGCACCGAAAATACAGCATCGGGAAAAGTTTTTAACGAGAAAGATTTTTTTATAGAGGAGCCGTAGATGATAATTTTCCCCCCTTTCAAATTTCTTACCGAGGGTAGATTCTCTGCCTTGGTCGTTAAAAAACCGCGGTAGACCGCACCAATTTTGTCTGTGTCTCCTCGATGAAAAAATCTTCCTCGTTAAAATTCCTAACCGAGGGTATTTTTTTCTCTGTTTAGGTCGTCGAGAGACCTGCAGTAGCCGCATAAACCTTATATGCGGCTCCTCGATGAAAAAATCCCCCTTGTCAAAAAATTTTCCCGATGGGTTATATTTTTCTGTCATGGACGTCGAAAGACCCGCGGTAGACCACATTAACCTTGTATGCGGCTCCTCGATGAAAATTTCTATCTCGATAAAAAATTTTACAGAGGGAATATCAACTCAGCCTTGGTCGTCGAGAGAATCGCCGTAGCCCGGATGAACCTTGTCCGCCATACTCGATGAAAATATCTGCTCCGTTAAAATTTCTTACCAAGGGTATATTTTCTGCCCTGCTTGTACAGTGACCCGCGGTAACCCGCTTAAACCGCGGCTCTCTTGTCAACGTCTTTGGATAGTCAGGGGATGTTTCGGAAAGAAAAAGATAAATACAAAGGGAAGCGAGAGAGAAGGCATCGGTTCGCTCTCTAGATGGCCGCGGCTCTCTTGTCGCCACTTGGACCACACACACGCACACATACGATAAGGCAAGCCGGGGGATGTTGAGCGGGCAAAAATGTTTTACATGTAGAGCCAACAGAGCCGACCGACACGGGGCAACTACCATAATGTGTTCCTTTGCACCAGTCGTACGTACACCGTTTGAAAGCCTAAGGTGAGAGTTGAACCCACGTAAGTTTAATCCGAAAAATCGACTCCAGAAACACCCCCTCTCTGGACTCAAAAGTGAACACAATTAAAAAAAAAAAAGAAGAAGCTATTAATGTTTTTTTAAATTATACTGTCATCTACGAAGAGTCGGATTTTGCAAATTTGGGTGTATACTGGAAGATCATTCATGTAAATGATGAAAAGTATAGGCCATAGCACTGTTCCCCGTTGGACACCCGATGTGACTGGTAATTTTGAAGATGACATGTTTTCTAAAAGTACAGTCACTCCTTAAGTTCTATTTTAAAGAAAGAATTCGACCTTTTTATGTTTTGTTCTGATATGCCAATTTAAGAATTTATTTTAAATAGTAATCTTTTGTGTGGTACCTTGTCCAAACAAAATAACGGATTGTTCTGAAACATACATATAATGTTTTCATTTTAATACCAAAAAACATGTTTTCTACATGTGTACAAAACAGTAACACGCTGGTATTAATGGTATTGTAATTTCCATACATTTATGAAGGTCATTGGCATGGCCATTCCCAGTCCCCTCAGTCATGGTCTACTGACTGTTACTTTTGCTTGCTGAAGATGCATCTGTACTGATTTTGTGTCGTGGATGTATTCCTTTATTACAGGTAAATGAATTGAAGAGGTATGCATCATAATCAATGCTCTTCCCTTTAGTACAGGTAAATGTATTATAGAGGTATGCATCATAATCAATGCTCTTCCCTTTAGTACAGGTAAATGAATTGAAGAGGTATGCATCATAATCAATGCTCTCCCTTTATTACAGGTAAATGAATTGAAGAGGTATGCATCATACTCAATGATCTTCCCTTTAGTACAGGTAAATGAATTGAAGAGGTATGCACCATAATCAATGCTCTTCCCTTTAGTACAGGTAAATGTATTGAAGAGGTATGCATCATAATCAATGTATTCCTTTAGTACAGGTAAATGAATTGAAGAGGTATGCATCATAATCAATGCTCTTCCCTTTAGTACAGGTAACTGAATTGAAGAGGTATGCATCATAATCAATGCTCTTCCCTTTAGTACAGGTAAATGTATTGAAGAGGTATGCATCATATGCAATGCTCTTCCCTTTAGTACAGGTAAATGAATTGAAGAGGTATGCATCATAATCAATGCTCTCCCTTTATTACAGGTTAATGTATTGAAGAGGTATGCATCATAATCAATGTATTCCTTTAGTACAGGTAAATGAATTGAAGAGGTATGCATCATAATCAATGCTCTTCCCTTTAGTACAGGTAAATGTATTGAAGAGGTATGCATCATAATCAATGCTCTTCCCTTTAGTACAGGTAAATGAATTGAAGAGGTATGCATCATAATCAATGCTCTTCCTTTATTACAGGTAAATGAATTGAAGAGGTATGCATCATACTCAATGCTCTTCCCTTTAGAGCTCGCTACGTATCCAACAAACATCATAACCACTCCAGCGTTAATCTGATGCTACAACATCTCAAATGGACATCACTTGATCAAAGAAGGAAAGAAGCGAGACTCACAATGCTATTCAAAATAGAAAACAACAAAGTGGCCATATCAAAGGAAGGTCGTCTAATACCACCGAAAAGACTGTCACGAAACATTCATGACAAATCCTTCCAAGTACCAGCAGCATCCTGTGACTATAGAAAACATTCATTCTTCCCAAGAACCATCCGGGATTGGAACGCTCTTCCCCCTGGGGTCGTATCAGCTCCGTCAGTCGAGGCCTTCAAAGCCTCGATGACAAAGCTGAATTAAATTTCAAAATTTTTGGGGGGAGGGGGGTGGTCTAATATGCGCACCAAACCATGGCAGTATAATCAGTTCGTTGATTGTGGCCATTATCTGGCAGAAACAGAAGAAGGTAAATGAATTGAAGAGGTTTGCACCATAAGCAATGCTCTTCCATTTAGTACAGGTAAATGTATTGAAGAGGTATGCATCATAATCAATGTATTCCTTTAGTACAGGTAAATGAATTGAAAAGGTATGCATCATAATCAATGCTCTCCCTTTATTACAGGTAAATGAATTGAAGAGGTATGCACCATAATCAATGCTCTTCCCTTTAGTACAGGTAAATGTATTGTAGGGGTATGCATCATAATCAATGTATTCCTTTAGTACAGGTAAATGAATTGAAGAGGTTTGCATCATAATCAATGCTCTCCCTTTATTACAGGTAAATGAATTGAAGAGGTATGCATCATACTCAATGCTCTTCCCTTTAGTACAGGTAAATGAATTGAAGAGGTATGCACCATAATCAATGCTCTTCCCTTTAGTACAGGTAAATGTATTGAAGAGGTATGCATCATAATCAATGTATTCCTTTAGTACAGGTAAATGAATTGAAGAAGTATGCATCATAATCAATGCTCTTCCCTTTAGTACAGGTAAATGTATTGAAGAGGTATGCACCATAATCAATGCTCTTCCCTTTAGTACAGGTAAATGAATTGAAGAGGTATGCATCATAATCAATGCTCTTCCCTTTAGTACAGGTAAATGTATTGAAGAGGTATGCATCATAATCACATCTTCGCTAGCCAAGGGTTACGATCCACTCCCGCTCTCTAGAGAGCGGGAGTGGATCGTAACCCTTGGCTAGCGAAGATGCATAATCAATGCTCTTCCCTTTAGTACAGGTAAATGAATTGAAGAGGTATGCATCATAATCAATGCTCTCCCTTTATTATAGGTAAATGAATTGAAGAGGTATGCATCATACTCAATGCTCTTCCCGTTAGTACAGGTAAATGAATTGAAGAGGTATGCACCATAATCAATGCTCTTCCCTTTAGTACAGGTAAATGTATTGAAGATGTATGCATCATAATCAATGTATTCCTGTAGTACAGGTAAATGAATTGAACAGGTATGCATCATAATCAATGCTCTCCCTTTATTACAGGTAAATGAATTGAAGAGGTATGCATCATAATCAATGCTCTTCCCTTTAGTACAGGTTAATGTATTGAAGAGGTATGCATCATATGCAATGCTCTTCCCTTTAGTACAGGTAAATGTATTGAAGAGGTATGCATCATAATCAATGCTCTTCCCTTTAGTACAGGTAAATGAATTGAAGAGGTATGCATCATAATCAATGCTCTTCCCTTTAGTACAGGTAAATGAATTGAAGAGGTATGCATCATAATCAATGCTCTTCCCTTTAGTACAGGTAAATGTATTGAAGAGGTATGCATCATAATCAATGCTCTTCCCTTTAGTACAGGTAAAGTGGAAGAGGTATGCATCATAATCAATGCTCTTCCCTTTATTACAGGTAAATGAATTGAAGAGGTATGCATCATACTCAATGCTCTTCCCTTTAGTACAGGTAAATGAATTGAAGAGGTATGCACCATAATCAATGCTCTTCCCTTTAGTACAGGTAAATGTATTGAAGAGGTATGCATCATAATCAATGTATTCCTGTAGTACAGGTAAATGAATTGAAGAGGTATGCATCATAATCAATGCTCTCCCTTTATTACAGGTAAATGAATTGAAGAGGTATGCATCATAATCAATGCTCTTCCCTTTAGTACAGGTAAATGTATTGAAGAGGTATGCATCATATGCAATGCTCTTCCCTTTAGTACAGGTAAATGAATTGAAGAGGTATGCATCATAATCAATGTATTCCTTTAGTACAGGTAAATGAATTGAAGAGGTATGCATCATAATCAATGCTCTTCCCTTTAGTACAGGTAAATGAATTGAAGAGGTATGCATCATAATCAATGCTCTTCCCTTTAGTACAGGTAAATGAATTGAAGAGTTATGCACCATTATCAATGTATTCCTTTAGTACAGGTAAATGAATTGAAGAGGTATGCATCATAATCAATGCTCTCCCTTTATTACAGGTAAATGAATTGAAGAGGTATGCATCATAATCAATGTATTCCTTTAGTACAGGTAAATGAATTGAAGAGGTATGCATCATAATCAATGCTCTTCCCTTTAGTACAGGTAAATGTATTGAAGATGTATGCATCATAATCAATGTATTCCTGTAGTACAGGTAAATGAATTGAACAGGTATGCATCATAATCAATGCTCTCCCTTTATTACAGGTAAATGAATTGAAGAGGTATGCATCATAATCAATGCTCTTCCCTTTAGTACAGGTTAATGTATTGAAGAGGTATGCATCATATGCAATGCTCTTCCCTTTAGTACAGGTAAATGTATTGAAGAGGTATGCATCATAATCAATGCTCTTCCCTTTAGTACAGGTAAATGTATTGAAGAGGTATGCATCATATGCAATGCTCTTCCCTTTAGTACAGGTAAATGAATTGAAGAGGTATGCATCATAATCAATGCTCTTCCCTTTAGTACAGGTAAATGAATTGAAGAGGTATGCATCATAATCAATGCTCTTCCCTTTAGTACAGGTAAATGAATTGAAGAGGTATGCATCATAATCAATGCTCTTCCCTTTAGTACAGGTAAATGTATTGAAGAGTTATGCACCATTATCAATGTATTCCTTTAGTACAGGTAAATGAATTGAAGAGGTATGCATCATAATCAATGCTCTCCCTTTATTACAGGTAAATGAATTGAAGAGGTATGCATCATAATCAATGTATTCCTTTAGTACAGGTAAATGAATTGAAGAGGTATGCATCATAATCAATGCTCTTCCCTTTAGTACAGGTAAATGTATTGAAGAGGTATGCACCATAATCAATGTATTCCTTTAGTACAGGTAAATGACTTGAAGAGGTATGCACCATAATCAATGCTCTTCCCTTTAGTACAGGTAAATGAATTGAAGAGGTATGCATCATAATTAATGTATTCCTTTAGTACAGGTAAATGAATTGAAGGCGTATGCATCATAATCAATGCTCTTCCCTTTAGTACAGGTAAATGTATTGAAGAGGTATGCATCATAATCAATGTATTCCTTTAGTACAGGTAAATGAATTGAAGAGGTATGCATCATAATTAATGTATTCCTTTAGTACAGGTAAATGAATTGAAGGCGTATGCATCATAATCAATGCTCTTCCCTTTAGTACAGGTAAATGTATTGAAGAGGTATGCATCATAATCAATGTATTCCTTTAGTACAGGTAAATGTATTGAAGAGGTATGCACCATAATCAATGGTCTTCCCTTTAGTACAGGTAAATGAATTGAAGAGGTATGCATCATAATCAATGCTCTTCCCTTTAGTACAGGTAAATGTATTGAAGAGGTATGCACCATATTCAATGCTCTTCCCTTTAGTACAGGTAAATGAATTGAAGAGGTATGCATCATAATCAATGCTCTTCCCTTTAGTACAGGTAAATGTATTGAAGAGGTATGCACCATATTCAATGCTCTCCCTTTATTACAGGTAAATGAATTGAAGAGGTATGCATCATAATCAATGCTCTTCCCTTTAGTACAGGTAAATGAATTGAAGAGGTATGCATCATAATCAATGCTCTTCCCTTTAGTACAGGTAAATGAATTGAAGAGGTATGCACCATAATCAATGCTCTCCCTTTATTACAGGTAAATGTATTGAAGAGGTATGCATCATAATCAATGCTCTTCCCTTTAGTACAGGTAAATGTATTGAAGAGGTATGCATCATAATCAATGTATTCCTTTAGTACAGGTAAATGAATTGAAGAGGTATGCATCATAATCAATGCTCTTCCCTTTAGTACAGGTAAATGTATTGAAGAGGTATGCACCATATTCAATGCTCTTCCCTTTAGTACAGGTAAATGAATTGAAGAGGTATGCATCATAATCAATGCTCTTCCCTTTAGTACAGGTAAATGTATTGAAGAGGTATGCACCATATTCAATGCTCTCCCTTTATTACAGGTAAATGAATTGAAGAGGTATGCATCATAATCAATGCTCTTCCCTTTAGTACAGGTAAATGAATTGAAGAGGTCTGCATCATAATCAATGCTCTTCCCTTTAGTACAGGTAAATGTATTGAAGAGGTATGCACCATATTCAATGCTCTCCCTTTATTACAGGTAAATGAATTGAAGAGGTATGCATCATAATCAATGCTCTTCCCTTTAGTACAGGTAAATGAATTGAAGAGGTATGCATCATAATCAATGCTCTTCCCTTTAGTACAGGTAAATGTATTGAAGAGGTATGCACCATATTCAATGCTCTCCCTTTATTACAGGTAAATGAATTGAAGAGGTATGCATCATAATCAATGCTCTTCCCTTTAGTACAGGTAAATGAATTGAAGAGGTATGCATCATAATCAATGCTCTTCCCTTTAGTACAGGTAAATGTATTGAAGAGGTATGCACCATATTCAATGCTCTTCCCTTTAGTACAGGTAAATGAATTGAAGAGGTATGCATCATAATCAATGCTCTTCCCTTTAGTACAGGTAAATGTATTGAAGAGGTATGCACCATATTCAATGCTCTCCCTTTATTACAGGTAAATGAATTGAAGAGGTATGCATCATAATCAATGCTCTTCCCTTTAGTACAGGTAAATGAATTGAAGAGGTCTGCATCATAATCAATGCTCTTCCCTTTAGTACAGGTAAATGAATTGAAGAGGTATGCATCATAATCAATGCTCTTCCCTTTAGTACAGGTAAATGTATTGAAGAGGTATGCATCATAATCAATGTATTCCTTTAGTACAGGTAAATGTATTGAAGAGGTATGCATCATACTCAATGCTCTCCCTTTATTACAGGTAAATGAATTGAAGAGGTATGCACCATAATCAATGCTCTTCTCTTTAGAACAGGTAAATGTATTGAAGAGGTATGCACCATAATCAATGCTCTTCCCTTTAGTACAGGTAAATGTATTAAAGAGGTATGCATCATAATCAATGCTCTTCCCTTTAGTACAGGTAAATGAATTAAAGAGGTATGCATCATAATCAATGCTCTTCCCTTTAGTACAGGTAAATGAATTAAAGAGGTATGCATCATAATCAATGCTCTTCCCTTTAGTACAGGTAAATGAATTAAAGAGGTATGCATCATAATCAATGCTCTTCCCTTTAGTACAGGTAAATGCATTCAAGAGGTATGCACCATAATCAATGCTCTTCCCTTTAGTACAGGTAAATGAATTGAAGAGGTATGCATCATAATCAATGCTCTTCCCTTTAGTACAGGTAAATGTATTGAAGAGGTATGCATCATAATCAATGTATTCCTTTAGTACAGGTAAATGTATTGAAGAGGTATGCATCATACTCAATGCTCTCCCTTTATTACAGGTAAATGAATTGAAGAGGTATGCACCATAATCAATGCTCTTCTCTTTAGAACAGGTAAATGTATTGAAGAGGTATGCACCATAATCAATGCTCTTCCCTTTAGTACAGGTAAATGTATTAAAGAGGTATGCATCATAATCAATGCTCTTCCCTTTAGTACAGGTAAGTGAATTAAAGAGGTATGCATCATAATCAATGCTCTTCCCTTTAGTACAGGTAAATGAATTAAAGAGGTATGCATCATAATCAATGCTCTTCCCTTTAGTACAGGTAAATGAATTAAAGAGGTATGCATCATAATCAATGCTCTTCCCTTTAGTACAGGTAAATGAATTAAAGAGGTATGCATCATAATCAATGCTCTTCCCTTTAGTACAGGTAAATGTATTGAAGAGGTATGCATCATAATCAATGCTCTTCCCTTTAGTACAGGTAAATGAATTGAAGAGGTATGCATCATAATTAATGTATTCCTTTAGTACAGGTAAATGAATTGAAGAGGTATGCATCATAATTAATGTATTCCTTTAGTACAGGTAAATGAATTGAAGAGGTATGCATCATAATCAATGCTCTTCCCTTTAGTACAGGTAAATGAATTGAAGAGGTATGCATCATAATTAATGTATTCCTTTAGTACAGGTAAATGAATTGAAGAGGTATGCATCATAATCAATGCTCTTCCCTTTAGTACAGGTAAATGTATTGAAGAGGTATGCATCATAATCAATGCTCTTCCCTTTAGTACAGGTAAATGAATTGAAGAGGTATGCACCATAATCAATGCTCTTCCCTTTAGTACAGGTAAATGAATTGAAGAGGTATGCACCATAATCAATGCTCTCCCTTTATTACAGGTAAATGCATTCAAGAGGTATGCATCATAATCAATGCTCTTCCTTTGCATTCTATTGTATTAGTCTAAACACAAACAAATATATGTAATTGACTTTAAAAAGAACTTAAAACACTATCATGCACCTAGTACACTTTAAAGAACACTCAAGTTTTATTTTTTAAATTCGCTTGATCGCCCTATATTTTGGATGAGCAAACATAAAAATGATATGTAATTGGGTCAAATCAGTTGTTAATATAAAAATAAGAAGAGAGACCTCTAACCACAAGAGACATAATGATACAGAAATTAACAATTTTAGGCCTTGAACAACCGCATAGTCAGCTACGAGAGGCCCCGAACTGACAAATGTGAAACAATTCAAACGAGAAAACTAACGGCCCAATTTATGTACAAACAAGAATGTGTTCCCAGTACACGGATGCCCCATTCACACTATCATTTTCTTTTTCAGTGGTCCGTGAAAATGAGGGGGGGTCTCTAATTTGGCTTTACAATTAGAAAGATCATATCATAGGAAACGTGTACTAAGTTCCAAGTTGATTGGACTTTAACTTCATCAAAAACTACCTTGACCAAAAACTTTTACCTGAAGCGGGATAAACGGACGGACGAACAGACGAACGCACTGACCAGAGAACATAATGCCCATAAATGGGCAGAAAAAAAAGAAAAAAAAATATGTAACAGATCAACAAACGACAACCACTGAATTAAAACCTCCTGACTTGGGACAGGCACATAGAATCATATTCAAAACAGTGTGGTCCTGGTCATTGATTGACGACCTAAATTATCCCATTGACTGGGACAGATTAGGTGAACGTTTGTCGGTAACAATCACTGCTCACTATGTACTTGTTAAAGACACCGAATCTGTGGGGTCACCAAACTAAGGTTCTCAACACCTAAATTAATCAATTCGAAAAACGAATCCGGAATAATACGATGTGTTGATTTATATTAATAATATAAATCAAAACAAAAAGGTTATTCCTGAATAATTTTTCGAATTATTTTATTATCAAAGGCGTTAAGAACCTAGTTTGGTGACCCCACAGTTTAAATTCTATAATAAGCAGTGGTTGTTACAGACAAACGTTCACCTAATCTGTCCCAGTCAATGGGATAATTTAGGTCGTCAATCAATGGCCAGGACCACACTGTTTTGAATATGATTCTACATACAGAATGTGGCGGGGTTAAACATGTTAGCGATATCACAACCCTTCCCCTAACCTGGGACAGTGGTGTAACAGTACAACATAAGAACAAACTATGAAAATAAGTTGAAAAGGGAAGTTAACTCATCAGATGAATACAAATATAAATACTACACATAGATGACGTGGCCGGGTAGTTGTACATCCCAACAACAAGAAGACACAGATCTGAGAGTACTCGCAGTTACTGCTTTGTTTCTTGCATCAATAAAATTTTATAATAAACAAGAAATAATTGTAACAGGATGCTGTTTCGAAGTCTCCTATAATCGACATTTCCATGGTCGTCTGACATTGGGCAAAGTCAAGTACACATTGGTTTGGTTTAGTAAAGTGATATGCACGTGTGACGTTTATGAAATACGATATTGAACGAGGTTTGACCAACGTCCGACAAGTAAACAGAAACTGCGTGTGTTGTCATTACTCTTTGTATTATTAAAAAATAAAATAAACAATCGAACATCGTTTATTGAGCATTTTGCATATACAATGTAATTCAGCCTTTGGGAAATTTCCGGCAAGTTTCTGATTGGGTCAAATCTGTGTCATTACACCTTAACAGTGTACCTGAATCCTGGATACCAATGTAAGATGAAACCTTGTATTATAAAATCATAATAGTCAACACCCCGTATAACCCCGATACAGATAAAAATTGGACGTATAGGCTTTCGAAGCGATTATCAAGACAGGGGCGGATCCAGCCATTTTAGAAAGGGTGGGTTCCAAACCCAGGACAAAAAAGGGGGGGTCAACTATATGTCCCCATTCAAATGCATTGATCGGCAAAAAAAAGGGGGGTTGCAACCTTTTTTGAGCATATATTGAGTATGTCAATGTGCATGTTAGTTGATTCATTCGATTACTGTGGTATCATTACTATTCGTTGAATATCAATTTTCGTTGATTTCGTGGGTATAGGTGAACCACGAAATTAAATATTCAACGAATGACAAATTTTCTAAAGGCTTGTATGAAGACTTAAGCAAATCCACCAAATTAAATATCCACGAACATGCAAGTTTTCTCCCTCATCCACGAAAATTGGTACCGACGAAAATAAATGAATCCACAGTATACAGTTGTTGCAAATAGATATGCTGATACTACATAGAACGTTTGATAAAACTACTAGATGCAAAACACACAGACATGGATCAATTGCCTACGTTAAAATATGTGGTAAACAATGCTGAATATCTTTTCGTTCATAATTCTTTTTACTATCAATGCATTATGCAATCATAAATAATTATATGTTGCATTACTGCTTGCCTTCAAATGTTTTCGTTTTTAAATAATCACGTGCACTGTACAGTTCGTTGACAAAAACCGTCACAATTCCCTCTCTTTGTAAGGTATTCGAGATAGCATCATCGACCCTTTTTCTGTATTTTATTGTTAAATTTTATCTGTAAATGTAGCCGAAGTAGTTGACCTTGAAATATCAGTCATCCAAAGCCAGAATTGCAATGTTTTAACCAGCGTACATATGACAGGATTTTTTTTATTATTGAATTTAGGACGTGCAACGTTATTCCTAATGAAATAAACTGTTAACAGATAAATATATTCCAGATGAAATAAAGTTTCAAAAATAGAGTACAGCCAATAAAACTTCAATGACTAAAACTTTTCAAAATTTGAGGCTCTTCCCAATGCCGATGTTGGTCCATACGAAAGAAGCCATAGGAGTTCGTTGAACTTTGTTTACCGAACGATTTGTTGGCATTTCAAATGTGTTTTTTTTAAACATATAGAAAGGAGTAGGGGCAATAAGGCCCTTATTTGACCCAAAAAAATACTGTTTATTTAAAAGTTATCATACATATTTTTAAATTACTGAAAATTTTACAAAGGTATAAGGGACTAAGAAAAACCAATCAAATTTGACATCGAACTAATTACCATTTTAACTTTTGTGAAAAGTTGTCTCAATAGCCATCATACCACATCTACCATTTTAACTTTTGTGAAAAGTTGTCTCAGTAGCCATCATACCACATCTACCATTTTAACTTTTGTGAAAAGTTGTCTCAGTGGCCATCATACCACATCTACCATTTTAACTTTTGTGAAAAGTTGTCTCAGTGGCCATCATACCACATCTACCATTTTAACTTTTGTGAAAAGTTGTCTCAGTGGCCATCATACCACATCTACCATTTTAACTTTTGTGAAAAGTTGTCTCAGTGGCCATCATACCACATCTACCATTTTAACTTTTGTGAAAAGTTGTCTCAGTGGCCATCATACCACATCTACCATTTTAACTTTTGTGAAAAGTTGTCTCAGTGGCCATCATACCACATCTACCATTTTAACTTTTGTGAAAAGTTGTCTCAGTGGCCATCATACCACATCTACCATTTTAACTTTTGTGAAAAGTTGTCTCAGTGGCCATCATGAGACAACTTTTCACAAAAGTTAAAATGACATGGGTGTAAGGGTCCGTGTAACACTTATCAATTCAAAGTTTTAAAAAGTTTTGAAATTTCAGATTTTTGGAATTTTGATCAAAGTTTTAAAATATCAAAATTTCAAATTGTGTAGAAGTTTTGAAATTTTAAAATTTTAACCAAATTAATAAAATATTAAAGTTTTAAATATCGTTTATAAATTTGATAGTTTAGGAATTTGATCAAACTTTTAAAATACTAAACCTAACGTGCATTGTTGATTAATTCACTTTTGAAAGTTTGATTTTTTTTTAAATTTTGATTAAAATGTCAAAAATAGAAAAGGGAAAAAAAGGGGGGTATCTGTAAAAAGCGAAACGAGATAAAAACGGAACGAAACGAAACAATATGAATTGAAAACATACTGATACTTAAAAGTTAATGTATGAAATAAAACCAAGACAGACAGTTGTAAGCGGTGAAAAATTGGATGACAAAAATAAATATTTCTCCAAAGAAGAGAATTCATTTCAAAACCAGACGTACGGCTCTGATATTGGCCATTTTACTTGCTGGTTTTTCTAGCACCCATATTATAGGAGAAACAGGAGTAACAGTAAAAACTGAACAACTCGCAGTAGGTCAAACAGTATGATTAGGTTGAGCATGTATATATATTTTCTACTGAACTCTAAGCAATAAAAGGCTCAATACACGGTGTATTTGCCGCTGTACTACATTGAGCGCCCATCTATCCATTTGTAGATGTCGGCATTTAAAAAATTGAAAATTCTTTTCAAAAGTTTATATCAGTGATAAATGGTAATCTTTTGTGAAATCCAATACATTTAGATAGTCACTTTTTCTTTACTTTGATACTTCCACGAGGGGCTTCGATAATGGTATATTAAAATATTCTGATCCCCAATTTGATGAGAAAATAACTTATTCTGTGACAACGAAAAATTCCAATCCAAATTTTCTCCATGCCTTACAGTGTTAAATTTTGAACCCGACAAGTTGATTAATAGCGATGAAAAACTTAATAAAATTATTAGCGCTTCGACAAAACAACAACACCCAACTTTTAAATTTAAACGGTTACCCCCTTAAAGACAACGTATGGACTGGTTATCATATACGTACATTATGGGTCCTAAATCAACCACTGTTTTTAAAAAGGTAATAAAGGGAAAGGGATATTATTGTTCCGTATTTGCATTTTGTTATTTGAGCATTTTTTAGTTATCGTACGACAATCCACTTTGAGCAAACTAAAAGAACACATGCAATGTACATCCAGTCAGAATGGGGCGTGTAAAGAAAAGCCAAACTGTCAGCTGAATGATGCATTTTTCCATTTTAGGCCGTATACCAATGTTGCTCTCGAAAATTCCGTACAATGTAAAACGCTGAATTTCAAGTAAAGAATTCACCTACGGAACGCAGAAAACTGAAATTTGAAAGTCAAGAAAAATAAGAACCGAAACAATTAAAGAGGTGTTTGGCCAAAGTGAAGTTAAAACTCCATCTATAAGGGCTACTTTGTCCGAGGGAGTTGAATCCTACGTTTCTTCGTAATTTGTACGTAAACAACCTATTTTAAATTATCGATTTTTTGTTGCCAGTGACAAATATTTCATGAATGTTTCGGAACAAGTTAGCAATAAATACAACAAGGAGAGAGTGTTCTATTGAAGAAATAACCTTTCAATTGGTTTAATTGAGGTCTGGAGCTGGCGTATGGCAGTAACTGCTAGCCTTATATATAGTAGTCCTTTGTTAATTTATTAGCATTGTCATTTTGATTTGTTTCTTTTGCTTCCTATTCTGACAAAGGACTTGTATTTCCTTTTCAAGTGCATTTAACTGTTCGCATTACATGTATTACTGTGTGCAGAGACATATATACACATGTGTATATATGTCTCTGCTGTGTGTTTTTCATTCTTTATTTGCTAGAGGTATAGGGGAGGGTTGTGATCTCACAAAACATGTTTAACCCCGTCGCATTTTTCATGTTTGTGCGCCTGTCTCAATTCAGGAGTCTCTGTCCATTTAGTCTTGTATGATTTTAATTTTAGTTCATTGTTATATTTCGAAGCTTAGTATGACGTCTATAATCACTGAAACAGTGCAATTTTTTTGTCTAGGGGCCACCAGAAGCACGCCTAGCATGTAACGTTCATTGCGACGCTAACTATACATTAAGTATTCCTTTCGTATCATTTCTTGGAATTGAAATAAATCATAAAAGGCAATATATTATCGTCATGCACTCGATAAAAAAGAAAGCAAAACATTTAAAGTCGAATGGCGTCGAAGCGCTATTTCTGGATCTACCTTCATCAAGAACGTCAAAAGTGCGAATAATACACTTTGGTTTACTGCGAGTTGGTCAGTTTTCACTGTTACTTCTAAATGTTTGGCACTGGGAACACCAAATAGCTCTGAAATTATTTATCTAAGAGATTTAAATCAACTTATTTGATTCCGGTTTAAATAGGTTTAACTAATATATTTTTTTGATACATGCACAACCTTAAAATTTCAGGATACTGTTATCCCATGTGATGTCTAATATGTTTCATAAAAAAAAAAACGACTTCTTCTTTTCATTATTTATTTTGTCATCAAAAATTATTTAATATATTTCGTGCTATTTATTTATAACTAAGAATGATTGTTATCAGAGCCGTGCTTAAATCAGTGTTTATAGGTACCCCTCTTTTCGCCCCTTTTCTACTTTTGATATTTTTATCAAAGATTTAAAAATTCAAACTTTCAAAAAGTGAAATAATCAAAATTGCACGTTAGGTTTAGTATTTTAAAAGTTTGATCAAATTCCTAAACTATCAAATTTATAAACGACATTTAGAATTTTAATATTTTAATCATTTGGTTAAAATTTCTAAATTACAAAACTTTTACACAATTTGAAATTTTGATATTTTAAAACTTTGATAAAAATTTCAAAAATCAAAAATTTCAAAACTTTTTAAAACTTTGAATTGATAAGTGTTACAAGTATTATGGTCCGTGTAACACTAATCAATTCAAAGTTTTAAAAAGTTTTAAAATTTTAGATTTTTGGAATCTAAAAAAGAATTTCTTAGGACAGGATTTAGGATAAAGTTAGGACCGACTTAGGACACGTCTCAGCATGCACACATCGAAGCTATCTTAGGAATATCTTATCTAGGACGTCCTAATCTATGTCCTAAGTATTGGCGGAAAAGAAATAAAAATAAAATACGATATCATATTTAATCAATATTTTTTTTAATATGGTTAACTAGAAACTTATTATTAGTTTTAAATTAAAGTTAATAACTATTTTTTGCATACTTATTGTACATTTAAACTGTATAAAACAAAACATTAAGACACACATTATAACTACGTATTACATAAAAAATTAATAAATTAAAATGTAATCTAGATATATATAATCGGTAAAAATCATTCCGTGTTTTTGAGTGAGTTGAATTCGTAGTGTCACGGATTCATTCTTTCTAAGGCAAATATTGTGCATTTATCATATAAATACGGAGAATTTCAACTATATAACTACTGCTTAAAAAAAAGTGTGAAAATGATCAAAATACGAAATTCAAATATATCCTAAAGTTAGGACCATCCTAAGACCATCTTAAGACATCTAATTTGGTATTCTAAAGTAAGGACAATTCCTAGGATTTTCCTAAATTGTGACATGTTTGATAAACCCACTTAGGACTAAGATGTGTCCCAAGTTAGTCTTAGGACACGTCCTAATCCTAAGAGAGCTTCGATAAACAGGCCCCTGGTTTTTATATAGATTATCTTCTATTAAGAAATATTAATTTTGTCATCCAATTTTTCACCGCTTACAGATGTCCGTTTTATTTCATACATAAACTTTTAAGTATCAGTATGTTTTTAATTCATATTGTTTCGTTTCGTTCCGCTTTTATTTCGTTTCGCTTTTTACAGGTATCCCTCTTATTGCCCCTTTTCTATTTTGATATTTTAAGCAAACATTTAAAAAATCAAACTTTCAAAAAATGAAATAATCAAAATTGCGCGTTAGGTTTAGTATTTTAAAAGTTTGATCAAATTTCTAAACTATCAAATTTATAAACGATATTTAGAATTTTGATATTTTAATAATTTGGTTAAAATTTCAAAATTTCAAAACTTTATTTTGATATTTTAAAACTTTGATCAAAATTCCAAAAATCTAAAATTTCAAAAGTTTTTAAAACTTTGAATTGATAAGTGTTACACGGACCTATTATAGTCCAACGTACGAAATTCAACAATGAGGAAAACCTATACCGTACATAGTCCCATTATGAGAAAATTTAAAAGCCATATTTATAACTAATGAATTATCTGTGAACAAAAACCAAATGGACAGAATCTATATAGCCATTACATACTCATGACGTTGGACAGGCACACAAAGAATGTGGCGGGATTAAACATGTGAGCCCTCAGCCCTCTCCCTGACCTGGAACACTGATCTAACAGCACATGATAACCATTGTACTACATACTCGTGACGTTGGACAGGCGCTCAAAGAATGTGGCGGGATTAAACACATGAGCCATCTCCCTGACCTGGAACACTGATGTAACAGTACATGATAACCATTGTACTACATACTCGTAACGTTGGACAGGCACACATAGAATGTGGCGGGATTAAACATATGAGCCCTCTCCCTGACCTGGAACACTGATGTAACAGTACATGATAACCAATGTACTACATGCTCGTAACGTTGGATAGGCACACAAAGAATGTGGCGGGATTAAACATATGAGCCATCTCCCTGACCTGGAACACAGATGTAACAGTACATGATAACCATTGTACTACATACTCGTGATGTTGGACAGGCACACATAGCATGTGGCGGAATTAAACATATGAGCCCTCTACCTGACCCGGAACACTGAAGATGTAACAGCACATGATAACCATTGTACTACATACTCGTCACGTTGGATAGGCACACACAGAATGTGGCGGGATTAAACATGAGCCATCTCCTTGACCTGGAACACTGATGTAACATGATGATAACCATTGTACTACATACTCGTGACGTTGGAGAGACACACAAAGAATGTGGCGGGATTAAACATATGAGCCCTCAGTCCTCTCCCTGACCTGGAACACTGATGTAACAGTACATGATAACCATTGTACTACATACTCGTGACGTTGGACAGGCACACAAAGAATGTGGCGGGGTTAAACATGTGAGCCCTCAGCCCTCTCCCTGACCTGGAACACTGATGTTACAGTACATGATAACCATTGTACTACATACTCGTGACGTTGGACAGGCACACATAGAATGTGGCGGGATTAAACATATGATCCCTCTCCCTGACCTGGAACACTGATGTAACAGTACATGATAACCATTGTACTACATACTCGTGACGTTGGACAGGCACACAAAGAATGTGGCGGGATTGAACATGTGAGCCCTCAGTCCTCTCCCTGACCTGGAACACTGATGTAACATTACACGATAACCATTGTACTACATACTCGTGAAGTTGGACAGGCACACAAAGAATGTGGCGGGATTAAACATATGAGCCATCTCCCTGACCTGGAACACTGATGTAACAGTACATGATAACCATTGTACTACATACTCGTGACGTTGGACAGGCACACATAGAATGTGGCGGGATTAAACATATGATCCCTCTCCCTGACCTGGAACACTGATGTAACAGTACATGATAACCATTGTACTACATACTCGTGACGTTGGACAGGCACACATAGAATGTGGCGGGATTAAACATGTGAGCCCTCAGTCCTCTCCCTGACCTGGAACACTGATGTAACAGTACACGATAACCATTGTACTACATACTCATGACGTTGGACAGGCACACAAAGAATGTGGCGGGATTGAACATGTGAGCCCTCAGTCCTCTCCCTGACCTGGAACACTGATGTAACATTACACGATAACCATTGTACTACATACTCGTGAAGTTGGACAGGCACACAAAGAATGTGGCGGGATTAAACATATGATCCCTCTCCCTGACCTGGAACACTGATGTAACAGTACATGATAACCATTGTTCTACATACTCGTGACGTTGGACAGGCACACAAAGAATGTGGCGGGATTGAACATGTGAGCCCTCAGTCCTCTCCCTGACCTGGAACACTGATGTAACATTACACGATAACCATTGTACTACATACTCGTGAAGTTGGACAGGCACACAAAGAATGTGGCGGGATTAAACATATGAGCCATCTCCCTGACCTGGAACACTGATGTAACAGTACATGATAACCATTGTACTACATACTCGTGACGTTGGACAGGCACACATAGAATGTGGCGGGATTAAACATATGAGCCCTCTCCATGACCTGGAACACTGATGTAACAGTACATGATAACCATTGTACTACATACTCGTGACGTTGGACAGGCACACAAAGAATGTGGCGGGATTAAACATATGAGCCATCTCCATGACCTGGAACACTGATGTAACAGTACATGATAACCATTGTTCTACATACTCGTGACGTTGGACAGGCACACAAAGAATGTGGCGGGATTGAACATGTGAGCCCTCAGTCCTCTCCCTGACCTGGAACACTGATGTAACAGTACATGATAACCATTGTACTACATACTCGTGACGTTGGACAGGCACACAAAGAATGTGGCGGGGTTAAACATGTGAGCCCTCAGCCCTCTCCCTGACCTGGAACACTGATGTTACAGTACATGATAACCATTGTACTACATACTCGTGACGTTGGACAGGCACACATAGAATGTGGCGGGATTAAACATATGATCCCTCTCCCTGACCTGGAACACTGATGTAACAGTACATGATAACCATTGTACTACATACTCGTGACGTTGGACAGGCACACAAAGAATGTGGCGGGATTGAACATGTGAGCCCTCAGTCCTCTCCCTGACCTGGAACACTGATGTAACATTACACGATAACCATTGTACTACATACTCGTGAAGTTGGACAGGCACACAAAGAATGTGGCGGGATTAAACATATGAGCCATCTCCCTGACCTGGAACACTGATGTAACAGTACATGATAACCATTGTACTACATACTCGTGACGTTGGACAGGCACACATAGAATGTGGCGGGATTAAACATATGATCCCTCTCCCTGACCTGGAACACTGATGTAACAGTACATGATAACCATTGTACTACATACTCGTGACGTTGGACAGGCACACATAGAATGTGGCGGGATTAAACATGTGAGCCCTCAGTCCTCTCCCTGACCTGGAACACTGATGTAACAGTACACGATAACCATTGTACTACATACTCATGACGTTGGACAGGCACACAAAGAATGTGGCGGGATTGAACATGTGAGCCCTCAGTCCTCTCCCTGACCTGGAACACTGATGTAACATTACACGATAACCATTGTACTACATACTCGTGAAGTTGGACAGGCACACAAAGAATGTGGCGGGATTAAACATATGATCCCTCTCCCTGACCTGGAACACTGATGTAACAGTACATGATAACCATTGTTCTACATACTCGTGACGTTGGACAGGCACACAAAGAATGTGGCGGGATTGAACATGTGAGCCCTCAGTCCTCTCCCTGACCTGGAACACTGATGTAACATTACACGATAACCATTGTACTACATACTCGTGAAGTTGGACAGGCACACAAAGAATGTGGCGGGATTAAACATATGAGCCATCTCCCTGACCTGGAACACTGATGTAACAGTACATGATAACCATTGTACTACATACTCGTGACGTTGGACAGGCACACATAGAATGTGGCGGGATTAAACATATGAGCCCTCTCCATGACCTGGAACACTGATGTAACAGTACATGATAACCATTGTACTACATACTCGTGACGTTGGACAGGCACACAAAGAATGTGGCGGGATTAAACATATGAGCCATCTCCATGACCTGGAACACTGATGTAACAGTACATGATAACCATTGTACTACATACTCGTGACGTTGGACAGGCGCTCAAAGAATGTGGCGGGATTAAACATGTGAGCCATCTCCCTGACCTGGAACACTGATGTAACAGTACATGATAACCATTGTACTACATACTCGTGACGTTGGACAGGCACACAAAGAATGTGGCGGGGTTAAACATGTGAGCCCTCAGCCCTCTCCCTGACCTGGAACACTGATGTTACAGTACATGATAACCATTGTACTACATACTCGTGACGTTGGACAGGCACACATAGAATGTGGCGGGATTAAACATATGATCCCTCAGTCCTCTCCCTGACCTGGAACACTGATGTAACAGTACATGATAACCATTGTACTACATACTCGTGACGTTGGACAGGCACACAAAGAATGTGGCGGGATTGAACATGTGAGCCCTCAGTCCTCTCCCTGACCTGGAACACTGATATAACATTACACGATAACCATTGTACTACATACTCGTGACGTTGGACAGGCACACAAAGAATGTGGCGGGATTAAACATATGAGCCATCTCCCTGACCTGGAACACTGATGTAACAGTACATGATAACCATTGTACTACATACTCGTGACGTTGGACAGGCACACATAGAATGTGGCGGGATTAAACATATGATCCCTCTCCCTGACCTGGAACACTGATGTAACAGTACATGATAACCATTGTACTACATACTCGTGACGTTGGACAGGCACACAAAGAATGTGGCGGGATTAAACATGTGAGCCCTCAGTCCTCTCCCTGACCTGGAACACTGATGTAACAGTACACGATAACCATTGTACTACATACTCATGACGTTGGACAGGCACTCAAAGAATGTGGCGGGATTAAACATATGAGCCCTCTCCATGACCTGGAACACTGATGTAACAGTACATGATAACCATTGTACTACATACTCGTGACGTTGGACAGGCACACAAAGAATGTGGCGGGATTAAACATATGAGCCATCTCCATGACCTGGAACACTGATGTAACAGTACATGATAACCATTGTACTACATACTCGTGACGTTGGACAGGCGCTCAAAGAATGTGGCGGGATTAAACATGTGAGCCATCTCCCTGACCTGGAACACTGATGTAACAGTACATGATAACCATTGTACTACATACTCGTGACGTTGGACAGGCGCTCAAAGAATGTGGCGGGATTAAACATGTGAGCCATCTCCCTGACCTGGAACACTGATGTAACAGTACATGATAACCATTGTACTACATACTCGTGACGTTGGACAGGCGCTCAAAGAATGTGGCGGGATTAAACATGTGAGCCATCTCCCTGACCTGGAACACTGATGTAACAGTACATGATAACCATTGTACTACATACTCGTGACATTGGACAGGCGCTCAAATAATGTGGCGGGAATAAACATGTGAGGCCTCAATCCTCTCCCTGACCTGGAACACTGATGTAGCAGTACATGATAACCATTGTACTACATACTCGTGACGTTGGACAGGCGCTCAAAGAATGTGGCGGGATTAAACATGTGAGCCCTCAGTCCTCTCCCTGACCTGGAACACTGATGTAACAGTACATGATAACCATTGTACTACATACTCGTGACGTTGGACAGGCGCTCAAAGAATGTGGCGGGATTAAACATAAGAGCCATCTCCCTGACCTGGAACACTGATGTAACAGTACATGATAACCATTGTACTACATACTCGTGACGTTGGACAGGCGCTCAAAGAATGTGGCGGGATTAAACATGTGAGCCCTCAGTCCTCTCCCTGACCTGGAACACTGATGTAACAGTACATGATAACCATTGTACTACATACTCGTGACGTTGGACAGGCGCTCAAAGAATGTGGCGGGATTAAACATGTGAGCCCTCAGTCCTCTCCCTGACCTGGAACACTGATGTAACAGTACATGATAACCATTGTACTTCATACACTCGTGACGTTGGACAGGCGCTCAAAGAATGTGGCGGGATTAAACATATGAGCCATCTCCCTGACCTGGAACACTGATGTAACAGTACATGATAACCATTGTACTACATACTCGTGACGTTGGACAGGCACACATAGAATGTGGCGGGATTAAACATATGATCCCTCTCCCTGACCTGGAACACTGATGTAACAGTACATGATAACCATTGTACTACATACTCGTGACGTTGGACAGGCGCTCAAAGAATGTGGCGGGATTAAACATGTGAGCCCTCAGTCCTCTCCCTGACCTGGAACACTGATGTAACAGTACACGATAACCATTGTACTACATACTCATGACGTTGGACAGGCACTCAAAGAATGTGGCGGGATTAAACATATGAGCCCTCTCCATGACCTGGAACACTGATGTAACAGTACATGATAACCATTGTACTACATACTCGTGACGTTGGACAGGCACACAAAGAATGTGGCGGGATTAAACATATGAGCCATCTCCATGACCTGGAACACTGATGTAACAGTACATGATAACCATTGTACAACATACTCGTGACGTTGGACAGGCGCTCAAAGAATGTGGCGGGATTAAACATGTGAGCCATCTCCCTGACCTGGAACACTGATGTAACAGTACATGATAACCATTGTACTACATACTCGTGACGTTGGACAGGCGCTCAAAGAATGTGGCGGGATTAAACATGTGAGCCATCTCCCTGACCTGGAACACTGATGTAACAGTACATGATAACCATTGTACTACATACTCGTGACGTTGGACAGGCGCTCAAAGAATGTGGCGGGATTAAACATGTGAGCCATCTCCCTGACCTGGAACACTGATGTAACAGTACATGATAACCATTGTACTACATACTCGTGACATTGGACAGGCGCTCAAATAATGTGGCGGGAATAAACATGTGAGGCCTCAATCCTCTCACTGACCTGGAACACTGATGTAGCAGTACATGATAACCATTGTACTACATACTCGTGACGTTGGACAGGCGCTCAAAGAATGTGGCGGGATTAAACATGTGAGCCCTCAGTCCTCTCCCTGACCTGGAACACTGATGTAACAGTACATGATAACCATTGTACTACATACTCGTGACGTTGGACAGGCGCTCAAAGAATGTGGCGGGATTAAACATGTGAGCCATCTCCCTGACCTGGAACACTGATGTAACAGTACATGATAACCATTGTACTACATACTCGTGACGTTGGACAGGCGCTCAAAGAATGTGGCGGGATTAAACATGTGAGCCCTCAGTCCTCTCCCTGACCTGGAACACTGATGTAACAGTACATGATAACCATTGTACTACATACTCGTGACGTTGGACAGGCGCTCAAAGAATGTGGCGGGATTAAACATGTGAGCCCTCAGTCCTCTCCCTGACCTGGAACACTGATGTAACAGTACATGATAACCATTGTACTACATACTCGTGACGTTGGAGAGACACACAAAGAATGTGGCGGGATTAAACATATGAGCCCTCAGTCCTCTTCCTGACCTGGAACACTGATGTAACAGTACATGATAACCATTGTACTACATACTCGTGACGTTGGACAGGCACACAAAGAATGTGGCGGGGTTAAACATGTGAGCCCTCAGCCCTCTCCCTGACCTGGAACACTGATGTTACAGTACATGATAACCATTGTACTACATACTCGTGACGTTGGACAGGCACACATAGAATGTGGCGGGATTAAACATATGATCCCTCTCCCTGACCTGGAACACTGATGTAACAGTACATGATAACCATTGTACTACATACTCGTGACGTTGGACAGGCACACAAAGAATGTGGCGGGATTGAACATGTGAGCCCTCAGTCCTCTCCCTGACCTGGAACACTGATGTAACATTACACGATAACCATTGTACTACATACTCGTGAAGTTGGACAGGCACACAAAGAATGTGGCGGGATTAAACATATGAGCCATCTCCCTGACCTGGAACACTGATGTAACAGTACATGATAACCATTGTACTACATACTCGTGACGTTGGATAGGCGCTCAAAGAATGTGGCGGGATTAAACATGTGAGCCCTTAGTCCTCTCCCTGACCTGGAACACTGATGTAACAGTACATGATAACCATTGTACTTCATACTCGTGACGTTGGACAGGCGCTCAAAGAATGTGGCGGGATTAAACATATGAGCCATCTCCCTGACCTGGAACACTGATGTAACAGTACATGATAACCATTGTACTACATACTCGTGACGTTGGACAGGCACACATAGAATGTGGCGGGATTAAACATATGATCCCTCTCCCTGACCTGGAACACTGATGTAACAGTACATGATAACCATTGTACTACATACTCGTGACGTTGGACAGGCGCTCAAAGAATGTGGCGGGATTAAACATGTGAGCCCTCAGTCCTCTCCCTGACCTGGAACACTGATGTAACAGTACACGATAACCATTGTACTACATACTCATGACGTTGGACAGGCACTCAAAGAATGTGGCGGGATTAAACATATGAGCCCTCTCCATGACCTGGAACACTGATGTAACAGTACATGATAACCATTGTACTACATACTCGTGACGTTGGACAGGCACACAAAGAATGTGGCGGGATTAAACATATGAGCCATCTCCATGACCTGGAACACTGATGTAACAGTACATGATAACCATTGTACAACATACTCGTGACGTTGGACAGGCGCTCAAAGAATGTGGCGGGATTAAACATGTGAGCCATCTCCCTGACCTGGAACACTGATGTAACAGTACATGATAACCATTGTACTACATACTCGTGACGTTGGACAGGCACACAAAGAATGTGGCGGGATTAAACATATGAGCCATCTCCATGACCTGGAACACTGATGTAACAGTACATGATAACCATTGAACTACATACTCGTGACGTTGGACAGGCGCTCAAAGAATGTGGCGGGATTAAACATGTGAGCCCTCAGTCTTCTCCCTGACCTGGAACACTGATGTAACAGTACATGATAACCATTGTACTACATACTCGTGACGTTGGACAGGCACACATAGAATGTGGCGGGATTAAACATATGATCCCTCTCCCTGACCTGGAACACTGATGTAACAGTACATGATAACCATTGTACTACATACTCGTGACGTTGGACAGGCGCTCAAAGAATGTGGCGGGATTAAACATAAGAGCCATCTCCCTGACCTGGAACACTGATGTAACAGTACATGATAACCATTGTACTACATACTCGTGACGTTGGACAGGCGCTCAAAGAATGTGGCGGGATTAAACATGTGAGCCCTCAGTCCTCTCCCTGACCTGGAACACTGATGTAACAGTACACGATAACCATTGTACTACATACTCATGACGTTGGACAGGCACTCAAAGAATGTGGCGGGATTAAACATATGAGCCCTCTCCATGACCTGGAACACTGATGTAACAGTACATGATAACCATTGTACTACATACTCGTGACGTTGGACAGGCACACAAAGAATGTGGCGGGATTAAACATATGAGCCATCTCCATGACCTGGAACACTGATGTAACAGTACATGATAACCATTGTACAACATACTCGTGACGTTGGACAGGCGCTCAAAGAATGTGGCGGGATTAAACATGTGAGCCATCTCCCTGACCTGGAACACTGATGTAACAGTACATGATAACCATTGTACTACATACTCGTGACGTTGGACAGGCGCTCAAAGAATGTGGCGGGATTAAACATGTGAGCCATCTCCCTGACCTGGAACACTGATGTAACAGTACATGATAAACATTGTACTACATACTCGTGACGTTGGACAGGCGCTCAAAGAATGTGGCGGGATTAAACATGTGAGCCATCTCCCTGACCTGGAACACTGATGTAACAGTACATGATAACCATTGTACTACATACTCGTGACATTGGACAGGCGCTCAAATAATGTGGCGGGAATAAACATGTGAGGCCTCAATCCTCTCCCTGACCTGGAACACTGATGTAGCAGTACATGATAACCATTGTACTACATACTCGTGACGTTGGACAGGCGCTCAAATAATGTGGCGGGATTAAACATGTGAGCCCTCAGTCCTCTCCCTGACCTGGAACACTGATGTAACAGTACATGATAACCATTGTACTACATACTCGTGACGTTGGACAGGCGCTCAAAGAATGTGGCGGGATTAAACATGTGAGCCATCTCCCTGACCTGGAACACTGATGTAACAGTACATGATAACCATTGTACTACATACTCGTGACGTTGGACAGGCGCTCAAAGAATGTGGCGGGATTAAACATGTGAGCCCTCAGTCCTCTCCCTGACCTGGAACACTGATGTAACAGTACATGATAACCATTGTACTACATACTCGTGACGTTGGACAGGCGCTCAAAGAATGTGGCGGGATTAAACATGTGAGCCCTCAGTCCTCTCCCTGACCTGGAACACTGATGTAACAGTACATGATAACCATTGTACTACATACTCGTGACGTTGGACAGGCACACAAAGAATGTGGCGGGGTTAAACATGTGAGCCCTCAGCCCTCTCCCTGACCTGGAACACTGATGTTACAGTACATGATAACCATTGTACTACATACTCGTGACGTTGGACAGGCACACATAGAATGTGGCGGGATTAAACATATGATCCCTCTCCCTGACCTGGAACACTGATGTAACAGTACATGATAACCATTGTACTACATACTCGTGACGTTGGACAGGCGCTCAAAGAATGTGGCGGGATTAAACATGTGAGCCCTCAGTCCTCTCCCTGACCTGGAACACTGATGTAACAGTACATGATAACCATTGTACAACATACTCGTGACGTTGGACAGGCGCTCAAAGAATGTGGCGGGATTAAACATGTGAGCCATCTCCCTGACCTGGAACACTGATGTAACAGTACATGATAACCATTGTACTACATACTCGTGACGTTGGACAGGCACACAAAGAATGTGGCGGGATTAAACATATGAGCCATCTCCATGACCTGGAACACTGATGTAACAGTACATGATAACCATTGAACTACATACTCGTGACGTTGGACAGGCGCTCAAAGAATGTGGCGGGATTAAACATGTGAGCCCTCAGTCTTCTCCCTGACCTGGAACACTGATGTAACAGTACATGATAACCATTGTACTACATACTCGTGACGTTGGACAGGAACACATAGAATGTGGCGGGATTAAACATATGATCCCTCTGCCTGACCTGGAACACTGATGTAACAGTACATGATAACCATTGTACTACATACTCGTGACGTTGGACAGGCGCTCAAAGAATGTGGCGGGATTAAACATAAGAGCCATCTCCCTGACCTGGAACACTGATGTAACAGTACATGATAACCATTGTACTACATACTCGTGACGTTGGACAGGCGCTCAAAGAATGTGGCGGGATTAAACATGTGAGCCCTCAGTCCTCTCCCTGACCTGGAACACTGATGTAACAGTACACGATAACCATTGTACTACATACTCATGACGTTGGACAGGCACTCAAAGAATGTGGCGGGATTAAACATATGAGCCCTCTCCATGACCTGGAACACTGATGTAACAGTACATGATAACCATTGTACTACATACTCGTGACGTTGGACAGGCACACAAAGAATGTGGCGGGATTAAACATATGAGCCATCTCCATGACCTGGAACACTGATGTAACAGTACATGATAACCATTGTACAACATACTCGTGACGTTGGACAGGCGCTCAAAGAATGTGGCGGGATTAAACATGTGAGCCATCTCCCTGACCTGGAACACTGATGTAACAGTACATGATAACCATTGTACTACATACTCGTGACGTTGGACAGGCGCTCAAAGAATGTGGCGGGATTAAACATGTGAGCCATCTCCCTGACCTGGAACACTGATGTAACAGTACATGATAAACATTGTACTACATACTCGTGACGTTGGACAGGCGCTCAAAGAATGTGGCGGGATTAAACATGTGAGCCATCTCCCTGACCTGGAACACTGATGTAACAGTACATGATAACCATTGTACTACATACTCGTGACATTGGACAGGCGCTCAAATAATGTGGCGGGAATAAACATGTGAGGCCTCAATCCTCTCCCTGACCTGGAACACTGATGTAGCAGTACATGATAACCATTGTACTACATACTCGTGACGTTGGACATTGTACTGTTACATCAGTGTTCCAGGTCAGGGAGATGGCTCACATGTTTAATCCCGCCACATTCTTTGAGCGCCTGTCCAATGTCACGAAAAATGCCTATTTGAGCCCCTTACCGATTGAAACCTCCCTCCCTTGAAGTAAGAATCCCAAAACTCAATTTCAATCTTCATTTTGTAGTAAGAAACCTTGTAGTATAATTTCAGAGAGATCCATACACTTGAACAAAAGTGAGTGTCTGTAAACTAGAAAAAAATCTTCTTTTTGGCCCCTTATTCCATACATTCAAGGATATTAACCCCAAACTGAATCCAATATAAAAAGAAGATGTGGTATGATTGCCCATGAGACAACTATCCACAAAAGACAGCTATAAAAGGCCCCAATAAAACAAAGTAAAACCATTCAAATGAGAAAACTAACAGCCTTATTTATATAAAAAAATTAAAGACAAACAAATATGTAACACATAAACAAACAACAACCACTGAATTCCCTTCGTTATATGGAGTCGTGTGGTACAATGTCATAGAGATCCATATAGTTATACACAGTTATTGTCCATAAACTACAAAAATGCTTGTTGTTTGCCCCTTTTTGGGACTCAATTCCTCGACTGTTTGCCCCATAACCCTTAAAATAATCCAAACCTTCTACTTAATGGTATGAACATTGTGGTATAATTTCAGAGCAATTGAAAAACTTATTCCCAACTTTTTGTCCTGAAAATAGATCAATGCTTACTTTTAGGCCCTTTATTTCTAAACCATTTGGATCATAACCGCAGAAAATCAATCCCAAACTTCCTTTTGTGGATATAAACACTGTGTTGAAATTTGATTGAATTCTATTAACTAATATTAAAGTTATTATCAGGAAACCATATGTCTTCGGACAGTGCTGACGCCATAATATCAATATACAACCAAATTTTTTTAATTTTTGCAGTCGTATAACAATATTAAATGATCTTGCTACAGTGTTGAATTGGTAACCATTCATCAGAATAAGTTTATTTAAAGGATCAATAAGTTTACCAGGATCTTTTTTAAATTTCCTGACACAGTAAACAACATTACCATTAATATGAGGATGTGCTTACCAATTTGAAATAAGTTACAACCAAACTTCAAAACCAAATACTTATATCTATAGAAGAGTTTAGTGGTAAAATTGCTATTCAATTTAAAATCAATAGACCATGACCTAGGAGACAAGACCATTAGTTGTCAAACTGATATGTACTGACAGTAAAGCAACTTTATAGAACATATCATTTATCTAACACAAGAAGTTCCTATTAAACTGACTTAAACAGAAAACTTGTTGACTGCGTCCACATCACCATCATTGCTGCCACTGGAAAAGCCTCACCTATGTCTTTCCTTCAGCAACTTTCGTTGCCTAGATGATATGGCATTATGATTATTAACAAAATCAAAGTCATTAGAGTTTTAACATTTTACTTTTGTGTACTCAAGTCATCAAGTACATATTTGATCTTTTTTAGTCCATTTTATCTTTTTTAGTTCATTTTATATTTTTTAGTCAACAAACAAACATTATCACAGGTGATTTATTCTGATCATGTGACAGTCATGTTTTGTCTTCCTCACAAAGTTCAGTGTCCATATCTTCTTTGACAGACTGTGTTTCTACATGAAGTTTCTTAGGTTTTTTGTAAGATCCCATACCAGCAGCTCTGTCTGCCTCCGCTTGTGTGTAGGGTTCAACCTGTAATGCTTTTACCCTGAAAGATAATAATACTATACAGTGCATTTCCCTATTTTATACCAAATGTGATTGTGTAATGCCTATATTAGATAAGTTTCACCAAATATTTCAACTTAACACAAATATTGTTGCTAGTAGACAAAATTGATGACCATTTTCGCATGATTGAGTTCAAAACCATGGGTGCTCAGGAAGGGTATGCAAAACCTGATCAACATATGGCATGTTTTTTCTCTCGTTTAAATTGTTTTACACTAGTCTTTTAAGGGTCTTTTATAGCTGACTATGTGGTATAATGAAGGCCATAAATGTGATCTATAGTTGTTAATTTCTGTGTCATTTGGGGTCTTGTGAAGAGATATCTCATTGGCAATCATACCACATCTTCTTTTTACGCTTTTCTTTATTAAGAGATAACTGTATTGTATTTGAAGTTTTATAGGTATGCTACCTGTGTCAAATGTAAACACTGGGCGTTTTCTGGATTCTTGGTCACTTCAGAATGTAATAAAATTTGACAAAAAGAAGATTTTTAGGTGCAAAAGGTCCGAGACCACAATTGTCGTCCCGGTGTTCACAAATATAGTCCCAAGTGTTGACTGTGGGTTACTTGTCATTAATTTTTATGCCCCTTCCAAATTTATTTCTTCATGTTTAATGCCTCAAATTGCAAGAAGGGTGGTGAAATTACACTGTTACAAAACTTGGGTCCAGAATATAACATAAAATTGTCCATATTTTGAGTTAGAGCTGATGAAGTTTTCTATAATTTTGATATAATTTGTCCCAAAAGTAGTACAACACACTGTAAAAATTTTATTGAGAAAGTGCAGGTGGGATTTTTGTCGAGCCTTTGACTTTAGTCGAAAAAGCGAGACTAAGCGATCCTACTTTCCGTCGGCGTCGTCGTCGGCGGCGTCCACAAATATTCACTCTGTGGTTAAAGTTTTTGAAATTTTAATAACTTTCTTAAACTATACTGGATTTCTACCAAAGTTGGACAGAAGCTTGTTTATGATCATAAGATACTATCCGGGAGTAAATTTTGTAAAAATAAAATTCCATTTTTTCCGTATTTTACTTATAAATGGACTTAGTTTTTCTGCGGGGAAACATTACATTCACTCTGTGGTTAAAGTTTTTAGAATTTTAATAACTTTCTTAAACTATCCTTGGTCTGAACCAAATTTTGACAGAAGCTTGTTTATGATCATAAGATAGTATCCAGAAGTAAATTTTGTAAAAAAATAAATCCATTTTTTCCGTATTTTACTTTTAAATGGACTTAGTTTTTCTGCGGGGAAACATTACTTTCACTCTGTGGTTAAAGTTTTTAAAATTTTAATAACTTTCTTAAACTATCCTGGGTTTGTACCAAACTTGGACAGAAGCTAATTTATGACCATAAGATAGTATCCAGAAGTAAATATTGTAAAAAGATAACTCCATTTTTTCTGTATTTTACTTTTAAATGGACTTAGATTTTCTTCCAGTTAACATTACATACAGTCGGCAGTTTAAGTTTTCAAACATTAATTAGATTCATTAACTATCCTAGATTTTTACCAAACTTGGACAGAAGCTTCTTACAATCAAAAGATAGTATCAAGAGGAATTTTTTTATTTATTTTTTTCCTAATTTTTTGTTGAGCCTGTGATTTACAGCAAAAGAAGGCGAGACACTGGGTTCCGCGGAACCCTTACAAATTTTTTTAATTTTCATTTATCTTCTAAAAGAAATGCACTATGAATTAATTGTGGTCTAGGACCAACATGCGGCAGCGAGGTGTTTTGCTTTTTAGTGTAGAAATTACATGTCAATACATTCTGCAATTCAAAATGTCAGCTTACTTGGTTACAGACAAGGAGATAGAGAATTTTATACTTACTGTCATACAATCAAAACCATTAATACAAAATAATTACATTAGAATTTTAATGTTATGTGTGAAGTGTACATTTGTATATGTTGGAAGAGGATTTTATAAGATATCTTTCAATATGAGGTTTAGTTTTGACCAGAAATATTACACCAAGTTGCTCATACTTTTAATCATAGGGTTTAGCTTTGTATTACACAAAACAAATCTTACCTTCTCTTATGAGGTTTACTTCTGAAGTGTTCTGTGAGAGCCTGGTTATTTATGCAATACTTTCTGTAAAATAAATATACACAATGTTGTTCCTATAATAGTAGTAATCATATTTAAACCAAACTTATTGTGTATCTTTTATATTGAATAAGCACTGACAAAATGTCTTTTATATTAGATATCCCCTGATAACGTTTCTTTAAAATTAGATATCCACTGCATTATCGTCACGTGTATATTTTAACGTTATGCACCAACTGCTGAAGTCATTTGGTGAGAGTTTTCACTGTATTTGTCATGAAGGTATCACCATATAAACAACTCTCATTTAGGAGATTAAGGACTAAAGTATTTTTTTAAATATAGAAATAAAAGTTCATCTTTTCGAGCTTCTGGGGTATTAAATTTTAATCCTGGTATCTTTGATAACTATATTCGCTAATCGACTTGCCATAGTCCAAATAATTACATGTATGACATCTAGATCATGTAGATAGGTTATTTTAAATTTTTACCTTTGACGCCTTCCTGTAAGGCATCAAAGAAGAAATTTTAAACATGACGTTAAATAGGGAGTGTGTCCATAATTCCATAGGGACACAGATGGTCCAAGACCACAATTGTCGTCCCTTGATTTTCGTTGTCCACGAATATAGTCCCTAGTACTAGGGCCTAAAAAAAATAATGTTGTGTTTCCGATCACCCCCTTGAAATTTTTAAGGGACGGTAGGTAGGGATTTTTTTTTTTTAATATTATGCTTCATTGCGGTCTCGGTTTTGTTTAAAGGCATGGGCACTTTGTTCATTGCTTAAGACCATTTAACAATTTTCTAGATTATTGTGTGAGTTTTTATCAGCAATATCCATTCATTTTCTTTTGTATTTTATATTTTATATATTATATGATAACTTGTAAAGTAGTTTACCCCCTTTTAAATACCCCTGAAAAAAAACTTAGTCCAAACCTAAAAAAAATTGGGCAACTCTTCCCCATGGAAATTAGCTTTTTAAACCCAATTCCCCTATTTCAGGACCAAAAGTTTTGGATTGTCAGATTTGTAACATTTGGGGTTAATTTTAAAAACAATAACTCCTACTCATTATTGATCATGACATAACCAATGTAAACTCTAGAAATTGGGCTTGGGCTGATCTGTATTAATGTTAAATATTATAGGGCATTTATATATAGTTGAAGAATTTTATACATGAATCATTTATTTTTGATATTTTATGAAAAGAGTATTTACTCTTAATTATTATATTTTCTCACTTTCAACACTTGTGTCCAGCAAATAACCTGTACAGGGCCCCATTACTGCTTTGCATATATATACGAAACTAACGAGGTTTTACTGTTAAAATAATTATAAACTGTGAAGTATTGTTTAAAAGCTTATTTTAATCAAAGCATAGCAATGTACAGTGTACATATTATGTCATAGAAACAAATCTATTTTTAGAACAGTTTATTTTCGTATCCCAGGTAAAGGAAAGTCGAAATGCAAATAAACTAAAACAAAATGTGTTTATAATCTTTATTAAAAGAAACAAAATAAAATAACACATGACACTAAACAAATAATTATTAGAATAAATCAAAATTCAGTATGTTGTATGTGGATTACAGACGTCAATTGTTTTCTTTTGGGGCGATAATCGAGGGACTTAGATTTTTTATATTTTCTTTCAGAAAAAACGGTCGGTAGGTATAAAAAATATTTGTTTTCCCACATCAGCTTTAAAAACTTTTGAGTCAGGGGTCTGAAACACAGTCGGTCGGGTGACCGGAAACACAACATTTTTTTTTAGGCCTAGTGTTGACAGTGGGTAACTTGCCAATTTTTTGTATACCCCTTAGAAACTTATTTCTCCATGTTTTATGCCTCAAATTGCAAGTACATGTAGGGGGCTAAAATTACACCGTTAAAAAATTGGGGTCCAGAATTTACACATGTTACAAGGAAAGTAGTGATTTAGTCCAGCTAAAAAAGGTTAAAAATTACAACATCGGAAGCTGTGAAAAGATTTCAAGACCCCCTAAACATGATACTGTCCATATTTTGAGTTAGTGCAGATGAAGTTTTATATATTTTGAGTTAGCACAGATGAAGTTTTATATATTTTGAGTTACGCAGATGAAGTTTTATATATTTTGAGTTAGCACAGATGAAGTTTTATATATTTTGAGTTAGCGCAGATGAAGTTTTATATATTTTGAGTTAGCCCAGATGAAGTTTTATATATTTTGAGTTAGCACAGATGAAGTTTTATATATTTTGAGTTAGCCCAGATGAAGTTTTATATATTTTGATATAATTTGTCTCAAAAGTAGTACAGCACACTGTAAATTTTTTATTGAGAAGCGCAGGTGGGATTTTTTACATTTTCATTTATGTTCTAAAAGAAATGCACTACCAAATAGTTGTGGTCTCAAAACTAAGATAATGCCCTTGCTAGCATATAACGCTTTAATGAACATAACTCAAGAACTCTAAAAGTGAAGCTGCCAAAAATTGAATTTTAGTGGTAATAAGCATTAAAACATATCATTAAATTCAGATAAATGAAAAACGAACAAATTGACACTATTTATATGATTCCAAGACAGTTGGTGGGCACCAGAAGTGATGAAGCAGCGCATCTATTTTGGACACATATCTACTTTTTTATATGGGCTCTGACATCCCATGGTCCCAGCTTGTCATGCTTGTCTGGCAAAACAGCCGTTGGACGTCAGAGTAATCTCGGACTAATACAATATCAGCTTCACATTATTGAAGATTATGAACTGTTGCACATGCAGAGTATGTGATTTTTCCATGTTCTCGTCTTTTGAAATCCTTAGAGAAAACCCTCGCCCTGGTTGCCCTCTGAGAAAAAAAAAATCCATGCCATATTGATATCCAAATGCTACAAGAACACAAAGTCTCTGTTATGATCTGTAACCACCCTTCATGTATATTATGATTGAGAAATATATATAAACTCATAAAACTTACGCACAATGAAGACAATAAAATTGAGCACCGCCTGGTTTATCTAAATTTACTTCTTGTTCCAGAAGTTTGGTGGAATTTTTAGGTATCATATCTTCGTGAATTTGGTCTAAATCTTTTGTCTTTCTTTTCGTTCGATACTTTTCTTTCTTAAATCTGGTGGATTGGCAGGCGTAATTGACTATAATCGGACATGTGTGTTGGTTCCCGGGACTGTGTTGTGTATTTTTGTATATATTTATTCAATTTATCGAATGCTACCTTAATCTGAATATACAGATGACACGAAATATTGTTTGCTCAATAGATGGCACTTTTTTTTTTTAGAAAAAATGGATTTATAAAAGTTTTTCCAAACTTGTTTCCGACTCCGTAATTTAAATTTTATGCAACATTGTAATATTTTCGAATGTAATTTTTCATTAATAAATACTGTTTGCAATTATAAGGGTTTTTTGTAATATGTATATTTGTAATTGTTGTAATTGTAGTCCCTGTTCGGTCCCGTCATTACATACTCAAAATGCCATTAATTTGCAAAAGTACAACATAACGACGGGATGTAAAAGTACATAACCAAATACGGGATGTATAAGTACAAAACCACGTCATATATATGGAACAAAGAAACATTAAAAGGCATTTAGACAAAGCACACAGCAAAAGAACAAAAGTGAATGACAAGAAACAAACAAGTTTTACAATAGCACAATAAATAGATATATAAGAACCGCCACGTGCATTCAAGAAATTCACACATGTCTTTGTTTGGTTTTTTAATGATCATGGCATTATACCTGTACCAAGTCAGGAATTTGCCAGTTGTTATCCATTCGTTTGATGTGTTTATGAGCTTTTAATTTTGCCATTTGATTTGGGACTTTCTGTTTTGAATCTTCCTCAGCGTTCAGTATATTCTTTTTTATGTTACTTGGTTACACATTTTTAATTTTTTTAAATACTAAGGCTTTTCTACCTCAGGCATTGTTTACCTTAGCTGTATTTGGCAAAACTTTTAAGAATTTTGGTCCTCAATGCTCTTCGTACTTTATTTAGCCTTTTCAACTTTTTAGGATTCGAGCGTTACTGACGAGTCTTTTGTAGACGAAACGCGCGTCTGGCGTATATACTAAATTTAGTCCTGGTATCTATGATGAGTTTATTAGTTGTTGCAATGTAATCATAATATTGAATTTACCGTGCGAGGGAATATTCGTGACTGGTTATGAGTATAATAACGAATGTATTCAATAAGCAGGACTTATTACCCATCAAGAAGTAAACATGTTCAATACATTAACTTACCTAAAATTGAAAAAAGTATCGAATATCACTATAATATACTAGAACGTTTGGCGCTATCATTTACAATATCGGAAGGCATACTTTGAACTAGGTTGGTCCCCTCCGTAAAACATTCAGTATGCCTTCGGAATATACAAATATTAACGGTCGGTATGAGCTAATGATGGCCTTGAACTTGAACGTTTCGGTTCCCGGTTTGACGACGTCCACACACGGTACCAGTTGAAATTGCGTTAAACGTCAGACTGAAGTAATTTCTTGATCAGTTCGTGGAAACATCACAAACTCATGAAGTCTTGATTTTATAACAGGGGGAAACATAATTATATTGAAGCAAATGCTTTTTATCGGGCATCGGCAAAATAGCAAATATGATATTTGACCATCTCTGATTAATATAACTGAGCTAATTCTTTAGAAATCTATTTACATGTTAAATCAATCATCCTTAATCAGAACGATAGTTGTATGTGTGAGTGTATGCGAGTGGGAGAGAAAGGCTTTTTTTATTTTTACTTTATGTGATTACATGCTTGTTATGAGCCCTATGATTAGGAAATAAAATATCTTTATATTTATCTTTTATCTATTGCATCATTATAAATTTGAGAAAAATATATATATATATACAATATGACATAGACAATCGCATAGCTCCAAAAAATATTGCTTTTGAAATAATAGCTAGTTATTTGAATTGCATACCATATCTTTAAATAAAATAGGTTTCAACTTGGCTTCCCCTTATTTCTTTTTCGCGAATTTCGGGATGTCAGGTTTTAATTTATTTAAATTCGGGACCTCGGGATTTCATCTTTTTAAGCCCGGGTTTAGGGATCAGGACCCCTCCTAACCCCCTCATTTTTTTACCTATAAATTATATCGTCGCTCAATCGGCTATCTATGATAAGCTCGTAAATTTCACGGAAATTATTGAATGCGGAAAGCAGTCGACATGTAATCTATATTTCTTTGTTGTTAAATAAAAGGCAGTTACTATTTTGTCGGCACTGTGTGAAATATCTTAGTTCAAACCGGAAAAATAACTTATTTCTATAGAAATGCCGGGCTATTTTACTGGCACCATTAATTTAGTGTCATTTTGCCGGCGCTGGAAAAAAAGAATATAAGTTAGCAGAGGGACATTTTATGTTTACATGATAATAATAAAATTAATTAAAACTAATAGAGACAACGAAGTCCCGTTAGAATAGCAAATCCCTGGTAAGGGGAAGCCAAGTTGAAACCTATTTTATTTAAAGATATGGTATGCAATTCAAATAACTAGCTATTATTTCAAAAGCAATATTTTTTGGAGCTATGCGATTGTCTATGTCATATTGTATATATATATATATTTTTCTCAAATTTATAATGATGCAATAGATAAAAGATAAATATAAAGATATTTTATTTCCTAATCATAGGGCTCATAACAAGCATGTAATCACATAAAGTAAAAATAAAAAAAGCCTTTCTCTCCCACTCGCATACACTCACACATACAACTATCGTTCTGATTAAGGATGATTGATTTAACATGTAAATAGATTTCTAAAGAATTAGCTCAGTTATATTAATCAGAGATGGTCAAATATCATATTTGCTATTTTGCCGATGCCCGATAAAAAGCATTTGCTTCAATATAATTATGTTTCCCCCTGTTATAAAATCAAGACTTCATGAGTTTGTGATGTTTCCACGAACTGATCAAGAAATTACTTCAGTCTGACGTTTAACGCAATTTCAACTGGTACCGTGTGTGGACGTCGTCAAACCGGGAACCGAAACGTTCAAGTTCAAGGCCATCATTAGCTCATACCGACCGTTAATATTTGTATATTCCGAAGGCATACTGAATGTTTTACGGAGGGGACCAACCTAGTTCAAAGTATGCCTTCCGATATTGTAAATGATAGCGCCAAACGTTCTAGTATATTATAGTGATATTCGATACTTTTTTCAATTTTAGGTAAGTTAATGTATTGAACATGTTTACTTCTTGATGGGTAATAAGTCCTGCTTATTGAATACATTCGTTATTATACTCATAACCAGTCACGAATATTCCCTCGCACGGTAAATTCAATATTATGATTACATTGCAACAACTAATAAACTCATCATAGATACCAGGACTAAATTTAGTATATACGCCAGACGCGCGTTTCGTCTACAAAAGACTCGTCAGTAACGCTCGAATCCTAAAAAGTTGAAAAGGCTAAATAAAGTACGAAGAGCATTGAGGACCAAAATTCTTAAAAGTTTTGCCAAATACAGCTAAGGTAAACAATGCCTGAGGTAGAAAAGCCTTAGTATTTAAAAAAATTAAAAATGTGTAACCAAGTAACATAAAAAAGAATATACTGAACGCTGAGGAAGATTCAAAACAGAAAGTCCCAAATCAAATGGCAAAATTAAAAGCTCATAAACACATCAAACGAATGGATAACAACTGGCAAATTCCTGACTTGGTACAGGTATAATGCCATGATCATTAAAAAACCAAACAAAGACATGTGTGAATTTCTTGAATGCACGTGGCGGTTCTTATATATCTATTTATTGTGCTATTGTAAAACTTGTTTGTTTCTTGTCATTCACTTTTGTTCTTTTGCTGTGTGCTTTGTCTAAATGCCTTTTAATGTTTCTTTGTTCCATATATATGACGTGGTTTTGTACTTATACATCCCGTATTTGGTTATGTACTTTTACATCCCGTCGTTATGTTGTACTTTTGCAAATTAATGGCATTTTGAGTATGTAATGACGGGACCGAACAGGGACTACAATTACAACAATTACAAATATACATATTACAAAAAACCCTTATAATTGCAAACAGTATTTATTAATGAAAAATTACATTCGAAAATATTACAATGTTGCATAAAATTTAAATTACGGAGTCGGAAACAAGTTTGGAAAAACTTTTATAAATCCATTTTTTCTAAAAAAAAAAAGTGCCATCTATTGAGCAAACAATATTTCGTGTCATCTGTATATTCAGATTAAGGTAGCATTCGATAAATTGAATAAATATATACAAAAATACACAACACAGTCCCGGGAACCAACACACATGTCCGATTATAGTCAATTACGCCTGCCAATCCACCAGATTTAACATCGTAATTATATATATATATACAAGATCAGTTTTCAAAACATTTTGTTTTATTTATGTATTCTGAAACTGTATGAGACATTTGCATATTGTCCTCGTCAGCCCTTAATCTGTCCCTTATAAGACAATCCTAAGATTAGAACAAGAGACCGTCCCGATAGTATCCCTTCGAATTTCATTATATTTTTAAATTGATGAAGTAATGAGAGGTAGTTTCTACTTGACCACAGAAACAGAATGCGTTTTCGATAAGATAATTTTTTGGTCTTAACAGATCTGTTTTCTTCTACAGCCTAACTGAAAATTCAAAGGTATTTTATTAATATTTTGAAAAAAGATATGTCTGAAAACCCGGTTTTGATTGATTTAAACGAAGGTCGTCTGGTAGAAATGACTTCTGATATAAGTTTGTTCTGCATACTAGTTCGTAAACTTTAAGACCCCCTAGTCCTGTAGTCGTGTAGATCTAGTCTCTGGAACTAACAGAAATATGATTAGGACAATCTCAGTTATTGCGTAGCCCCCATTCCAACGTCTTGTAGCTGTGAGCCTTGGAAATAGTTTCCACTTATTGTCGATAAACGTTCGACGAGCAGATTGACCATTCAATGTAGATACTCTAATTATCTTAACTTGCATACCGTCGGTTCATAGAATGCCATTGTTATTTGTCCAGTCATACCAGCAAATTTTTACTCGCATGGACCCGTACCAATCTCTTATTGCCCTGGATACTAGGAACTACCTAGCACGACAACAGACGTGCAAGAGTCAAGTTCAGCTTTTACTGGGGACAAATAACCGTATGGCCGTAGAAAAACAATTTCCCTTTGCTGACATGGTTAACACATGTACCCAGGGCACATTCAATTTCATGTACTGTGTTATTTTTAAAGGCAGCCCAGCAAAATTAAATCCGCATGGACCCGTACCAATCTCTTCGGGCTTTCAAACAAAATAGGTATTGCACCGATTGTACGTCTAGTTTTGGCGGTTAAAGTGGCCTACTTAGACATTTCTGCATTTTTTCCCGTTAAGGGCACTTAATGTTGCGAAACATTTGTTTCTTCCGGTAACTATCGAATAAAACATAACGAAACTTGTCTACAAAGGCAGGCGACTATTTTTCAACCTTACTTTGTCGTTTCTTCCTAAGATAGATATTTTTTTCAGATGTCCCAAACCCAATATCTTCAGATGTCCCAAACCCAATATCCTCAGATGTCCCAAACCCAATATCTTCAGATGTCCCGAACCCAATATCTTCAGATGTCCCAAACCCAAAATTCATGCTTGGGTCCCATTCGCCTGACACCAATGAAATTTTTTTTAAAGTCTAGGTTCCCGGACGGGCAATATTTTGAAGCCCTCATTCCCCACTTCTTGTAGCTGTGAGCCTTGGGAATTGTTTGCGCACATTGCCGATCGTCTAGAGCACGTTCGATGATCAGATTGACCCTTCAAAATAGATACCCTGATCGACCGACAGGATAGTAAATGATGTACAACACAAATGAACATAAAATACGTATATGCATATACATCTCACAGAGCATAAACTGTGATTAATGTAAACTATTTTTTACAGCATCTTGAGACGAATTCAGAGTGACGAAGGAACACCGTCGTCAACTGAAGGAGGATCGGCGGGAAGATTTCCCTTAGCGCCCTCCACAGCGGTCTTCCCGACCTTCCCAGCGGCCTTCCAACCGACCGTCCCAGCGCCCTTTCCAGGTAAGAATGAATAAACGTATATAACAGAAAGACCGAAAAAAAAAATCGTAAATGTTCAGAACTAAAACACTTATTTCTTTGTAACCCCACACTTGTATATAGGCGAGTGACATTTTTAGAAAAGACGCTTAGTTAGTTGCTTTAATGCACCCACCTAACACACAGCTGAATTTTTAATATGTTATAGTATGATATATGAACTTCCTTTTTTGGTCGGTCGTCAAAGAATCGTACGGTGCAATTTTTGTAAAAATTGAATAAAAATCGAGAAATAATTCCAATTTGAAAAACAACTGTGTTAAAGCGTGACAAATTAACATGTAGCTTCAGTTTCTGTTGTCACAATGCATGTACGTTCAACATGTCAATGTATAAAAAAATACTTTTTAAAAAAAAGATTTTTGTAATAATTTTGGAATTTTTTTATAAAAATGGTGCCTATTTTCAGATATTTTTTTCATTTTTTAGATATTTTCGGCTTGAAACCCAAATTAATGATGTTCGTATTATTCAGCAGTTCATTATTTGTTTAATATATATCGTTATCACTGTATTATTCTAAATTTTGTTCATTTTTACACACCCCCTTTTCAATCAAATTTCCGAAATCGCTTTCTCTGTTAATTTCCCTCGAATAAACGGACATAAACAATCGAAAAAGAGTATGAATATAAACCATGAAGGCATTTGTTTTGGTACAAAAATTACGCATAGTATAAAAAATAGATAAAAGAACCATAGAAGCTGAGATGTCAACGGATTTTTTTTTGGGGTAGAAAACCAATATCCTATTGGTCTTAGTCAATTTGCACTTACACAAAGCAGACTATGAATAGCTATTGAAAAATACTTCTTTCTCAATTGGATCAATACACATTCCAGTTTTGCAACCATAGGTACGCAAAAATGTGTCAAATCTGATATTGGCCTCATGAATTTGAACGTGAGATATGTCCACCTTTTGAATTTCCCACCGTTTTAATCATCGCATACGACAGACTTATTGATGGTGCAAATTTTATCAGTATTTTAGAGGAAGCCTAGCGTCAAGAGCTTGTTTGTTGACATGCTGTAAATACTTTAAAATATGGGGATATCTTTTCATTCAGTTGACAATTTTGAATTCTTCGTAGATATTTGAAATATAATAAATGTTCTACTACCTCAGGGGGTATATATGACCTAAGCCGTATTTTTAATAGGGTTACGTTGGTTTTTTTTTAAATATTCTTCGAAGTTTTACTTGGTTCGAGTGTCACCGATGAGTCTTATGTCGACGAAACGCGTGTCTCACGTAAACAATCGATCATATGATTGATGTGTTATTCATTATGGTTATCGTTAGTTGCTTTTTATGATTTTTGCTTTTGTATGTAGTTTTGAGCATGAATCAAGCTTTTTGGTATCTATTTAAAGTTGTTTTAGAACCTTTATAGCTTACTTTACAGTGTTGGCTCTTGCATCTTGTTTTAGGCCATACGATAAGCTATAGTTGTATAACTCAAAGAATTTAGTCTCCGGTAGTCAGAGGTCATAGTGTACTTTTATTCATAAAGGTACCGGACTTATTAATACTTTATTCCGAAAGCAATACAGCATATAGGATACATATACACAATTTTACACCAATATAAGAATTTCACAAGAGATATATATATATATATATAAATATAAGGTGTGCATGAAAGAACATATAATACAAAATACATAATACAAATACGAAATACGAGCGGAGAATGATATAATACTTAAATAAAGTGAGAACAAAAATATTATATACTGCAATTAAATTCTAGGTTTTCTGCAGATTTTAAAAATATATCTAAGTTATTCAATTCTTTAATATTTCTGACAGATAACAACTGGATAAGTTAATTTGGCACAATTTTTTGGAATTTTGGGTCCTCAATGCTCTTCAACTTTGTATTTGTTTGGCTTTTTAACTATTTTGATCTGAGCGTCACTGATGAGTCTTATGTAGACGTAACGCGCGTCTGGCGTATAAAATTATAATCCTGGTACTTTTGATAACTATTTACACCACTGGGTCGATGCCACTGCTGGTGGACGTTTCGTCCCCGAGGGTATCACCAGCCCAGTAGTCAGCACTTCGGTGTTGACATGAATATCAATTATATGGTCATTTTTATAAATTTTCTGTTTACAAAACTTTGAATTATTCGAAAAACTAAGGATTTTCTTACCCCAGGAGTAGATTACCTTAGCCGTATTTGGCACAACTTTTTGGAATTTTGGGTCCTCAATGCTCTTCAACTTTGTATTTGTTTGGCTTTTTAACTATTTTGATCTGAGCGTCACTGATGAGTCTTATGTAGACGAAACGCGCGTCTGGCGTATAAAATTATAATCCTGGTACTTTTGATATTATTAGATGTAGAAGGATTTCTTCAATAATACTTTTTTATATACTTTTCTTGAATTTGACTATACTTTTTACATTCAAGTATAAAATGGTATTCATCTTCAATAGAGCAAGTATTACACTTTATACATAGTCTTTTATTTTTATCAACATTATAATATCTACCTGTTTCTATACTTAATATGAGGGGGGGCAAGGGGGGTCCCCATAACAGCAAAACAGTGAATTCATTTGGTGAAAAACAGATAACAAGGAATTGAAAAGGGATAATAACAGATAACAGTAAATGAAATATGAAAATAAATCTGTCAAGGACCAATTCAGTAGATGACTCATAGATCTTAGTATATAACTTTGGTATAAACCTAGAAAGTTGTAATTCGTGTAAACAAAACGTTTCGTCCGTAGGGGGAGCAGTCATGCCGTAGTTGATTTTTTTTCTGTAAATTGTACAATAAGTTAATAACATATGCATGTTGATTTTTTCTGAACGAAATTACTAGTTACTGCTTTTGATATAGGGATATTTTTAATCTAGGGCCGATTTGAGGGATCAATTTTTAATGATTTAGGTTTTTTTATTTAATTTTTGAAAATAGTGCAGCCAGTGACACTTTATTATCAATTTGATTTTTAGATTTTTTTTTCTGAAAAGCAATATATATACTTTACAAGTATTAAAAAAACATTGATGCACAATTTTTTTTTTTATTTAATGACCTCATGATAAAACTTACTTATAAGATACAAAAATACCCAGATCAGTGGAGACGGGACATGTTACTGAAACACGCATGCCAAATGTTAGAAATTATTATAAATTGAGGAATGTATCTCCCTCGTGCAAAGCTCTGATTCCTTTCGCGGATTTGGCTTTACTTTTTTTACCATTTGGATTATAGCTCTTCATTTTTTATATAAGCTTTGGATTTCAAATATTTTGGTCACGAGCATTACTGAAGAGACATGTATTGTCGAAATGCGCAGCTGGTGCAGGAAAATTGGTACCGTTAAATATACTGTTATTATGGTTATTCTGATAATATAAATTGACTCGAGTGACAATTCTGATAGTATAATAGAAATAGGACCTAGTGAAAATTTGGATGACACCAAGTGAAACACCAATCATGTATATTATGTGAAATTATAGAATATGGAAAATTTGGGTACAGCATTGGAGAAGCTGTAGGATTTTAAAAAGGGTATTTGTCGAAAAATTAAACTGAAGACACATTTGTATTTGCAGCAATGGTTTCTGAGCTTCAATTTCCGCCATGTGAAGCAGTTAAAAAGCTTTAAAAAATATGGTGGTCAGGGTTCTCTTTCATGTAAATAAAAAGAGAGGGAGTTGCACTTATAATATAAATGCTAAAAGAAAAAGATGTTGTATAATTCCCAAAGCCATAATTCAAACCTACACCACTTAATTAGTAATGTAAAACAATTCAAAGGAGAAAACTAACTGTCTAAAACAAAATAGTGAACGAGAAACTTAGTCACAAGTAACAAACTACAACCATTGAATCCAGGCTCCTGACTTGGAAATAGGCACATACAGAATGTGACTGCGTCAACTTTAGCATGCTAGTTGGTGTCCAACCCCCTCCTAATCAGGGACAGTGGTGTTAAAGTACAACATGAAGATTAGTATGTTGTCATTGAATAAAAAAATCTATAGGGTGTACCAATGCTTTTTTTATAACCAAATCCATACTACTAGTATAAGTCATTGTACAAGTAATAAGTGAATCATAATTTGTACAAAATGCTACATGTTCACAGACAATGGAAAATATTACAAAGTGTAATAATAATATATACTTGAATGGTCCTGGGTCCAATTGATTTCATATATGTATGTGATGCATGTTACTGAAATTCTTCTGCAAATACAGGGCCAACCGATTTCCCCAGTAGAAAGACCCCAATAGATATAAATTTTAAGAAGATGTGGTAAGCGTGCCAATGAGACTATTATCCATTCAAATCACAATTTTCAATTATCTTCAATTTCTACGGAAGATTGGCTGTCAAAATGCTAACATTCTAATTTTCAATAACAGTTAACAGCAAATAGATTCTCACAATAACAGATAACAAAATAGAAAATAGTCCTATAACAGCTAACAAAGAATGAGACAATAACAGCTAACAGTAAATATATTTTCAGAATAACAGATAACAAAGAATTAAAAAGCCCCATAACAGCATAACAGTTAAACCCCTTGCCCCCCCTCCAAGATGTTTACTTATAAATAGATGATTTATTGAGAAAGTTAAGTTGCAACTCTGACGTCGTTCTGTTGTTTTAAAATCATATATCCTAATAGATTGATAAGACTGTTGGTGTGATAATATCCAGTGGCAAATATGTCATGCATTTTCAGGACGAAAGCATGCATTTGTACGGTCTAGGCAAAGAGACCAATCTTGGATGACGATCGGGGAAATTCAGACTGCCACAGAAAAATAAGATTTTACTATTTTGCAACTGGCTAGCTACGGACTCATCAAAGAGTTGTTGAAAGTATTCTTTAAATGAATTTAAACACGAGGCATCGGATTTAACGTCCTCATTTTGTCAAGGTTTTACTTCTGATGAGAAGACAACTAGTCATACTTCTATTGTCTTAGAGGCACATATCTCAGATTAACGGTTGGATGTATTAACCGTTACACTGAACATAGCCAGTACCCAGTATTAAGTAGTATTGATGTTCCGGACCATATGAGTATTTGGACCATACGCGTATGGTCATGACCATATGCGTATACTCATATGGTCCGACCATACGCGTATGGTCCGACCGTACGCGTATGGTCGGACCATATGAGTATTATACTCGTTTGGTTATTAACGGGCAGGACCATATGAGTATTTGGACCATGTAGGTATTTTTTTCAAATATACAATAGAAATAGTACGTATTAATTTTACATTTCAAAAGCTACATAAAAATTAAATATTAATGGCACAGTCAGTTGATCTAAGTTTTCATCGCTAATTGTATTCGTGTATGCTTTTGTATACTTGAAATGGCATTCACACGGTACGATACATGTAGCTTTTCTGCGCGGATTGCATGTTTTGGCTGCGTGCAGGGATATCGACTCGGACAATTCCGATGTGTCTATACGGTGTTAAGAAACTCTAGATCGTATAGATCTCCAATATTGTAAAATGAATATCACAGATCAAATTAAATAAATTTAAGGCAGTAGCTATTTCATGGCTCTTAAATGCTATTTTACCGGTCTTATAATTAAGATTAAAATAGAAGTATAGAAATAAAGAATAGAAACATAAGGAAACGTAGTACATAACGTAAGGGTACCCAAATTGCACCGAGTACCCAAATTGCACCTTTTTAGAAAAAAATAGCAATAAAAATCTTACAAGATTTCCTAGAGACTAAACAAGTTGTATTTTTATGATTTGATACTATGCCCGTCTTTCAACATAGGTAAACATATTTAGTTATACACAAAACGTTCACAGTATTTATCAACAGATGGACTGTTTACTGAAAAAAACAAAATGTACGAAAACGTCACCATGCGACGTCATCAAAACGTCATCTTTTTAAAATTGGCAAACACAATATATTATAAGTATCCATTTCGTAAAATATAAATAGTAAGCATGGACAAATATCCAATTGTTCAAAATATTTGAAGAAATTAAACAAAAGCTCGGTTATTAGACTTTTGATGATGTAAATTTAAGCATGGATGCAATTTGGGTACTCCTCATTACAGAATCATGGATAGTTTGGAGGTTGATTCAAACCCATTTTTTAATGACTCAATATGGACTAAAAATTAAATTGGTGTACCCGTATGACAAAGAAGGATAGGGCTACAAAATAAACACAGTATGGACATGTTTTTCCTGATCATAAAAAAACGTAGGTGAAAAAACTGTCAATATAGGTGCAATTTGGGTACCGTCACGTTACACTTTTAATATTTTACTTTTCAATAAATATCATGATCTTTAAAAAATATCATGATCCTTGCCGGTGATGTCACCTACTTTAAACAATAAAATTCCTTTTTACACTATGTTCATCTGATTTTGACATCTTATAATTGTACTTACAAATAGTAAGCAATATTAATTGTGTGCAACTGTTTTGGGTTTTTTTAAGTTTTTTTTAATATATAATTAAATGACATTTCATCAGGGTCGTGCATTGCCTGTTATCTTGTAAATGTCTGCATGAAGTTAATACAAACACAATACAACAGACAGCCTCCATATAACTAAGGAATATTAAAGTTTCCAAGTTACAAGTTCTTGCTATGCAATAGTATTCATCGCGGCAGCTTTTAACTTTGGTCTTATGGTAAGTGATCCATGCCACGTGTTGTAGTTTATACTTTTACCTGCAATTTATAGCACAAGCTTCTGCATAATGGTTCTAGTTGAGTATCAATGTCTGATATAAGAGCTTGTGAATTCAACTGTGTGCAATAAAAATATGGGTTGACTATTACTGTTGTTATATGAATTGCAGCATCTACTTTATGTTTGGCAAAAATCATACTGCTAATGTTTATTATTTCTAACATAAGTGGTTTTCGTATGCATTCTAGTTCTTCACAAATCAACAGGAAATGATTCATAGTTTCTTCGTTCTTTTTTGCACATCATACAGGTACCATCTGGTATAGCTTTATTGAACACAGCCCTTTTTGTCTGAAGAATGTAGGTTCCAGTTAAGATTTTAAGTCGGACTGGTATTCTAGATATGTCTCTTATATTGACTGATATAGTTTTTGCTATTGGGTGACATTTTCCAATAGTAAAAATTTCTCCAAGATGTTCTATAGATGAAAACAATGTAATTTCTTGTTTAATTCGATTTGACCAATAAATATTGACTTTCTGTTTCACCATATTCTTCCATTGCATTTTGGACATAGTCGTATCAAATAGACACATGTATGGATCACCAATTTCATATTTCAAAAATATAGCTTTGATAGCAATAAACCAACTGTTGCTTTTAATGCATTTAATTCCTAATTGTCTTTCAGCGATTTTCAATTCAGTGGAGGTGCATCCAGCTCTGCATATACTTCCGAATAAGATGAGTGCCTTTTTGTGTATGACTGCTTCAGGAGGTAGCAAGCCAGATATTACGTAAATTGCTGGGTCAGCTACATTGACGGGTAAAGAGAGGATCTGCTTTATTATTCTTTTATACTGTTTTGATATTAAATCTATATTTTTTCCAGTAGGCAGTAAAATTTCTAATCCATAAAACATAATTGGAAATATAAATGTTTGTAGCATACTTATTGCAGATATTGGGTCTAGGCCATTTCTCCGTGTAAACCAGTGTGCATTAAACTATATAAAGATCTTCTGGCTTTTTTAAGATTTGCCTCTATGGTGCTACCTGCTGAATCGGTTGCATCCCTTTGTATACCAATATGTGGTGTTTTGGTGACAATTGGCATTGGATTGTTATTCATCAACCAAGTATCTTCTGTAAATGTTACTTTACTGTTAGTTTTAATCGGTAAAATAACACTTTTTTTCAGGTTGTAGAAGATAGCCTTCTCGTTCGCTGTAGTCATATTCCATATTTATGAGAACTTGTATGTCGAATGGGTTATTTCCAACTATTGCTATGTCGTCTGCACAGGTGGGGGCACAGCAACTTATTGATCCTATTTTTCCACCAAGTTTAGACTCTACAAAATTATTCAATAGCTGGTTTACATAAACTTTGTATAAATCGGCACTTAATGTTCCTCCTTGCCTTACACCTTGCTCAATGTTGAATGCATCAGATGTATTTCCTTTCCATTTAATTTTAGACGTAGCGTCTTTGTATAGGTTATCAATCATTAAAATGCACTGTTCTGAAATGCCTAAATGATATAGCTTTCTGATTAGGTTTGTATGTCGTACTACATCAAAAGCAGATTTAGCGTCTAGCATTCCGTATATTGTTGGTTTATTCAAGTCTTTACTTTCTCTTTTAAATTCCTCCATGATTAGAGATGCTATAAGAGGAGCCGTATTTTTGGTAAAACCACGTTGAAGAGGGTTTTGATCTTCCAGTATGTTTGGATTAATTCGTAGTTTGAGTATGGTTTCTATTATTTTAGACATTGATGGAGTAATGGTAATGCCTCTATAATTTTTTGAATTTGATATGTCTCCTTTATTCTTAAAGATTGGTGTAAGAGTACCAATTTTCAAATTATTTGAAATATGGCAGGCTGAAATGATGCGTTGATTACTTTAAGCAATATACTATCAAGTTTTTCACCGCCGAAAAAAAGGCATTCTGCAGTAATACCAAATATATCAGCAGACTTGTTTCTATTTAGCTTATTTAGAGCATTTTGTAATTCTTCTGTAGTTACTTCTTCATGTTTGTAGGCAACTAGACATATCTGTATAATTTGATGATATTCAGCGTCAACTAACTGAAAGTAGTCTTGATCAAAATTCATAGGATTTGATTCTTTTGCTAAGTTTTCGAAATGGGTCTTCCATCCTCCAAGAATATTGTTGTCACCTTTCAGGTTAGATTCACCAACTTGAAGTTCATCAATGAATCGATTTAATTTCCCTCTTTGTTTTTTTATAAGTTGAAAGAAGAGTTTACTATCCATTGTTCTTGCACCAACCAGTTGTTGTCTCTCTATAATCCGAAATTTTGCATTTTCAATCCTGCATAGTTTTCTAAGTTCATATGTAGTTTGCTTTTTATTTAAAAATAGAGGATTTGTAATTATTTCTGGTCTTCCGTTGAATTTCCATTCGCAGAATGCGTTTTTCTTTGCTTTTATTGCCAAATATATGTTGTGGGTCATAAATTTCAGTTTAGGTTTACGCTTTTTTCCTTTCGGAGGTGGTACAATAGATGTTAAAGCTCTAGACACTGCGTTGTTGATGTTGGTAACTGCTTTATCAATCTCTAGTGGGTCACTAACTGTATAGTCATATTTATCAATCTCATCAGATAAAACCTGTTTATATAATGCTTTGTCAATTTTCTGCCAATCTATTTTACGAACAGTTTGTCCATTATTGCTCTTTATATCTTGGTTAGTTTTCATTGAGTAACTGAATTTAATATTTGCACACACTGGCTAATGATCTGAAATGTTACTTGTTATTTCTAATCTCCTAAGATGTAATATGTTGTCATTAAAGTGCTCTGGGTACAAGATATAATCAATTGATGTACAGTCACTACCATTAGAGTGTATAAATGTCTTTCCCACATTCTGGGTTTTTAACTTACATTCATTTATAAATTCAGAAACATATTTGCTTCTTTTGTTATTTGATGTGACTAACAGGTTTTCTTTAAAATCTCCTCCAATCATGATTACATGTGTTAATCCAAAAGTTTGTATAATTTCATATAATACATCAATACATTCCTGAAATTCAGCAGTACTATTGTTTGAGCTTCTTCACGGCATATATAAAGATACAAGTAGTAATTTGTTAGTACTTCCTTTCATTTCAATGCATTGAATTCTTTCATTTCCTAAAGGTAATGGGGTGATAAGATGATTTAGCATTTTAACTTTTAATTGTAAGAATATATCAACATGTGGACCATTTTTTACTGAAGCTACGAAGAAGTTTGATATATGTCTGATACAAGAGCATTGGTTATTCAACTGCCAATTAAACTTGTTAAATGAATTAAATGAAAACCTATCAATTTTCTGTTAACAAAACTTTGAATTTTTTCGAAAAACTAAGGATTTTCTTACCCCAGGAGTAGATTACCTTAGCCGTATTTGGCACAACTTTTTGGAATTTTAGGTCCTCAATGCTCTTCAACTTTGTATTTATTTGGCTTTTTAACTATTTTGATATGAGCGTCACTGATGAGTCTTATGTAGACGAAACGCACGTCTGGCGTATAAAATTATAATCCTGGTACTTTTGATAACTATTTACACCACTGGGTCGATGCCACTGCTGGTGGACGTTTCGTCCCCGAGGGTATCACCAGCCCAGTAGTCAGCACTTCGGTGTTGGCATGAATATCAATTATATTGTCATTTTTATCAATTTTCTGTTAACAAAACTTTGAATTTTTTCGAAAAACTAAGGATTTTCTTACCCCAGGAGTAGATTACCTTAGCCGTATTTGGCACAACTTTTTGGAATTTTAGGTCCTCAATGCTCTTCAACTTTGTATTTATTTGGCTTTTTAACTATTTTGATATGAGCGTCACTGATGAGTCTTATGTAGACGAAACGCGCGTCTGGCGTATAAAATTATAATCCTGGTACTTTTGATAACTATTAGTTCTGTCTTCCATAGTATTGCAACCCCTCCGTATCCTCTCGGCATATGTGAAGGAGGCAGTGGATCTCTGTCATCCACTGATTTACCTATACCGATCAGGTTTTCATTTAATTCATTTAACAAGTTTAATTGGCAGTTGAATAACCAATGCTCTTGTATCAGAAATATATCAAACTTCTTCGTAGCTTCAGTAAAAATGGTCCACATTTTGAAATATTCTTACAATTAAAAGTTAAAATTCTGACAGTTTTATGACATATATCTACACTATTTACACTATCTACAATCTGACTGTTCTTTTGTGTACTGTTCATTGTGTCATTTAGGTGATTCGGTAATTTTGTCCTTTTCTGGACAAAAAATGATTGTCTGATGTATTTGGAGCGGTATAAAAGATGGGTTGTCCAACTTTACAATTTGGTCTTGAGGTAGCAAGGTTTTGATGTGGTGGGACATTTGGCTTAAACTGTTGTAGATATGGGTTTGTCCTGAATTGATCTCTGTCTCATCAAACTTTTGCATTTTTGACATTTGTGTTTAAGGTTTATGTACCCTTCTGTAGCCATTTTTGTACGAATTTTTCAAACCTCAATCGTATCAAAACTAAAGATATAATAAATTATAGAGATTGGCCATTTAGTACATGTTCCAAGGGGAAACTTGATGCAAAGCATTATTTTTTAATGTTTCATTGCATTTGATAGAAAAAGAGGATTTTGTGGCAAATAAATCAATTGAAGTTTGAAAAGTTCGTACAAAAATGGCTACAGAAGGGTACATAAACCTTAATAGGCAAGTGTTATAGAATTAAACAATGTTGTTTTCTTCAATACATTATATGTCTCTAATTAATGTTTAATCTTACTTTCTTGTATGTAATGTAATGTCATAAAGCTCTTTAAAGGGCCCTTAAATTGGAAATAAATATTCTTATTCTTATACTGTATTTTATGAAAATTAAAGACGGGAAATATTAAAAGTTGAAAAGTAAAATCACAAAATTACTCGGAGGAAAATTCAAATCGAAAAGTCCTTAATAATCAATGGTAAAATCAAATATAAATACTCATCAAACGAATGGAAAAAGCTGTCACTTTCCTGACTAGGCACAGGCATTTTCAAAAGTAGATAATGATGGATTAAACTAAAAGGTACATGTTGATCAAGTAAGGCCATCCCGTTTAACGATCCTGGAAATATCGACTTGCACGGGGAAATGAGAGTGTTGAATTGAGAAAGAAACTTATCATTGCTACAAGCCACCTACAGTTATTGCAAGGGTCCAATAAAAGAGGAACGAAAGATACCAAAGGAATAGTCAAACTCATAAATCAAATCTAAAACAAACTGACAACGCCATGGCTTAAAATGGAAAAGACAAACAGAAAAACAATAGTACACATGACACAACATAGAAAACTAAAAGAATAAACAACACGAACCCCACCAAAAACTATGGGTGATCTCGGAAGGGTAAGCAGATCCTGCTCCACATGTGGCACCCGTCATGTTGCTTATGTGATTACAAATCCGGTGAATAGTAATTCGGTAGGTCACATTAATAATAAAGGTCCATTCATTTCTGAGTTTCTATTTAAACAGAGGTGGCTCCGTATTTGTCCCTGACGCACGACATAACGGAAAACCCCATTGAAGATTTCTGCCGTTCGGAGGTAAACCATTTGTTACCAAATTCCGAATTCCCAAACACTCTTTAGGGTTTTAAATTTGTGAATTTGAGACTTTGTGAATTTGAGACTTGCTTTGCAATTCAAAGCAAAGAAAATAATTCAAGTGTGATAAATCCTTTGCATTCATTTGAAATATCAATACCACGCCAGTAAAATAGTGTCAAAGTGGGTGGTATGTTTGGTTATTGGGGTAGTTAATGTATCATTGTACCTGTCCCAAGACCTCTGGTCTGTCCTCTTATTAACTGTGTTAATCTGTTTACGTGTATGCCATACAGATCTGACGAATTTTCTTTATTAAATCAATTCTGTATGATGTGCTCCGTATTTATCTACAGTTCTGTATTTTTTATTTCAGAACCATCTTGATTTGAACATAAGAAATCATTTGTTTCAAGAAAATCACCAAGTTTTTTTTTTGTGGTGTTCGAGGTATCCAGCTTTCAAAGAGAGCTTGTTATGCTTATAACACTGTAGTTCACACAATCAGATGGGTCACAAGATTTATAAATTGATGTAAATGGAGAAATATTCCAGAATTTTTTCTGAATTTAGTATCTTACTAGAAATTAATGTCAGAAGTATAATAGAGTGTTTGACCATACCTTTAAAAACTTGTTAATTGTGAGATCAGGAACTCTAGATTTTCCCTGTTTAACTTCTTATGCTGTCTTTGATTTTGTTACATATATCAGTGTTATCACTTTCACCTTAAGTGAGTTAAAGAGAAAAGAAAAGAAACTGACAACGGCATGGCTAAAATTGAAGCAGACAAACAAGATTTTCTTGTCCAAGGAATGGATTACCTTAGCCGTATTTGGCACAACTTTTTGGAGTTTTTGGACCCTCAATGCTCTTCAACTTTGTACTTGTTTGGCTTTATAACTATTTTAATACTAGCGTGACTGATGAGTCTTTGTACTTTTGATAACTATTCTATAACGGTAAACCAACTCGTGGTGTCGTCTGTAAAATTTGCGAAGGAATGATTGAGAGCATCTTCCTCTGTGAGTAAACAATTCCACAAATTACTTAGACTGCGAAGGTAAGATGGTAACCGATTTATCTAGACGCTATGAAGAGGTGATCATAAAACAAATGCTGATTTAAAAAAATACACATGTCCTTAGTCAGGAATCTCATGTTCAGTATTTCTCGTTGAAGGTTTGTTGATTTACTTAAGTTTTTCTCATTGTATATATAGTTTAGAACGTTGGTTTCCCCCTTAAAATTGTTTTCCGCTACAGTTTAGTCTGCCTCATATCATCTTGGCTTACATCAAGAAAATGACTATATCATCTTGACTTGCATCAAGAAAATGACGATGAGGATTGGTTGAAAAAAAATACGCACAACGACGGGATACATAAGTATAGAGCCACGTTAAAAAGACACCACAAAATCAATATCAAACTAATATAAATCAAAGAACACCACTTCTCTTTATACAAGTCTGTGATAAAATGAAGCGGAGCCAGTAGTGATGAATAAATGATACTTTCCACACAGTTTTGCTATCCTCAAATTAAGTTTTACCCTTGTCGGTCTGTCCCATACTTGGTTGCTGTACTCTAACTATTGTTTGCCTCAGCCAAATGCCATGAGACTAATACAAAATGCTTATCACTCAAACACGGATCAATTTTGAATATACATTTTAGATTCTCTATACAGGTGGCCAAATTGCTGAGTTTCACACTTGCTTGTAAACACAATCCTGATTACCATAAAAGAGGAACGAAAGATACCAGAGACACAGTCGCACTCATAATTCGAATATGAACTGACAACGCCTGGCTTAAATTGAAACAGACAAACAATAGAACACATGACACAAATAGAAAACTAAAGAAAAAGCAACAAGATCCCCACCAAAAACCAGGAGGGATGTTGGGTGCCCCGGAAGGATAAGCAGATCCGGCACCTGTCGTGTTGCTTATGCGATTACAAAATTATATTAGCCGTTAAATAGTCTAATTCGGTATTTTTGTACGGAATGTTTATAACCACAAAACACGATAAAGTTAAAATTTAATTTGTGTCTCTTTTCTATTTACAGTTATGGCACTTTAATGAAATGCTGATTTTAGTTTTTCGTTTAACTTCAGTTTGCTTCAACCAAATGTAATGAAATTAATACACAATATTTGTCGATATTTTACACTGAGCGTTGCTCTATGCTCATTTTAACATGAGTAGGCATTATACTTGTCGATATTTTACACTGTGCCTTAACGAGACCCATGTTAAAATGAGCATGGAGCATGGCATGAAGGACTTATTTCGATTCCAATAGGACAAACACAGTATTTGTATAGGTCAAAGCGTACGAAAAAAACTTAAAAAGGTTCGGCTTTTCACGTTTCCTCCCCGCGGAGTATGTAAGTTGGATTTTCATATTTAATAAATCTAATAACAGGGTAAATATAAATGTTATTTGATAAAAATATATAATGAAGGTTTATATAAGTAGCTAAAGTACATACTTCATAGGGATAAAACTGAAAATAACGAGAATGTAAGCACTAAGTGTTTGTGCATATAATAACATGGCTTTGTTTACAAAGCGTAATGAGGACGTCATATTATAATATTCCCTTTTTAATTTAACTTTACGATCAAAACTATGTAAGAATCCAGATATATATACATGTCAACATTTTATTTATTGCATTCAACAATGTTTTTGAAGTTCCTTCAATTACTGCATGTTTTCCTTATTATCTTAGTTCCTATGTATTTCTAGGAATATGTTTGTTTAAAAGCGTCCTCGTGGACACCCTATATATTCCAAATTAGGTTAGTGAGGATGCGAGGCCCTAATATTTCAATACACGTAGAAGTGGAGGTACGACCACTTTAAATGTATTGTTATATCAAAAGTTGTTGATATTAATTTTTTATTGTTGACATATTAAAAAAAAAGATGCGGTATGATTGCAAATGAGACAACTCTCCATACGAGACACAAGAAATTATCTTTAAGTCACCGTACGGCCTTCAACATACAGTATACCGCATAGTCAGCTATAAAAGACCCCGAAATGACAATGTAAAACAATTCCAATGAGAAAAACACGTACACATACGAGAACCACTTAATAACAGGCTCTACACAATGTGGCTGGACCCGAACCCTCACCCAACCCTAGATATTGGTATAACAGTACAATATATAAATAAACCATAAATATCAGTTGAAATAGGCTTAACTCGTTAAATAGATAAAAATATAAGTGGACGTGGCAGGGTACTTTTACATCCCAAAAACAAAAAAAGTATAGAAAAGTAGGCTCTTACAGTTGAGCACCTGCACACTTTTATATATACTTCAAAAAGAAGAGAAAATTAACGAAAATACTGACACCGAGGCTAATTCTAAACGGAAAGTCCCTAATCAAATGATAAAACACATCAAACGAATGGACAACAACTGTCATATTCCTGACGTGGTATAGGCATTTTCAAATGTTTGAAATGGTGGATTGATCCAGGTTTTATAGTTGCATCTGATCCAGGATTTATAGTTGCATCTAATGCCAACTAACACACTATGTAACTAATAATATGCAATAATATGTTGATAAATAATATTATTGTTATCAATATAGTCTTACACAGTATGTACTTGTTCGCGATTTCATAAATAACTTAAAAAAGAAAGAAGTCTTGACTAAAAATCTCCAAATATTTGTAATGAAACAACTAAACCTGTTGATTTATAGTAGATTAGTTAGGAGATCAAGTTCGATAACTTACAGCAGTACATTAAACATGAGTTCGATATTCGAAAGGGTATATTGCAAAAACTTTTAGGAATTTTGGTCCTCAATGTTCTTTACTTGTATCTTTTTTTCCCTTTTAAAATTTTTAGATTCCAGCGTCACTGATGTGTCTTTTGTAGACGCGTCTAGCGTACATACAAAATTTAATCCTGGTATCTATGTATGCGTGTATTTACTTAACACATGTTTTAGAAGGAGAGGGAAAAGGTTTAAATTGAAGGCATCACGAAAACAGTCTGATAAAACCTAGGATGATATCTTCAGCTATTAATTGTAATATCTCAAGTTTTAACAGACTATCATTCATAATATGAGAGTGCTACAATGCATAGCTTAAGAAATCAACCCAGGTTTTAACAAGCTCTCTTTCATATTATATTACCTTGAATTATAGGCCTTTAAATTTAACAGCAATTTGAGAAGCCTCAAGTAATTTTCTTTTCTAAGACTTCCATCCATAGAAACTATCATTAATATAAAATATCCATCGCATTGAGGGTTCAAAATTCCAAAAAGTTGTGCCAAGTTCGGCTAAGGTAATCTATGCCTGGGATAAGAAAATCCTCAGTTTTTCGAAAAATTAAAACGTTTTATAACAAAAATTTATTAAAATAACCACATAATTGATATTCATGTCAACACCGAAGTGTTGACTACTGGCCTGGTGATATTCTCGGGGACGAAACGTTCACCAGCAGTGGCATCGACCCAGTGGTGTAAATAGTTATCAAAGGTACCAGGATTATAATTTAGTACGCAAGTCTAAATAAGACGCATCAGTGACGCTCATATCAAAATATTTATAAAGCCAAACGAGTACAAAGTTGAAGAGCATTGAGGATCCAGAAATCCAACAAGTTGTGCCAAATACGGCTTATGTAATCTATGGCTGGGAAAAGAAAATCCAACTGTGTCAATATTGAGGAAAAAAAATCAAGGTATGAGGCAGGCCTTAAAGTATATTCAGTATTATTGATTTCAAGTTCACTGGGATATACGAGATGTAAGAATGGGCTGAAATATGGGGTATTCAGTGATATCGGATAATAAAATTAAAGAATTTCGCGAGATGCCTTTCCGTTTGTCTTTTGAAGGTTCTGAATGAATTCTGCTTCATACAGAACTTTTACTTTAATTTTCTATTACAACAGGGTAAAGGTGTCAGGTATTTTACCCGAGGTAATTGTATTCATTAATAGTCTTAAAAATTTAAGTATGACGTGATTGATATTACATATATGCTGATTCCATTTTGTACTTTGTTATAATTGAAGTTTACTGCCTATACAAGCATCTAAGATATACGAACCAGGTCGGTTTCTTCATTACACGGTTCAGGACTAATCCCAACCGAACCCCACCTTGTGCTGGAACCTGCTCCTGTTACAAATTAAACTCATAAATTACATACCGAGTTCAAAAACAAATCGGCAAAAATGGGTACACAATTAGTACCCGTTTGAATACCGACTGTCTGCTGAAATACAAATACTCCAAACTCAACAAATAAACTCATCAGAGATAACAAGAGAACTTTGTCTTTCTGTCGCAATATATGCGCATGCTCCGTAAGCTTTAGCACTTGCATCAGTAAATATATGTAGGTTTGAGTTCGAAATATCATCCTCTCCTTGGAGATAAATACGGGGTATTTCCAATTTAAGCGCCTTTCCTGTATTTTGAGCGATTTCTCAAGTAGCGATCACTGTAAACAATTAAAGCACAATCTATCATCTTTAACAATTTTCATGCGGTCTTTCTGGTTTGTATATTTCGTACATTCTGACGAAAAGTGGGGTTTCTTCCAGCATGCGCAGCTAATTTGATAGATTTTAGTGGTGAATTAGTTTTTGGCCAGTTTTCTCGAGATTTTGTGTTTGTATAGCTGTAGTACTATAACTTTCAAATGTTTTTGTACTTCTACCAGACTCTAAAATTGCAAGTTCCTTAAAAATAGATCTCCTAAGATCACCAAGATACCAATCTGTTGAACCGTGCTCACGTGTTAAGTTTTTGCGTATTTCGCTGGGCATTTAATTGAGTATGACTGGTACTAATAACGTCTCAATGCCTTAAATATCATGTACTGTAGTACGCCGCTAGATTAAAACTGACGTGCAAAGGTAACACATGGCCAGCGAAAGCTTAATTTTTATGAAGCCAAGGTGGTCGTGTGGTCTAGCGGGATGGCTACAGTGCAGGCGATTCGGTGTCACGATATCGCAGTAGCATGGGTTCGAATCCCGTCGAGGGAAAAACAAAAAATCTGCGAAAGCAAATTTACAGGTCTTACATTGTTGGGTTGATGTTTAGACGAGTTGTTATATAGACACCGATTTATTGTGGGCTTTGTCGACCGTGCAAGGGCTTTATTAGCCAGTCGACTCATTTGCAAGTTCGCCCTTTTGTAGTTAAACTGCTGATAGTTAAGCATCGGAAATCATTTACCAGCGCATTTAGAAATTAGATTTAGACGTTTGTAAACCTATTTTGAGTTGAAAGCTTGAGGTTTTCAGCAAACGGTTTAAAGTCTAAACGATTATTGCATGCAGCTACCGGGTTAGTTTTTTCCGAAACTGTTATTTCCCTTGAGAATGGTCGCAGTCCCTCCAACAGGTGGCTTGTAATAGTCTAGTGACTTCAGTTGTTCGGAAACGAAGTGTTTTGCGATTTTTAGAAACCACACGGTTGTTCTTAAACTGTTATTTCCCTCGTGAATGGCCGCAGTCTCTCGCACAGGTGTCATTAAAGGATTAAGGATTTAGGTTATAGTTTTCAGACTACTTTTAGATACAAAGTTATTTGTGTAAATATTGTAGTTAAGTATTTGAGTTAATTAAACGATTGGTATTGAAGTATCTTAGATTCTGTGAAAACAGGATACGAACAGATCGTGCATAAGGTTATTTTCATTTTGTACTCACTATCTTTTAAGCGTTTATATGCCATTTTGTGTTTCTCGGTTAAAATAGTATTGTTTTGTTTTGTAGTGATTAAGAATTTACAGTAATGTTAACTGTGATACAGTGAACACCAAAGAGCAAAAGCTATTTCCCCTAAATTATTTTCATTCGATAAAATAGGTTAAATATGTTTTAAATAGCCCGATAGATGCTTATTATAGTACACGAAAAAACGTCACATCACCTTAAACAGGTATTCCTACAAATACCAAGGCAAAGAATATTGATTTGTTTATATTGGTTTTGTTAAACTGTTAACACCCATTATGCGCATAAAGTACCATACCACGTAATTTGTTAAGAAGTCAAATAATATCGAACAAATTCAAATGGTATGCTGTTATTCTCATTCTGAATATTTGTATATCTGTATTTGTCCTTGTCTTTAAGGTTTTATCGTCTATAAGTTAAGATTGTCTATATTTAACCGGACAACATCTTGCATCAGTTGGTCATAGAACACCTTGTGATACTAACACATGCTAAATGAGCTTTTCTGGCATTTTAACACATCAGCCCTTCGTTTTGATCTAGCTACAACAGCTTCTTGATGTTTTACCTACAATCACGATGTGTGGTTTTGTTTTATTTTCTGATGACTTAGGACCAGGGCATAGACGGTGGTAAAAAAAACAGTACTAGTATTTACACAGGTACTGAATTGGCGACAATATTGCTGTTGCCTGCATTTGTTACATATAATACCATGTTAAAAAAAAATCCGAAAAAATATGATAGAAACATTAAGATTTAACTAACAAAAAAAGAAAAATGTCTAAGCGGGATTTGAATAATATCTTCAAAACAATCTTCCGTTTGTAGTTCTATGCTCTACTGATGGAGCCACGGCAATGCGTGACCATGATTTTCTTGTTAAGGAGCATTATTGATACAATTTAGCGATATAACACTTTTTCATTAAAAAGTTGTTTTTTTATGAATTAAGGACACACTAAACCAAGTTCCTTTTTAGGGAAAAGGTAGTATACATTACAACAGTCACAAAAACCCGTAACTTGAAATGTCCTTCTGTTGGGGGTTCCTGTTTTTCCCTAACTATAAATACCATAATTTCCGCTAATTGGACTTTGAACCTTTTTAAGGTTAAATTAACTATGGTTTCGATATATCGATCTAAAAAGCTGTTTTATTTCTTAGTTAATTGTATTCTGTCAGCACTTTTTGAAAAATCAGGAAAAATTGGCCCTACCTCCTTATATATTTTGACCTATCATGTCTGTTTGCATAAAAAAAATGTTGATAATGTAATGGAATTCTGTGTGACTCATACAAGTGAGAGACTTAGCTAGCTTTATAACCAGGTTTAATTTATCGTTTTCTACATGAGGAAATGCTTGTACCAAATCAAGAGACATTCATATCATCGCAATCATGATCGAATTGTTTAGAAATAAAAGCAGTTATTGATATCAATATTTTCAGTTCCATATCTAAGAATGCTGTTTTCTTCATTTAGCTCATATATATGTAGGACTCAAATCTATGGTGGGTTCCAAATCTATCGCAGATTCATAATCTATGGCAAATGTGACGTCATGCCATCCCAAATCTATGGCAGATCTTTTTCAATCCTAACATAAGCAAGTTTTGTAATTTCCTAATCTATTACGGATTTATGTTCACGGTTTCCAAATCTATTGCAAATGTTGTGCAAATGGAAACAAATGCAGTACCTATACGATCTCGTTCTTATATAGATTAGACCGTTAGTTTTCCCGTTTGAATGGTTTTACACTAGTTATTTTTGGGGCCCTTTATATCTGGATGTTTATTGTGAGCCAAGGTTCCGTGTTGAAGGCCGTACCTTGACCTGTATTGAGTTACTTTTATAAATTTTGACTTGAATGGAGAGTTGTCTATAAACAATTGTGAAATAAACATTCCATAATGGTCAACCAAATCGTGATGGTAAAAATAAAACGTAAATGATAAATTCATATACCTTAATAAAGACTTCAAGATTGAAATGATGTGCCCCGTAAACAATAAACATTTTCTAATCTTTGCATGGTACCTGTTTAATCCATTAATTAAACCAACTAGTCTAGCAAGTCCCTTAACAAACTTTTTTTATAAAACAAAAATGAACAGTTTCAATTTTTAAGTAATATTTATTTCTTCGTTAATGCATCTTTTTTTATTTAATGACGATTCAAATCAAATTGATATCCGGTTTTTTATCTTTCACTTTATAAACTTTGCGAGCTGTAGACAGTAAAATGTTTTCTATAACTCCTTTCTCTAAAATAAAAATCGATAAAAAAAAAGGCGGTGTCGTTGTTTATCGCGGGCTTTGGCCGGTACAGTACATTTCGTCCTCCTTCCGGATACTAGAAAAAGGTCACATCTTCCTTGGGACTATCCGCAAATTTTTGTCGAGGGAAAAAATATATCTGGAATGGTGTTCAAATCTATGGGATGATGTAATATGGCGTTATTCAGTTGTGACGCAATTCAAAAATCTGCCATAGATTTGGGGAAAACAAAAATCTACCATAGATTTGAGTTGTTTGGCGTTTGTAACTTCACATTAACCATAGATTAGGAATCTGCCATAGATTTGGAACCCGCCATAGATTTGAGTCCTACATATATATATTATTTTCTACTTTTCTTGACTTTTTTTTTTGTGCATAAATTAGAATTTTATTTAAAGAAATAATATTTTCCAGCTTTCAAATTTAGTGCCAGGAGATGCCAGCATTCAGGTTTGCACCATTTTATCCCAGAGCTTCGAGGTGGTGGATGGTGTGGCTTAAGCGGCCCAATCCCCTAGCCAATAGGGCACCTCGCCAGGTACATTAACCCAATTCGTGAGTCAGTGTTTCAAATTAAAAAAAGTCGGCCTTATTTTGGAATGCCAGAATCAGAACTAAATACCTATTCAAGCTATCCACCGAAGGGGGATGGGGGTTCTGGCAGTTAAAGCCCGCAATTTTTCACGATCAATCATGCATTTGAATGGGGACATATAGGTGGAACCCCATTTGAAAAATGGCTGGATCCGCTTCTTCTATCCTTACTTTTCAACACTAAACTTTCTAAATGTTACCTAAAAATATGTACTAGAGGGGCAAAACTTGCAAGGCCAAACAGAAAAATCTAAATAATATTCGTCAAACTGAAATGTTATGATAAATAAATTTATGTTATTTTCAAACAATCAAATTAATCAGTCAAAGGTAGAGGCAGTATCAGTTTTCTTAAGACACTTCCACATTTCTTGAAGGAATTGTCACCAAAAACACTACTTTCTAATGCACCAAAAAAAAGTTATATTTTTTTTATTTTGTTGATATTGATGTGGGAAAGACCTTCTGATGAGTTTCATTCATATATTACAATTAAACTTAGATTTGAATCTTCTCCGTGAGTTTTATACCAAGTAAACGTAGATTTCAATGTTCTCTGAGAGTTTTCGTGCGAAGTAAACATTTATTTAAACAGCTAGATCTTCTACAAGAGCTCATAAATCAATATGCATATAATCAAAATAAAATAAAAACATAGATAAATTTTTGACACGAATTAATAATTAAAATGAAACTTGGAGATTAAAGTTTTAAGATATTTCTAGAAGAGTCTTGATACAGAATTCAAATTATAAAGTTAAGGCAATGAGTTTTTAAACAAAATAATTTTGGGGGAAATGATTTTTTTCCTAATTACTTACGCGCGTCTGGCGTATTAAAGATAACTTTAAGAACTTTTTACTTCCTCTCAGTTTAAAAAAAAAGTCGACAAATGAATTTTTTTATTTAATTCTTGTTCAAGAACACATAAAACAGAATAATTCAGATAAATCCTCAAGTCACTAAAAAGTAGTATACTCCATTGATAACAACATAAGGCATAAAACTTTTGTATAATTGTATTTCAAAAAATGTTAACATACATTTTGTTTATAAATTAATATCAGCAGCTGTCAACTTATCAGTGGAATATTGAAAGGATACATAAAAAAGCTTGGTTTCATGAAGTAAAACTATACATCAAGAAAAGCTTGGTTCATGAAGTAAAAAATGTAACAAGCACATTTGGTAAACAAAATATAAAAAGTGTTTAGAAATAAAATAAAAAAAGATTTAGTAAATATGATATAGGTAAACAATTATCCCATTTTATGAAGTCATTTGTTAACCTTGAGAACATACTGTTTTATTCAAGTGATTTCAACCGATATCAAAGGATATCTATATATTTTCTTTTTTCATCGCATTGATTAAATTCTAAATGACTTTCTCAGACATTTTTGTTTGGCTTGACAAATACAGATTTAACTATTTTTTATTTCATTACCAATATTTTAATTGCCAATTAGTGGTTTCTCATCTGAAACTGAAACCTTTTAAATTACAATTTAATTTTTTCTTGCTTGATGCATTTAAACACAAAACAGTTTCTCTTTATGTAAGAGACTTTTGTGACGTGTTCTTTTATAAGTTGAACATATTTATAAAGTCCTGTGTTCTGCAGCGCCCTTGTCATTCCAGTGGTGATCAACGTCGACAGTGGGTCTTTATTGGAGCGGGAAGCAAGTTCATATTGTGAAAAAGAGGTAAATGTTTTATATTATATATTTTACAAGGTTTTCTTTTATGAATATTGAAACATTCAAAATGACAAGAAAAAATTAAAATCACAAAACTCCTAAATCGAAACACAAAGGAAAATTCAAGACAAAAAAGCCAAAATCAAAAGTTCAAACACATCAAACGAATGGATAACATCTCTGATATTCCTGACTTGGTACATGCATTTTCTGATTTAGAAAATGGTGGATTGAACTCGGTTGTATAGCTAGCTAAACCTCTCACTTGGATGACAGTCGCATCAAATTCCATAATATTGACAATGATGTGCGAACAAACTAAACAGACACAAAAGGTTAAAATGCTTCAACCAATAATGCTAACCCCAACAAAAACATGGGATGATATCACATGTGAAATCCGTCGTGTATTGCTTATTCTATTACAAAGCCGATTCATACTCTTAATTCAGTAAGTCATATTCGTGAAATACGAACGCGATTTAGCCATGTGTTTACGGACTTTCTAATTGAATTTTCCTCGGAGTTCAGTATTTTGTCATTTAACTTTTTTGCAGTTAGGACATAAGAAATATATCCAATATCACATGTGAAACACATAATCCATAACGGTCAACCCACTCGTGATGGCGTCTGCAAGATTTACGAAGTGATAATTTCAACTTCACCATTTGGAACTTTGGAAAAGGTCAGAATTCAGAAGCTGAAATTAACATTTTGTCGTAAAGTTTTGATTTCAACCGACCCTTTTGTCAATTTCTAGATAAAATCCTTATCAAAAGTCATAAAATGTCAAAAGCTCAAATACTTATGCGTTTGTTTGTTTTTCAGCACCTAAAGAATACGTTATAATGTTCCAGATACATCCTAAAATGATGACAATTGTGGTATTAGTTATCATATGTGCATTCTGTTTGAAAGATTCTTTAGCCAGACATAATCCATATACACCAACTAAATACCAGAAGAAGATAGCTCAAGGATTTTCCACGAATTATTTCAAAACCCTCAATTTCAAGAAATACAACAAGAAAAACTTAGCTGATATTTATGAACGAGGTTTTAGAAATGTACGATTAAGATGTAGAGCAGATCTTGACAATTTAAACATGGCTATCTTTTTGGATAATTTAGAGACTGTCGTGAACGATTGTCTTGCTACGAACATTGCTCCAATAATTTCTTGGATCCATCACGAGGCCGAAGCTTTCGCTACTGAATCACATCGAACCAATTATTTGAAGTGGTGGAGACGAGTTGCTGAAAAGCTGAAAGATAAGGACTACAGACTTTCATTCAACCTATTTACAGAACTAGGAGTCGACTCATGTGAAAATGAGTGCGCACAAAGTCTCAGAGAAAACACAGCAAAATACAACGACTGGACATCTGCTGTCGTAAAAAAGATAAGAAAATCCGGCGGAAAGAATGATAAACGGATGCTGATTCTAGGTTCTCCAAAGAAAACTGCTAAAGGATTAGAAGAAATCGACCAAAATATTTATAAAAACGATCCTTATATGATGGCAGAGTGGCATATCTATGCATCCGGACCAAATAAAAAACTAACGAACGACGGAAATCCAGGTCAAAAATATTGGTCTGGGACTGGCGACGATTTTGGAAAAAGTAATGTCATGCTTGCCATCGGATATGCAAACTATTTTACATCATTTTACAATTTGACCACTTATCTTGGTGCTTGGATGCCACAAGCTAATGAATTCGGGGACTTGAACCAATCGGAAATCATTAATTTTGGAAAATATTTTGTCCAAGTAATCAAACCGATCCCTTGGTCGATGAATGTTCTTGATACCTACTACGACACAAGGAACAGCGATTGGAAATTAGATGACCAGGTTATCAAAGGTCAGACATTGAATATGTCACGAGTTCTGGATGAAATTATATCGGTTATGAAATGAATTCAGAAAAAACATTTTTTTTCCATGGTTTTTATACTAATTTATAAACACTAATATTAAGACATTCAATATAATTAGATCGTTTATTCGATATTCCATAAAAATATCGAGGAAATTTGAAATACATTCAAACAATTTACAAAGAAAACCCTCTATCGATCAAGTGAGATACCAAAAACGTTTGATACATTCTCTAAAAAGAAAGTTTAAAGGTACCAGTGACGTCATAAATTTAGAAATTGTACACATGAAAATTGTCTCTTTATTATATTGTATTTGATATATTATCAGGTTTTTGTTAGATGATTCTATGTTATTTTTCTTTTTTCTTCTTTGCTGATTTATCACATGATTTAGATGAGTTATACTTAGCGTTTTCTGATACAGTATCTATCTTATGTTGACATATTTTTAACTTGTGTCATATATCCACTATAAATCCATTATGTTAATAAATACATATTTTCGTATAATATAACGCAGTGCGTGTAGTTGTAAGTTCATTTTCAATCTGTGAGTTTAAATGTCCCTCTGGTATCATTTGCCCTTATTTTGTAAACATAGATAAATCTGCTAATTTGCAAAAGCTGTTAGAAATGAAAAAAGAACAAGTGAGTGAAATTTTCCTCGGAGTTCAGTATTTTTGTGATTTTACTTCTTATTCTTTTTAACACCTGATCTTACAGTGTCCCACACTTCATTATAAAACATAAGATATAACATCACGAATATTCGTAGTTGAAATTAGTCACTTTATAATGGTTCTTTTCGAAAATTTAGAAACCAATGAACAGGTAACTGTTTTTTTGCCGTAACCAGGAAAACTGATACCCACAAATAAAAGTTGCTCCACAATAATGTAATTTTCCTTAATATGATTACTTACTTAAAAAATGTATTTGGTTACATATTACTTACTGAAAAAGTGTATTTGGTTACAGTGTGGTTAAGTTGTTTATAAGCAAATGTAAAAAAAAAATACATTCGTGCAGACAAATCTAATTTCAGATTATAATGATGTATGTTTGTAACATACAGTAAGGGCATATATTATGTGATACATTGTTCTGGCTTTTGCGTCAATAAATAAAAACCCTCAACATGACGTTAACTCTCTGGCAACCAGGCATCTGATCGAGGTTTTGTTGCCAATACTAGACCGTCATGAAAAAATTGATGTGGCAGAAATTAAAAAAAAAAGCAAGCTAAACAAAAAATAATACGAACGGCACCTTGAAGAAAATAATTTCTCATTAGACAAAAACAAAAGAGACCTCGAGTCCAGTAAAGTAAAATGTGAAAATGATTCATTGATCAGATACTTTTGATTAGCAAAAAGATACAAAAGTGACAAAAACATACATGCATAAAGATGTAACTATAGACACGAATATAATACTAATACAGTTATATACATCATTGGTGGGATCAAATCAAAGTTCATTATTTCATAACCAACAGCATATTGGTAAAAACAAAAAGAACGTATTACAAAGACATGCCTCCATAAGTAATGATAAAATTACTGTATTTAGCGAAAAAACATTTTCATTGCAGCTTTTAACTAGTGGTCCTCATGTTTGTTGTCTTTTCGTTGTTTTTGGTACGCGATTCACTATTAATCAAACCATCATTATCTGTCTTCGAAATGAGTTTTGATTCAATATTCTCTTCACAAGTTTTGATTCGCGGTTCAATGTAAATTTTAACCGTTATATTTCAGTCTTCTCCATGAGTTTGATTCGATGCTTATTTTTATGATTTTGACAGTCAGCACTATGCAGAATATTTATACTAATGAAATAAATTTTCCCCTCTTGAACTAAGTATATAAATTTAGAAAATTGATTAAAATAAAATTGGTTTATTCTCGAAATGTTTTAGCAGGGGACCATTCAAAACACAGGTTCAATCTTACGTAATGAATACAGATATAGACATAACTTATATTGCTTCAAATAAAATCAACGGTACCAATTTTGTTACACCAGATGCGCATTTCGACAAAACATGTCTCTTCAGTGATGCTCGTGGCCAAAATATTTGAAATCCAAAGCTTATATAAAGGATGAAGAGCTATAATCATATCAAACATAGGTGTGAAACAATTTTAATTTGTTAATACCTAGCATGCAAAACAAGTATCTTCACCATAACTGTTTTTTTTTTCATTGCATTCTGAAGGAATATGAGTTTATAATAATCGAATTTAAATTGTAATAGATATTTATTTAGCTATATTGCGTCGGGGAGGGGGTTGGGGTCCTGATCCCAAAATCCCGAGGTCCCGAATTTAAAAAAAGACCCAAAGATACCGAAATCGCATGATTAAAAATACCCGATCCCGACGTCCCAAAAAATGTCCTGCCCCTCATCTCCCGACCCAAACCCCCCAACCCCAACCCCCTCATATTGTGTATTTTTATACTTCTGCTAGTCTTTGCAATTAGACCGGTTTTCATTCGTTCAATAATCTAACTTCAGATAGTGAATGAATGATGCGTAAACGCTACCTAACTTTTGTTATATCTCGAGATATGGAATAAATGATGTGTAGACGCTACCTCTCTTTCGTTATATCACGACATAGTGTATGAAAAATGTGTAGACGCTACCTAAATTTTGTCATATCACGAGATAGTGAATGGATGATGTGTAGACGCTACTTCTCTTTCGTTATATCACGACATAGTGTATGAAAAATGTGTAGACGCTACCTTAATTTGGCATATCACGAGATAGTGAATGGATGATGTGTAGAAGCTACCTAGTTTTCGTTATATCACGAGATAGTGAATGGATGATGTGTATACGCTCACTTGTTTTCGTTATATAACGAGATATTGAATGGCTGATGTGTATACGCTCACTTATTTTCGTTATATATCGAGGGAGTGAATGAATGATGTGAAGACGCTACCTATTTTTTGTTATATCACGAGTTTGTCGTTCAATAAACGACAATAAGGCGACAATAAGCTTCAACAAACGACTCTTAAGCGCCAAAAACTTAAGACGGAAACTGAGTCTGGCACAAATACAAAATATCAATCCCGGTATCTTTGATGAATTCATTTACAACCACTGGGTCGATGACACTGTTTGTGGGGTTTTCATTGCCCGAAGGTTTCATCAGACCAGTAGTCAGCAATTCTGTCTTCACTTTAATTGTCGTTGATTAACAGTTAACAGAGTTTTGATTTTTTTTTATACTAAGCCGCTCTCTGACCTTTGGAATAGATTAACTTAGCTGTATTTGGCAAAACATTTGGTCCTTAGTGAACATATATTCCTCGTACTTTGTTTGGCATTTATTTGGCCTTTTTTTATACTATCGTCACCGATAAGTCTTTTGTAGACGAAACGCATGTCTGATGCAAATACAAAATTTCCATCCTGGTATCTATGATGAGCCTCCTTCATTTAGTAACAAGAACAAATATTTAATTAGTTTAGCGACAAGAAAATATATTAAGCGTTACAACATTTTAAACATTGTCTATTTCAAATAAAACGAATATCATAATCCTGTTACCTTTAATAGCATATATAGAAACATGCTTTAGTTTCTTTTTTAGTATACTTGTATTATAATCAGTTTACTATACTGTCAGACTAATGAATACATTTGTTTTGTTCAAAGTAAACAGGTTTTTTTTTATATATTTTAGATGAAATGTTTATTAATCAATATTTGAAACTTACCGGCGTAAAAAGGTATAAATGAAAATGTTAAGACATTTTTTATGAACACTTCGTATAATCCGTTGATTGAAGGATTCGTTCATGCCGTATTATCTTAAAGTTAAAGTAATTTTGATTTGCATAATCTATTTATCATTAGCTTCATTGTTGTAATAGTTATCAAAGATACCAGGATTATAACTTAGTACGCCAGACGCGCGTTTCGTCTACATAAGACTCATAGGTGACGCTCAAATCAAAATATTTATAAAACCAAACAAGTACAAAGTTGAAGAGCATTGAGGATCCAAAATTCCAAAAAGTTGTGCCAAATACGGCTTAGGTAATGTATGCCTGGGATAAAAAAAAATCTTTAGTTTTTCGAAAAAGTTTTGTAAACAGGAAATTTATAAAAATTACCACATTATTGATATTAATCTTAACACTATTATCATATTCATAATACTTAAAATAAATGTCTGACATGTTTTTTTACTTTATAAATCTGAACATATTAAATTCTGTGTAATATGTCTTTTTTAGTGAAATGTCACTTATGATAGATATAGGAAGATGTGGTGTGAGTGCCAATGAGACAACTTTCCATCCGAGTAACAATTTAAAAAGTAAACCATTATAGGTTAAAGTACGGCCTTCAACACGGAGCCTTTGGCTCAAACCGAACAACAAGCTATAAAGTCTGTTTACCTATTATGAGAGGGTACAACAATTGCAGTATTTTGACAGGGTGTTTTTTCGCCTACTATTAATTATGATACAGAAGGAAAAAAATCTTTCTGACTTTATTTTAAATATACTTTTTGTCGTTAAAATCATGTATTTAACATTTTACATTTACTTATAATAACTAAACTATAATCCTGGTACCTTTGATAACTATTACCTTCAGATTTGAAATAACTGATATTTTTGTTTTTTACTTCTAATAAAGTTGTTACCAATTACTAGTAGCCATAAAATACTTACTTTGCGCTCAATAAATCATATGATAGTGATGTATGAAATCAAAATAAAATTATAATAAATTAAACTTTCCTTTGAAGGTAAAACGCAAATTGGGGGAATCAAATAAACCTGTGATCACAATATCAAATCAACTAAATGATCCCACCTGTTATTTACAGTCTATGAATAATTTATGATCCGATCAAACATAAGTATCATTAAATCAATCTGGAGGTAATGACCTTCAATTCGAAAAACTTATTTCTTATTTGAAAAAAATCATATATTATATATTCACACAGTAAATAGCTTTGTAATTGTGTATTATATCATCAAAGTCGATAGCTTACTTAAAGACGTTCACCAATCAACCAAACGATAATAAGCTACTGAAAAATGCACATGAAATTATGAAAAGCAAAATAGTGACCCGACAAAATGTAATTACATCAATTATATTTGCTAAACAAAAATGTATGATATTGAATTATTTTCAAGCAAATGTATTTTTGAAATTCGCATAAGTGTAAACTTGTATGATTGAAAACAAAACAAAAAGATGCAATTTTTCAGAAAATTCCAAAGTTATATGCTTTATTAAATTCGTTCAGATTATTAAAATATTAGTATTCTCTGTTAAAATGCCAGCAGTTCAATGTATTTTAAAAATAAAGTATCAGAGTTATCTCTCTTTATATATCCAACTTTAATCTTCAAATGAGTAAAGGTCAAGTCAGGCGTTAAAATGTCTTCAAACGGCTGCAAGACTTCTTTTATTAAACTATCAATTTGGTTCGTTCGAAGATTTAGATAAACAGTCATGTGCTTTTGATACATTCCCGTGAAATACTAACATAAGACTACAATCTACCCTCCGAAAAAGTTATTAGGAGATCTTTTGGCTGAAATACGAATGCCACCAATAGGTCTTCAACATAGCTGGTAGATAAGTGGTTTTCGTTATTCCTAAACTGCTTTGTTACAAAATGTTCAGTTGAATTGATTCATATTTTCCATGTACGGAAATTTTATTGACGATTACGATTTCGTTTTCTCATTGTGGAAGGAAAGCGTTCACATAGCAAACATTTAAAGCAGATAAAACACGTTGAACAACAAAATTGCTATACTGTATGGTAACCTAACCCTAATCTGAAGCTAAACAAACACCGGTACTCGGAGTAAAATTGTGCTCGCAACAACAAATCCTGTATTTTGATTGGTTGATATCCGGGTCTAAAAGATTCGAAAGATTTATGACCACAATTCCAGGTCTTATCACAAACAACTATACAGACAAATTCGATGCAACAAAGTTAGTTACCATATTCATTCGTTTTCCAAACTACAAAAGTTTGGAATAAATTCCCTGAACTAAGAGCCTGCAGCATCAATACTTTATGCCTACAGAAGAAATACACCAGATATTACTCATCGTTACAAACCAATAATTAAATGTATAATATGGTTGTTGTCTTATACCAAAAAATTAAAAAATTAAAAGATTTACATACACAAATGCATTTAAAGATAACAAAAATATTGTTTTAATTATTAACAACACTGTGAAACCAGGCAAGTGACTGATGTTTAGTATTACCAACACAGTGAAACCAGGCAAGTGACTGATGGTATTTATTAATAACACTGTGAAACCAAGTGACTGATGGTAATTATTAACAACACTGTGAAACCAGGCAAGCGACTGATCTTTATTATAAACAACACTGTGAAACCAGGCAAGAAACTGTTGTTTATTATTAACAACACTTTAAAACCAGGCAAGCGACTGATGGTAATTATTAGCAACACTGTAAAACAAGGCAAGCGACTGATGGTAATTATTAACAACACTGTAAAACAAGGCAAGCGACTGATGGTAATTATTAGCAACACTGTAAAACAAGGCAAGCGACTGATGGTAATTATTAACAACACTGTAAAACAAGGCAAGCGACTGATGGTAATTATTAACAACACTGTAAAACAAGGCAAGCGACTGATGGTAACTATTAGCAACACTGTAAAACAAGGCAAGCGACTGATGGTAATTATTAGCAACACTGTGAAACCAGGCAAGCGACTGATGGTAATTATTAGCAACACTGTAAAACAAGGCAAGCGACTGATGGTAATTATTAGCAACACTGTAAAACAAGGCAAGCGACTGATGGTAATTATTAGCAACACTGTAAAACAAGGCAAGCGACTGATGGTAATTATTAGCAACACTGTAAAACAAGGCAAGCGACTGATGGTAATTATTAGCAACACTGTAAAACAAGGCAAGCGACTGATGGTAATTATTAGCAACACTGTAAAACAAGGCAAGCGACTGATGGTAATTATTAGCAACACTGTAAAACAAGGCAAGCGACTGATGGTAATTATTAACAACACTGTAAAACAAGGCAAGCGACTGATGGTAACTATTAGCAACACTGTAAAACAAGGCAAGCGACTGATGGTAATTATTAGCAACACTGTGAAACCAGGCAAGCGACTGATGGTAATTATTAGCAACACTGTAAAACAAGGCAAGCGACTGATGGTAATTATTAGCAACACTGTAAAACAAGGCAAGCGACTGATGGTAATTATTAGCAACACTGTAAAACAAGGCAAGCGACTGATGGTAATTATTAGCAACACTGTAAAACAAGGCAAGCGACTGATGGTAATTATTAGCAACACTGTAAAACAAGGCAAGCGACTGATGGTAATTATCAACAACACTGTGAAACCAGGCAAGTGACTGATGGTAACTATTAGCAACACTGTGAAACCAGGCAAGCGATTGATGGTAATTATTAACAACACTGTAAACCAATCGACTGATAGTAATTATTAACAACACTGTAAAACCAGACAAGCGACTGATAGTAATTATCAACAACACTGTAAAACCAGGCAAGCGACTGATGTTAATTATTAACAACACTGTGAAACCAGGCAAGCGACTGATGTTAATTAATAATAACACTGTGAAACCAGGCAAGCGACTGATGGTAATGAATAATAACACTGTGAAACCTAGGCAAGCGACTGATGGTACTTATTAACAACACTGTAAAACCAGGCAAGCGACTGATGTTAATTATAAACAACACTGTGAAACCAGGCAAGCGACTGATAGTAATTATTAACAACACTGTGAAACCAGGCAAGCAACTGATGGTAATTATTAACAACACTGTGAAACCAGGCAAGCGACTGATGGTAATTATCAACAACACTGTGAAACCAGGCAAGTGACTGATGGTAATTATTAACAACACTGTGAAACCAGGCAAGTGACTGATGGTAATTATTAACAACACTGTGAAACCAGGCAAGTGACTGATGGTAATTATCAACAACACTGTGAAACCAGGAAAGCGACTGATGGTGATTGTTAACAACACTGTGAAACCAAGCAAGCGAACGATGTTGATTGTTAACAACACTGTGAAACCAGGTAAATGACTGATGGTAATTTGTAAACAACACTATGAAACCTGACAAGGGACTGGTGGTTATTATTAACAGTCCTGTGAAACCTAGGCAAGCGACTGATGGTACTTATCAACAACACTGTAGAACCAAGCGACTGATGGTAATTATTAACAACGCTGTGAAAGCAAGCGACTGATGGTAATTATTAGCCAGTTGGTGTTCTTTTTTTTCTGTACATAAAGTGTTACTGTTCATACAACCTGTGTATGTGTCATGTCTTCGTCGATGAATTCAATATCTGTGAACCTAACCTTAATCCTTACCCTAACTCTATCTTTAAATCTAAAACATAGGTGTGCTAATGCCATTTTGTGATCATTTAATCTTGTGTACGCATATACATGTCAACTATTAATTTTTGTTCCATTTGGTTTTTTTTTAAATATTAAAACAAGGAAATCTAAAATATCTTCTCTTTCATTATGTTATCCTTTCTGAGCGTGAAACCTGTTTTTTTCTATAGTTAAACTGAATTAATACTCTGAACATATACCCCTTTTTGTGTGATATGTTTTTATATAATTTGTATCTGGTTACCGTTTTGTTTCATATTATTCAAATAAACATCTAGTCAATAAAATAAGATAGAAAGATAGTTATATACTAGTATAAGGCAGGATATGTCAGTAAACATATCCCCCTTTTTGTTGGATAAAGATATCAATCATTTGTTTCTCTTTTATATAATTTGTATCCGGTTACCGTTTTGTTTCATAAGTTATATGGATTTTCAAGAGAAGGAATATCATTTACCCAGTATTAATAATTCATAGACATGTAGGTTGTGAACATGATTCCTTTTAGTCAATAAAATAAGATAGAAAGATAATTATATATAAGGAAGGATTTGTCAGTAATATGATTTCAAAATATATCTTTTAGAATGCAAAAGTTTCTTCACTTTGATGTTTTTAGATTGAATTAAAAAACATTGTTCTTAAAGAGGGACGAAAGATACCAAAGGGACAGTCAAACTCATGAATCTAAAACAAACTGACAACGCCATGGCTAAAAATGAAAAAAGACAAACAGACAAACAATAGTACTCATGACACAACATAGAAAACAAAAGAATAAACATCACGAACTCCACCAAAAACTAGGGGTGATCTCGGGTGCTCTGGAAAGGTAAATTTCTTTGAAAGAGGGTTGCGATCATTCTTTCGTAAATTTAACGGACGCCATCACGAGTTGGTTGACCGGTATGGAATAACCGTTTCACAGATGATATCGGAAATACTCCTCATGACGTAACAACAATTTACTTCCCTTTTCACCACAAATGTGACCTACCGCATTAGACAATTTACCGGGTTTGTAATAACACGAGCAACAAGACGGGTGCCACATGTGGAGCAGGATCTGATTACCTTCCGGAGCACCTGAGATCACCCCCAGTTTGTGGTGCTATTGGTGTTGTTCTAAATTCTTTTGTTTTCTATGTTGCGTCATGTGTACTACTATTTGTCTCTTTGTCTTTTTATTTTTTAGCCATGGTGTTGTCAGTTTATTTTCGATCTATGAGTTTGACTGTTCCTCTGGTATCTTTCGCCTCTCATTCTTGATGTTGAATATTTGGCAAATTAAAGAAATTAAAGAAACAACAGACACGGTTTTCTCTATCTTATTTTGAAACTATTCCTCGAATTATTAATAAGCAGTCATCCCAGAATATATGACAGACGAGCCGTTTTTAATTTTGAAATATAAATTTCCCCAATCTAAAGAGTATCGATATCGGTAATATATAACCAAGTTTGTGTGGTATTCAAGAGCTTGCATCCGCTACACAGACTTTCACTAGTTACTGATCAGAAAGTTGATAAACCAGGGTTAGGTCAAAGAACGTCTCGTCCCTTTCCACAAAAAGTTCATTGGAAGCTTCCAAGACCTTGTTGATAACCGTATTAACTAAACATAATATACGATGCTCTTGAACTATAGCTAGGTACTGACGTTGTTAATCTTAATTACGTGTTACAATGTTCTTTTATTTGCCTATGTGAATACTACTTATACTGTTTAGTCTACTTTTGTATAATTGTCTTTTATTTTTAATAATGTACTCTGTCTATAGGTCTTTTTGTGTTTCTTTGTTTGAAACATTTGTTTGTTACTTAATGTTTATAAAGATTATAACACAATGTTGACTGCTGTACTCCTATTTTAACATATTATATAGATATAAAATGTTTATCTGGTCAAGATCTATCTGCCCCATTTTTTCAGACATATCGGACAACCCGTTGTTTGGTTGCTGTCCTCGAGATGGTTATTTTATTAGAAAACGGCAAGTTAAACTAATCTAGATTATATTTTAACAGCAAAATAATAATAATATAAGAAACGGTGTTTAATAGTTAAACCTATCACAGATACCAAGATATAATTTTGTATTCACGCATATACGCGCGTCTCGTTTACAAAAGACTCAAAACCTAATATATGTGGTAACTAGAACCCAACCTAAGTGTGGTATTCAATATGTGGGACAGACGGGACGAGAGTATTTCAGAAGAAATCAAGAACATCTGTACCGCTTTCGTAGACCCAAAAAATTCAAAAGTTTAGTATATCAGCATTTAGATAAGCATAATCATAATCTGAAATATATAAAATTCCAACCGCTCGAAACCGTTCAAAAACAACCAGGAGAATCGCACAAGCAATTTGAAAAATCACGCGAAGTTCGCGAATTGTTTTGGATAAAAAGACTTCAAACAGCTTATCCTCTCGGTCTAAATGATAAAATATTAGGGCAGGGGAACATATCTAAAACTCATATCGATGTCATTAATATTGTTGATAAACGACTTAGAGATAATAGGTCTCATGGTAAACGCAAGAACCGCAATCAACGTATTAAACATCGTATAAATTATACACTTGCTGATCTGTTATCTATAATAAAGAATAATGGCAGACATCAAGTATTATGCAAACTGGGTCAGATACCTATAAGTAAATTATATGCTATTTTTCTGGAGTGTGATAAAATTTCTTTTTTTAGCCCATTTTATGAATACACCCATATTATTACAGCCTTTTGTCATCACAGGCTTTTTCTTATTATTGATAAACCTGAAAATCATAAACGACATTTTCTCAAATTAAAATATATAAATAGAGGTATTGATTTTATTAATTTGTCTAGCATATTCAATGACTCTTCTGTCTATAGCTTAATACCTCCATATTTTGATAATATAGAACAACCCATTATTTCGTATTCTTATAAAAAACCGAGCAGAAATTTGATTTTCAATTATACGTCAATTACAACAGACGTCAATATAGAAAATAATGTTCCTTCCACTTGAGATTGCGAAACATCTAGTTTTAAATATGTTCCCTAAGGTAATGTTATCACAGGAGACCTCAACATAGTCGATGACCGTGAAGTCATAACTTTTCTAAAGAAAGGACCGAAATACCGTCCTCCATCTACAATAGATTGGAAACAGTGTCGTCAGGTTATTAAAAACGCTCTGTCTGCCTATTGTAAAAATTGGTGCAAACGTGAAAAATCCGATAAAAAATCTTTAGACAGTTATTTGAATAAAATTATGAATACTGTTGATATTCGAATATCTCATTTAGAAAACAATTCTGAAATTAATAATAGGAACCATGATATACCCATTTCTAGAATAAAAAAACAAACTCAAGGTACTCGCAGAGCGGTTTGTGTTCGTACCGGCAGACAAGGCAGCAAATAATGTAGTGGTGGTGTGACGCATATACTACTCGAAAGTCTTCAAAACGAAATTATCATTCAGGTCAGTGCGCACCACAGAGAGTAAAATCGTTAACAAGCATACCACTGCCACTGCCTAGCTTAAAGCATCTTCCGAACATTTGAAAGTCCCTACCATGTACTGGTTACCGAAATTACACCAAAAAAAAACATTTAAATTCCGTTTCATCTCCGCTTCGAGTAAGTGTTCTACTACTAATCTATCAGTGCTTCTAACCACCTCCCTTACTACTATCAAAGAACTGGTTATTAACTTTTGTAATAAGGCTTATGAAAATAATGGTATTAATTTTTTTTGGAGTGTTAAAAATTCTTTAGAGGTTTTAGATTAAATACATGCTTTCAATGGTCCTTACAATTCTGTTGACAGTTATGATTTTTCTACTCTGTACACTACACTTCCACACAATCTTATAAAGAAAAAGTTTTCGTATTTGATAAAATGGTCTTTCGAAAAATCTCATTGTAATTTTATTTGCTGTAACTCGTTTAAGGCCTTTTTCTGCAACGAAAAAGGAAAGTATGCTAGATACACTTACTGCAAATGTGAGGATATGATTGAAGCTTTAAACTTTCTACTTGATAACATTTATGTACGTTTCGGCGATAATAAAGTGTATCGTCAGGTAGTAGGTATTCCTATGGGCACCAACTGTGCCCCTTTAATAGCAGATTTATTTCTATATTGCTATGAATCTCAGTTTATGACCAAACTCAGTAAAGACCCATCATTGTTACATTTGGTTGATACATTCAAAAATACCTACCGTTATCTGGATGATATTTTTTCGTTGAATAATCCAGAGTTCTCTAAATATACTTATTTACCCAAACGAACTTACTTTAACTAAATCTAACATAAACAGCAGCAGTTGTCCTTTTCTAGATTTAGACATTTCTATTTCAAATGGGAAACTCCACACTACAATTTACGACAAAAGAGACGATTTTTCATTTCCTATTGTTAATTTTCCTTTTTTAGACGGCGATGTGCCGTTGGCTCCATCATACGGTGTTAATATATCGCAACTCGTTTTTGCCCGTGTGTGTTCTGATGTCCAATGTTGGGTATGTGTGGATTTACCTCCCTTAAACTGCTTGTAAATTATGTATATTTTTGAAAAGTTTGAAGAAGAAATCTTTAATTGCACAGTATTGTGCAATAGATTTGTAAGATCTTGACATTTGTTTTGTGTCAGAAACTCATATTATGTTAAAAGTTTGATCACAATCCAAATTCAGAGCTGTATCAAGCTTGAATGTTGTGTCCATACTTGCCCCAACTGTTCAGGGTTCAACTTCTGTGGTGGTACAAAGCTGAGCCCTGTGGAGCACATGGTTTTTATTTGGTTTCAAGTTGACCATGTAAAACCCCGATACAGATGAATCTGCATGTTGACACGTTCAAATCTAACACACTATGTACCATTGAGTTAAGACGGTGAAGAATTTATACTTTTAAAGAAAACCCGATATCTCTTCTTCAGATATTTTGCTTCAATATATTCCTTGCCATGCATCTTCGCTAGCCAAGGGTTACGATACACTCCCGCTCTCTTCACCCTTGGCGGATTGAGATAAAATTTCGGAGACACAAGGTAAGGATTTTTATTGGTTGCAGTCAAAACTCGCTGCATCCAATCAAAATGCGCCTGTAACATGATCACGTGTAAATGTAGAAAGTGTTTGTAAACAATTGCCACGTGTTTTTTGTGCAACAAGCCTTTACATCCCTAAACATACGACTATATTTAGTGAAAACTTGAATGTTTTTAATCAACAAATGGAAGTTCCTGTGTATGTTTCATGCACAAATGCATGAATGTTGACGTATGCTTTCATTTCCGGCTTTACCAAGTGTGTAGCATCTAGACGCTACCGTGTTTTTACCTCCAAGCTGAAGAGTTCAAGTGCTACCATTGGTCAAGACTAATGTATTCGGAATTGGCGTGGTTTTTATCTTCCGATAGATGGCGCAACATTGTTATCACAAATGTTGGCTCAATCCGCCAAGGGTGAAGAGAGCGGGAGTGGATCGTAACCCTTGGCTAGCGAAGATGCTTGCCATGATACTCATTACATACTACAAGATTTTTCGAAAAAGGGAAATTTTATAGACAAACACTAAAAAACGCACAACACTACCATTGATAAATCTTGCTTGGTATTTTTAAATGTTAAAAACTTAATGTTGCTCGTGCTTCATAGTTGTTATAGGACTGCCAAAACCTTTACCGTCGTACATTGGTATCACGTTGTTGTCTGCGTCATCCAAGACAGTTGGTTTCCGGACGACAACTTTTATAAGTAGTAGTGAATAGAAATCCTTGAAAATTATACAAAAGGTTAATAGCCTCAAAAGAAAGGTTGGATATGATTTTTTTTTATAGTTTAGGTGTAATATCACCAAATCATGGTACGTCACATCCGGTTGTATACGAAAGTAGGTAAAAAAATATTCCCTTGAATTTGACAGTTGTAGGTAATTAATCCTACATTTTATTGCAGTAAAACCATTTCTGTGTCATAAACATATGTCATGGGTACTTCAAAACACCATTATTTTTTATTTGGGATTTCTATAGAAAATTTTGTAATCTTGTGGTTTCATGGTGACTAAACCTAGTACACAGATAAAATAAGGGGAGAAATTTGATTGGTTAACTTCCAATGATGGTTATTTTCTTATATGCAATGAAATATGTGATGTTTGGGGAAAGACGGCTTCAAGCCGTCAATCCCCTATGGGGTTGACCAGAGTGACACTCCCTCACATCATTCATTTTGTTTTTATACATGTTATAGTGTGGAAAGCCCCCCAACAAATCTTACTTAGATTGAAGAGAAGGAGACCCAGAAATGAATAGTTTGACTTTAAACACTTTTTTACACATTTCCCTTCTGTTTCTCACGAAATTATCGTACCTTGAACTCTCCTTTACACTATTTACGTTTATTTTACAATCCGGAAAAATTAGTATGACGAGGTATTCTAAATATATCCAACCTACATTGTATTTTATAATGACGTCATTCTTGGAAGAAGCAGGGATATCCTTCACCAGTTCACTGGTTATTTAAATCATTCTTAGAGATCGCACACTAATTACAAATTTGTATTTGTTAAATCTAAACATAATATTGTTTACTGTAGATGATTTAAACATCAACATGCAATACTTTAATTTGTAGGTCAACAACTTTCAAAATAAACAAAGATCGTGGGGTTACATGAGACAGGGGAAAGAAACGATTTTATTACTTTTTTCGGGTCTCACTAATTAGAGACAAAAGCGTCAAGAAGCGACAAGAAGTGTCAAGAAGACTAGCGACAAGAAACAAATTTTCTTCTTGTCGCTTCTTGTCGCTAAAATTCTTTTTGTCTCTAATTAGTGAGACCACTTTTTTCTGTAAAAATTCTGAGAATCTTCCTCCAATTCAGGAGCACCTCAATTGATGAGTAATTATCCACTAAAATAAAAGTTAATGTATTTAAACACTTCAAATGTGACATTTCATTGGATTAGTAGTCTTCTATTAAAACTAAATTTTTGTGTACCTACATAATCATTGTAATGGTAAAAAAAAAAATGATAAAAATTTGCATTTTGTAGTTTAAACATATTTATTATTTACAAATATTTCAAAATTAAAATTAAAATTTTGAAACAAGCTTCACACAGTTTACATCACTCATATTGTTTTTTTTATTAGTACCTGTGTCCCTTTGATGAGAGTTGTAACTCGGAACTTTAACAATGGAAATTTAAAACTGAATAGATTTTTCTTTCTAAAGAAAAAACTTAAAAATCCAAGAGTACTGTCACAAAAAATGGAAAATGGCCCTAGCCTGCAGTTCAGTGGTACACCATCAAGATTTCAAAAAATATTGTAGTTGTTGTGAAATGACAGAATTCAGATTTAGAAGATGCAGATCTCTTCCATTGGTCCAAATTGAATCCTAAACTAAGGAAATGAAATTACATAAACAACAATTGATTTCAATATTGTCAACCTTTCTACATGTTCAAGCTGTTCCCTTTTTCATTCTTCATATGAAAACTATCAAAAGATACCCCCCTTTCCAAAAACTTAATTAAATAGAAACAAGGGCCGTCTTTCCCCTCAGAGCTATTCAGCTCTGATTTTTCTTTAGAACTAGACAGGATAAAACTTTACTCATGCCAAGTATTTCTTTATTTGAAACAAGGATAAATTCTGCACAATTTTTTGAAAAGTGCAAATTTAACAAAGACTAATAGGGGAAAATCAATGGTGGTAGTTCACCTTTAGGAATTAGGAGCACTAATAAGCATTTAAGTAGTTTCCAGACAATAAATTGTGTTTAATTGTATGAAACTATACCAGAAGTTTCCATACCTGAAAGGGTTGGTATGATTGACTTGTGGGGAGGTAAGTGCTCAAACCGTTTAAGAATTGGGGTAAAAAAATGTTGTGACTGTTAGGATTTACCTCCCTTACATTGCTTTTAAATTGTGTATAAAGAAATGTTGTATTGTCTTGAGGTGATTAGTGATCAATTTATTTTTCTAACATACTAATAAAGGAATATTAATTCTAGCCATGATTATGTATGTTTTTTTGTTGTTTTCAAGGCATTTTTAGGGGGAGGGGCAATTTTTTTCTCATTTCAATTTTCAGAAAATAATTCAATTCAATTCAATATTTTATTGGAAAGAGCACAATAGAGGCGTGATCCAAATACAGACAATTATAATATTAAAACAACATATAAATGAAATAAAGATTCATGTAACAAGTCATGAGCCAAACCTATGTATACAAATACATTATAGACTGATATTGATATTATTAACAAAATCAAAGTCATTAGAGTTTTAACATTTTACTTTTGTGTACTCAAGTCATCAAGTACATATTTGATCTTTTTTAGTCCATTTTATCTTTTTTAGTTCATTTTATATTTTTTAGTCAACAAACAAACATTATCACAGGTGATTTATTCTGATCATGTGACAGTCATGTTTTGTCTTCCTCACAAAGTTCAGTGTCCATATCTTCTTTGACAGACTGTGTTTCTACATGAAGTTTCTTAGGTTTTTTGTAAGATCCCATACCAGCAGCTCTGTCTGCCTCCGCTTGTGTGTACACTGATGTAACATTACACGATAACCATTGTACTACATACTCGTGAAGTTGGACAGGCACACAAAGAATGTGGCGGGATTAAACATATGAGCCATCTCCCTGACCTGGAACACTGATGTAACAGTACATGATAACCATTGTACTACATACTCGTGACGTTGGACAGGCACACATAGAATGTGGCGGGATTAAACATATGATCCCTCTCCCTGACCTGGAACACTGATGTAACAGTATGAGTGATGTAAACTGTGTGAAGCTTGTTTCAAAATTTTAATTTTAATTTTGAAATATTTGTAAATAATAAATATGTTTAAACTACAAAATGCAAATTTTTATCATTTTTTTTTTTACCATTACAATGATTATGTAGGTACACAAAAATTTAGTTTTAATAGAAGACTACTAATCCAATGAAATGTCACATTTGAAGTGTTTAAATACATTAACTTTTATTTTAGTGGATAATTACTCATCAATTGAGGTGCTCCTGAATTGGAGGAAGATTCTCAGAATTTTTACAGAAAAAAGTGGTCTCACTAATTAGAGACAAAAAGAATTTTAGCGACAAGAAGCGACAAGAAGAAAATTTGTTTCTTGTCGCTAGTCTTCTTGACACTTCTTGTCGCTTCTTGACGCTTTTGTCTCTAATTAGTGAGACCCGAAAAAAGTAATAAAATCGTTTCTTTCCCCTGTCTCATGTAACCCCACGATCTTTGTTTATTTTGAAAGTTGTTGACCTACAAATTAAAGTATTGCATGTTGATGTTTAAATCATCTACAGTAAACAATATTATGTTTAGATTTAACAAATACAAATTTGTAATTAGTGTGCGATCTCTAAGAATGATTTAAATAACCAGTGAACTGGTGAAGGATATCCCTGCTTCTTCCAAGAATGACGTCATTATAAAATACAATGTAGGTTGGATATATTTAGAATACCTCGTCATACTAATTTTTCCGGATTGTAAAATAAACGTAAATAGTGTAAAGGAGAGTTCAAGGTACGATAATTTCGTGAGAAACAGAAGGGAAATGTGTAAAAAAGTGTTTAAAGTCAAACTATTCATTTCTGGGTCTCCTTCTCTTCAATCTAAGTAAGATTTGTTGGGGGGCTTTCCACACTATAACATGTATAAAAACAAAATGAATGATGTGAGGGAGTGTCACTCTGGTCAACCCCATAGGGGATTGACGGCTTGAAGCCGTCTTTCCCCAAACATCACATATTTCATTGCATATAAGAAAATAACCATCATTGGAAGTTAACCAATCAAATTTCTCCCCTTATTTTATCTGTGTACTAGGTTTAGTCACCATGAAACCACAAGATTACAAAATTTTCTATAGAAATCCCAAATAAAAAATAATGGTGTTTTGAAGTACCCATGACATATGTTTATGACACAGAAATGGTTTTACTGCAATAAAATGTAGGATTAATTACCTACAACTGTCAAATTCAAGGGAATATTTTTTTACCTACTTTCGTATACAACCGGATGTGACGTACCATGATTTGGTGATATTACACCTAAACTATAAAAAAAAATCATATCCAACCTTTCTTTTGAGGCTATTAACCTTTTGTATAATTTTCAAGGATTTCTATTCACTACTACTTATAAAAGTTGTCGTCCGGAAACCAACTGTCTTGGATGACGCAGACAACAACGTGATACCAATGTACGACGGTAAAGGTTTTGGCAGTCCTATAACAACTATGAAGCACGAGCAACATTAAGTTTTTAACATTTAAAAATACCAAGCAAGATTTATCAATGGTAGTGTTGTGCGTTTTTTAGTGTTTGTCTATAAAATTTCCCTTTTTCGAAAAATCTTGTAGTATGTAATGAGTATCATGGCAAGCATCTTCGCTAGCCAAGGGTTACGATCCACTCCCGCTCTCTTCACCCTTGGCGGATTGAGCCAACATTTGTGATAACAATGTTGCGCCATCTATCGGAAGATAAAAACCACGCCAATTCCGAATACATTAGTCTTGACCAATGGTAGCACTTGAACTCTTCAGCTTGGAGGTAAAAACACGGTAGCGTCTAGATGCTACACACTTGGTAAAGCCGGAAATGAAAGCATACGTCAACATTCATGCATTTGTGCATGAAACATACACAGGAACTTCCATTTGTTGATTAAAAACATTCAAGTTTTCACTAAATATAGTCGTATGTTTAGGGATGTAAAGGCTTGTTGCACAAAAAACACGTGGCAATTGTTTACAAACACTTTCTACATTTACACGTGATCATGTTACAGGCGCATTTTGATTGGATGCAGCGAGTTTTGACTGCAACCAATAAAAATCCTTACCTTGTGTCTCCGAAATTTTATCTCAATCCGCCAAGGGTGAAGAGAGCGGGAGTGTATCGTAACCCTTGGCTAGCGAAGATGCATGGCAAGGAATATATTGAAGCAAAATATCTGAAGAAGAGATATCGGGTTTTCTTTAAAAGTATAAATTCTTCACCGTCTTAACTCAATGGTACATAGTGTGTTAGATTTGAACGTGTCAACATGCAGATTCATCTGTATCGGGGTTTTACATGGTCAACTTGAAACCAAATAAAAACCATGTGCTCCACAGGGCTCAGCTTTGTACCACCACAGAAGTTGAACCCTGAACAGTTGGGGCAAGTATGGACACAACATTCAAGCTTGATACAGCTCTGAATTTGGATTGTGATCAAACTTTTAACATAATATGAGTTTCTGACACAAAACAAATGTCAAGATCTTACAAATCTATTGCACAATACTGTGCAATTAAAGATTTCTTCTTCAAACTTTTCAAAAATATACATAATTTACAAGCAGTTTAAGGGAGGTAAATCCACACATACCCAACATTGGACATCAGAACACACACGGGCAAAAACGAGTTGCGATATATTAACACCGTATGATGGAGCCAACGGCACATCGCCGTCTAAAAAAGGAAAATTAACAATAGGAAATGAAAAATCGTCTCTTTTGTCGTAAATTGTAGTGTGGAGTTTCCCATTTGAAATAGAAATGTCTAAATCTAGAAAAGGACAACTGCTGCTGTTTATGTTAGATTTAGTTAAAGTAAGTTCGTTTGGGTAAATAAGTATATTTAGAGAACTCTGGATTATTCAACGAAAAAATATCATCCAGATAACGGTAGGTATTTTTGAATGTATCAACCAAATGTAACAATGATGGGTCTTTACTGAGTTTGGTCATAAACTGAGATTCATAGCAATATAGAAATAAATCTGCTATTAAAGGGGCACAGTTGGTGCCCATAGGAATACCTACTACCTGACGATACACTTTATTATCGCCGAAACGTACATAAATGTTATCAAGTAGAAAGTTTAAAGCTTCAATCATATCCTCACATTTGCAGTAAGTGTATCTAGCATACTTTCCTTTTTCGTTGCAGAAAAAGGCCTTAAACGAGTTACAGCAAATAAAATTACAATGAGATTTTTCGAAAGACCATTTTATCAAATACGAAAACTTTTTCTTTATAAGATTGTGTGGAAGTGTAGTGTACAGAGTAGAAAAATCATAACTGTCAACAGAATTGTAAGGACCATTGAAAGCATGTATTTAATCTAAAACCTCTAAAGAATTTTTAACACTCCAAAAAAAATTAATACCATTATTTTCATAAGCCTTATTACAAAAGTTAATAACCAGTTCTTTGATAGTAGTAAGGGAGGTGGTTAGAAGCACTGATAGATTAGTAGTAGAACACTTACTCGAAGCGGAGATGAAACGGAATTTAAATGTTTTTTTTTGGTGTAATTTCGGTAACCAGTACATGGTAGGGACTTTCAAATGTTCGGAAGATGCTTTAAGCTAGGCAGTGGCAGTGGTATGCTTGTTAACGATTTTACTCTCTGTGGTGCGCACTGACCTGAATGATAATTTCGTTTTGAAGACTTTCGAGTAGTATATGCGTCACACCACCACTACATTATTTGCTGCCTTGTCTGCCGGTACGAACACAAACCGCTCTGCGAGTACCTTGAGTTTGTTTTTTTATTCTAGAAATGGGTATATCATGGTTCCTATTATTAATTTCAGAATTGTTTTCTAAATGAGATATTCGAATATCAACAGTATTCATAATTTTATTCAAATAACTGTCTAAAGATTTTTTATCGGATTTTTCACGTTTGCACCAATTTTTACAATAGGCAGACAGAGCGTTTTTAATAACCTGACGACACTGTTTCCAATCTATTGTAGATGGAGGACGGTATTTCGGTCCTTTCTTTAGAAAAGTTATGACTTCACGGTCATCGACTATGTTGAGGTCTCCTGTGATAACATTACCTTAGGGAACATATTTAAAACTAGATGTTTCGCAATCTCAAGTGGAAGGAACATTATTTTCTATATTGACGTCTGTTGTAATTGACGTATAATTGAAAATCAAATTTCTGCTCGGTTTTTTATAAGAATACGAAATAATGGGTTGTTCTATATTATCAAAATATGGAGGTATTAAGCTATAGACAGAAGAGTCATTGAATATGCTAGACAAATTAATAAAATCAATACCTCTATTTATATATTTTAATTTGAGAAAATGTCGTTTATGATTTTCAGGTTTATCAATAATAAGAAAAAGCCTGTGATGACAAAAGGCTGTAATAATATGGGTGTATTCATAAAATGGGCTAAAAAAAGAAATTTTATCACACTCCAGAAAAATAGCATATAATTTACTTATAGGTATCTGACCCAGTTTGCATAATACTTGATGTCTGCCATTATTCTTTATTATAGATAACAGATCAGCAAGTGTATAATTTATACGATGTTTAATACGTTGATTGCGGTTCTTGCGTTTACCATGAGACCTATTATCTCTAAGTCGTTTATCAACAATATTAATGACATCGATATGAGTTTTAGATATGTTCCCCTGCCCTAATATTTTATCATTTAGACCGAGAGGATAAGCTGTTTGAAGTCTTTTTATCCAAAACAATTCGCGAACTTCGCGTGATTTTTCAAATTGCTTGTGCGATTCTCCTGGTTGTTTTTGAACGGTTTCGAGCGGTTGGAATTTTATATATTTCAGATTATGATTATGCTTATCTAAATGCTGATATACTAAACTTTTGAATTTTTTGGGTCTACGAAAGCGGTACAGATGTTCTTGATTTCTTCTGAAATACTCTCGTCCCGTCTGTCCCACATATTGAATACCACACTTAGGTTGGGTTCTAGTTACCACATATATTAGGTTTTGAGTCTTTTGTAAACGAGACGCGCGTATATGCGTGAATACAAAATTATATCTTGGTATCTGTGATAGGTTTAACTATTAAACACCGTTTCTTATATTATTATTATTTTGCTGTTAAAATATAATCTAGATTAGTTTAACTTGCCGTTTTCTAATAAAATAACCATCTCGAGGACAGCAACCAAACAACGGGTTGTCCGATATGTCTGAAAAAATGGGGCAGATAGATCTTGACCAGATAAACATTTTATATCTATATAATATGTTAAAATAGGAGTACAGCAGTCAACATTGTGTTATAATCTTTATAAACATTAAGTAACAAACAAATGTTTCAAACAAAGAAACACAAAAAGACCTATAGACAGAGTACATTATTAAAAATAAAAGACAATTATACAAAAGTAGACTAAACAGTATAAGTAGTATTCACATAGGCAAATAAAAGAACATTGTAACACGTAATTAAGATTAACAACGTCAGTACCTAGCTATAGTTCAAGAGCATCGTATATTATGTTTAGTTAATACGGTTATCAACAAGGTCTTGGAAGCTTCCAATGAACTTTTTGTGGAAAGGGACGAGACGTTCTTTGACCTAACCCTGGTTTATCAACTTTCTGATCAGTAACTAGTGAAAGTCTGTGTAGCGGATGCAAGCTCTTGAATACCACACAAACTTGGTTATATATTACCGATATCGATACTCTTTAGATTGGGGAAATTTATATTTCAAAATTAAAAACGGCTCGTCTGTCATATATTCTGGGATGACTGCTTATTAATAATTCGAGGAATAGTTTCAAAATAAGATAGAGAAAACCGTGTCTGTTGTTTCTTTAATTTCTTTAATTTGCCAAATATTCAACATCAAGAATGAGAGGCGAAAGATACCAGAGGAACAGTCAAACTCATAGATCGAAAATAAACTGACAACACCATGGCTAAAAAATAAAAAGACAAAGAGACAAATAGTAGTACACATGACGCAACATAGAAAACAAAAGAATTTAGAACAACACCAATAGCACCACAAACTGGGGGTGATCTCAGGTGCTCCGGAAGGTAATCAGATCCTGCTCCACATGTGGCACCCGTCTTGTTGCTCGTGTTATTACAAACCCGGTAAATTGTCTAATGCGGTAGGTCACATTTGTGGTGAAAAGGGAAGTAAATTGTTGTTACGTCATGAGGAGTATTTCCGATATCATCTGTGAAACGGTTATTCCATACCGGTCAACCAACTCGTGATGGCGTCCGTTAAATTTACGAAAGAATGATCGCAACCCTCTTTCAAAGAAATTTACCTTTCCAGAGCACCCGAGATCACCCCTAGTTTTTGGTGGAGTTCGTGATGTTTATTCTTTTGTTTTCTATGTTGTGTCATGAGTACTATTGTTTGTCTGTTTGTCTTTTTTCATTTTTAGCCATGGCGTTGTCAGTTTGTTTTAGATTCATGAGTTTGACTGTCCCTTTGGTATCTTTCGTCCCTCTTTAAGAACAATGTTTTTTAATTCAATCTAAAAACATCAAAGTGAAGAAACTTTTGCATTCTAAAAGATATATTTTGAAATCATATTACTGACAAATCCTTCCTTATATATAATTATCTTTCTATCTTATTTTATTGACTAAAAGGAATCATGTTCACAACCTACATGTCTATGAATTATTAATACTGGGTAAATGATATTCCTTCTCTTGAAAATCCATATAACTTATGAAACAAAACGGTAACCGGATACAAATTATATAAAAGAGAAACAAATGATTGATATCTTTATCCAACAAAAAGGGGGATATGTTTACTGACATATCCTGCCTTATACTAGTATATAACTATCTTTCTATCTTATTTTATTGACTAGATGTTTATTTGAATAATATGAAACAAAACGGTAACCAGATACAAATTATATAAAAACATATCACACAAAAAGGGGTATATGTTCAGAGTATTAATTCAGTTTAACTATAGAAAAAAACAGGTTTCACGCTCAGAAAGGATAACATAATGAAAGAGAAGATATTTTAGATTTCCTTGTTTTAATATTTAAAAAAAAACCAAATGGAACAAAAATTAATAGTTGACATGTATATGCGTACACAAGATTAAATGATCACAAAATGGCATTAGCACACCTATGTTTTAGATTTAAAGATAGAGTTAGGGTAAGGATTAAGGTTAGGTTCACAGATATTGAATTCATCGACGAAGACATGACACATACACAGGTTGTATGAACAGTAACACTTTATGTACAGAAAAAAAAGAACACCAACTGGCTAATAATTACCATCAGTCGCTTGCTTTCACAGCGTTGTTAATAATTACCATCAGTCGCTTGGTTCTACAGTGTTGTTGATAAGTACCATCAGTCGCTTGCCTAGGTTTCACAGGACTGTTAATAATAACCACCAGTCCCTTGTCAGGTTTCATAGTGTTGTTTACAAATTACCATCAGTCATTTACCTGGTTTCACAGTGTTGTTAACAATCAACATCGTTCGCTTGCTTGGTTTCACAGTGTTGTTAACAATCACCATCAGTCGCTTTCCTGGTTTCACAGTGTTGTTGATAATTACCATCAGTCACTTGCCTGGTTTCACAGTGTTGTTAATAATTACCATCAGTCACTTGCCTGGTTTCACAGTGTTGTTAATAATTACCATCAGTCACTTGCCTGGTTTCACAGTGTTGTTGATAATTACCATCAGTCGCTTGCCTGGTTTCACAGTGTTGTTAATAATTACCATCAGTTGCTTGCCTGGTTTCACAGTGTTGTTAATAATTACTATCAGTCGCTTGCCTGGTTTCACAGTGTTGTTTATAATTAACATCAGTCGCTTGCCTGGTTTTACAGTGTTGTTAATAAGTACCATCAGTCGCTTGCCTAGGTTTCACAGTGTTATTATTCATTACCATCAGTCGCTTGCCTGGTTTCACAGTGTTATTATTAATTAACATCAGTCGCTTGCCTGGTTTCACAGTGTTGTTAATAATTAACATCAGTCGCTTGCCTGGTTTTACAGTGTTGTTGATAATTACTATCAGTCGCTTGTCTGGTTTTACAGTGTTGTTAATAATTACTATCAGTCGATTGGTTTACAGTGTTGTTAATAATTACCATCAATCGCTTGCCTGGTTTCACAGTGTTGCTAATAGTTACCATCAGTCACTTGCCTGGTTTCACAGTGTTGTTGATAATTACCATCAGTCGCTTGCCTTGTTTTACAGTGTTGCTAATAATTACCATCAGTCGCTTGCCTTGTTTTACAGTGTTGCTAATAATTACCATCAGTCGCTTGCCTTGTTTTACAGTGTTGCTAATAATTACCATCAGTCGCTTGCCTTGTTTTACAGTGTTGCTAATAATTACCATCAGTCGCTTGCCTTGTTTTACAGTGTTGCTAATAATTACCATCAGTCGCTTGCCTGGTTTCACAGTGTTGCTAATAATTACCATCAGTCGCTTGCCTTGTTTTACAGTGTTGCTAATAGTTACCATCAGTCGCTTGCCTTGTTTTACAGTGTTGTTAATAATTACCATCAGTCGCTTGCCTTGTTTTACAGTGTTGCTAATAATTACCATCAGTCGCTTGCCTTGTTTTACAGTGTTGCTAATAATTACCATCAGTCGCTTGCCTTGTTTTACAGTGTTGCTAATAATTACCATCAGTCGCTTGCCTTGTTTTACAGTGTTGCTAATAATTACCATCAGTCGCTTGCCTTGTTTTACAGTGTTGCTAATAATTACCATCAGTCGCTTGCCTTGTTTTACAGTGTTGCTAATAATTACCATCAGTCGCTTGCCTTGTTTTACAGTGTTGCTAATAATTACCATCAGTCGCTTGCCTTGTTTTACAGTGTTGCTAATAATTACCATCAGTCGCTTGCCTTGTTTTACAGTGTTGTTAATAATAAACAACAGTTTCTTGCCTGGTTTCACAGTGTTGTTTATAATAAAGATCAGTCGCTTGCCTTGTTTTACAGTGTTGTTAATAATAAACAACAGTTTCTTGCCTGGTTTCACAGTGTTGTTAATAATTACCATCAGTCGCTTGCCTTGTTTTACAGTGTTGTTAATAATTACCATCAGTCGCTTGCCTTGTTTTACAGTGTTGCTAATAGTTACCATCAGTCGCTTGCCTTGTTTTACAGTGTTGTTAATAATTACCATCAGTCGCTTGCCTTGTTTTACAGTGTTGTTAATAATTACCATCAGTCGCTTGCCTTGTTTTACAGTGTTGCTAATAATTACCATCAGTCGCTTGCCTTGTTTTACAGTGTTGTTAATAATTACCATCAGTCGCTTGCCTTGTTTTACAGTGTTGCTAATAATTACCATCAGTCGCTTGCCTGGTTTTAAAGTGTTGTTAATAATAAACAACAGTTTCTTGCCTGGTTTCACAGTGTTGTTTATAATAAAGATCAGTCGCTTGCCTGGTTTCACAGTGTTGTTAATAATTACCATCAGTCACTTGGTTTCACAGTGTTATTAATAAATACCATCAGTCACTTGCCTGGTTTCACTGTGTTGGTAATACTAAACATCAGTCACTTGCCTGGTTTCACAGTGTTGTTAATAATTAAAACAATATTTTTGTTATCTTTAAATGCATTTGTGTATGTAAATCTTTTAATTTTTTAATTTTTTGGTATAAGACAACAACCATATTATACATTTAATTATTGGTTTGTAACGATGAGTAATATCTGGTGTATTTCTTCTGTAGGCATAAAGTATTGATGCTGCAGGCTCTTAGTTCAGGGAATTTATTCCAAACTTTTGTAGTTTGGAAAACGAATGAATATGGTAACTAACTTTGTTGCATCGAATTTGTCTGTATAGTTGTTTGTGATAAGACCTGGAATTGTGGTCATAAATCTTTCGAATCTTTTAGACCCGGATATCAACCAATCAAAATACAGGATTTGTTGTTGCGAGCACAATTTTACTCCGAGTACCGGTGTTTGTTTAGCTTCAGATTAGGGTTAGGTTACCATACAGTATAGCAATTTTGTTGTTCAACGTGTTTTATCTGCTTTAAATGTTTGCTATGTGAACGCTTTCCTTCCACAATGAGAAAACGAAATCGTAATCGTCAATAAAATTTCCGTACATGGAAAATATGAATCAATTCAACTGAACATTTTGTAACAAAGCAGTTTAGGAATAACGAAAACCACTTATCTACCAGCTATGTTGAAGACCTATTGGTGGCATTCGTATTTCAGCCAAAAGATCTCCTAATAACTTTTTCGGAGGGTAGATTGTAGTCTTATGTTAGTATTTCACGGGAATGTATCAAAAGCACATGACTGTTTATCTAAATCTTCGAACGAACCAAATTGATAGTTTAATAAAAGAAGTCTTGCAGCCGTTTGAAGACATTTTAACGCCTGACTTGACCTTTACTCATTTGAAGATTAAAGTTGGATATATAAAGAGAGATAACTCTGATACTTTATTTTTAAAATACATTGAACTGCTGGCATTTTAACAGAGAATACTAATATTTTAATAATCTGAACGAATTTAATAAAGCATATAACTTTGGAATTTTCTGAAAAATTGCATCTTTTTGTTTTGTTTTCAATCATACAAGTTTACACTTATGCGAATTTCAAAAATACATTTGCTTGAAAATAATTCAATATCATACATTTTTGTTTAGCAAATATAATTGATGTAATTACATTTTGTCGGGTCACTATTTTGCTTTTCATAATTTCATGTGCATTTTTCAGTAGCTTATTATCGTTTGGTTGATTGGTGAACGTCTTTAAGTAAGCTATCGACTTTGATGATATAATACACAATTACAAAGCTATTTACTGTGTGAATATATAATATATGATTTTTTTCAAATAAGAAATAAGTTTTTCGAATTGAAGGTCATTACCTCCAGATTGATTTAATGATACTTATGTTTGATCGGATCATAAATTATTCATAGACTGTAAATAACAGGTGGGATCATTTAGTTGATTTGATATTGTGATCACAGGTTTATTTGATTCCCCCAATTTGCGTTTTACCTTCAAAGGAAAGTTTAATTTATTATAATTTTATTTTGATTTCATACATCACTATCATATGATTTATTGAGCGCAAAGTAAGTATTTTATGGCTACTAGTAATTGGTAACAACTTTATTAGAAGTAAAAAACAAAAATATCAGTTATTTCAAATCTGAAGGTAATAGTTATCAAAGGTACCAGGATTATAGTTTAGTTATTATAAGTAAATGTAAAATGTTAAATACATGATTTTAACGACAAAAAGTATATTTAAAATAAAGTCAGAAAGATTTTTTTCCTTCTGTATCATAATTAATAGTAGGCGAAAAAACACCCTGTCAAAATACTGCAATTGTTGTACCCTCTCATAATAGGTAAACAGACTTTATAGCTTGTTGTTCGGTTTGAGCCAAAGGCTCCGTGTTGAAGGCCGTACTTTAACCTATAATGGTTTACTTTTTAAATTGTTACTCGGATGGAAAGTTGTCTCATTGGCACTCACACCACATCTTCCTATATCTATCATAAGTGACATTTCACTAAAAAAGACATATTACACAGAATTTAATATGTTCAGATTTATAAAGTAAAAAAACATGTCAGACATTTATTTTAAGTATTATGAATATGATAATAGTGTTAAGATTAATATCAATAATGTGGTAATTTTTATAAATTTCCTGTTTACAAAACTTTTTCGAAAAACTAAAGATTTTTTTTTATCCCAGGCATACATTACCTAAGCCGTATTTGGCACAACTTTTTGGAATTTTGGATCCTCAATGCTCTTCAACTTTGTACTTGTTTGGTTTTATAAATATTTTGATTTGAGCGTCACCTATGAGTCTTATGTAGACGAAACGCGCGTCTGGCGTACTAAGTTATAATCCTGGTATCTTTGATAACTATTACAACAATGAAGCTAATGATAAATAGATTATGCAAATCAAAATTACTTTAACTTTAAGATAATACGGCATGAACGAATCCTTCAATCAACGGATTATACGAAGTGTTCATAAAAAATGTCTTAACATTTTCATTTATACCTTTTTACGCCGGTAAGTTTCAAATATTGATTAATAAACATTTCATCTAAAATATATAAAAAAAAACCTGTTTACTTTGAACAAAACAAATGTATTCATTAGTCTGACAGTATAGTAAACTGATTATAATACAAGTATACTAAAAAAGAAACTAAAGCATGTTTCTATATATGCTATTAAAGGTAACAGGATTATGATATTCGTTTTATTTGAAATAGACAATGTTTAAAATGTTGTAACGCTTAATATATTTTCTTGTCGCTAAACTAATTAAATATTTGTTCTTGTTACTAAATGAAGGAGGCTCATCATAGATACCAGGATGGAAATTTTGTATTTGCATCAGACATGCGTTTCGTCTACAAAAGACTTATCGGTGACGATAGTATAAAAAAAGGCCAAATAAATGCCAAACAAAGTACGAGGAATATATGTTCACTAAGGACCAAATGTTTTGCCAAATACAGCTAAGTTAATCTATTCCAAAGGTCAGAGAGCGGCTTAGTATAAAAAAAAATCAAAACTCTGTTAACTGTTAATCAACGACAATTAAAGTGAAGACAGAATTGCTGACTACTGGTCTGATGAAACCTTCGGGCAATGAAAACCCCACAAACAGTGTCATCGACCCAGTGGTTGTAAATGAATTCATCAAAGATACCGGGATTGATATTTTGTATTTGTGCCAGACTCAGTTTCCGTCTTAAGTTTTTGGCGCTTAAGAGTCGTTTGTTGAAGCTTATTGTCGCCTTATTGTCGTTTATTGAACGACAAACTCGTGATATAACAAAAAATAGGTAGCGTCTTCACATCATTCATTCACTCCCTCGATATATAACGAAAATAAGTGAGCGTATACACATCAGCCATTCAATATCTCGTTATATAACGAAAACAAGTGAGCGTATACACATCATCCATTCACTATCTCGTGATATAACGAAAACTAGGTAGCTTCTACACATCATCCATTCACTATCTCGTGATATGCCAAATTAAGGTAGCGTCTACACATTTTTCATACACTATGTCGTGATATAACGAAAGAGAAGTAGCGTCTACACATCATCCATTCACTATCTCGTGATATGACAAAATTTAGGTAGCGTCTACACATTTTTCATACACTATGTCGTGATATAACGAAAGAGAGGTAGCGTCTACACATCATTTATTCCATATCTCGAGATATAACAAAAGTTAGGTAGCGTTTACGCATCATTCATTCACTATCTGAAGTTAGATTATTGAACGAATGAAAACCGGTCTAATTGCAAAGACTAGCAGAAGTATAAAAATACACAATATGAGGGGGTTGGGGTTGGGGGGTTTGGGTCGGGAGATGAGGGGCAGGACATTTTTTGGGACGTCGGGATCGGGTATTTTTAATCATGCGATTTCGGTATCTTTGGGTCTTTTTTTAAATTCGGGACCTCGGGATTTTGGGATCAGGACCCCAACCCCCTCCCCGACGCAATATAGCTAAATAAATATCTATTACAATTTAAATTCGATTATTATAAACTCATATTCCTTCAGAATGCAATGAAAAAAAAAACAGTTATGGTGAAGATACTTGTTTTGCATGCTAGGTATTAACAAATTAAAATTGTTTCACACCTATGTTTGATATGATTATAGCTCTTCATCCTTTATATAAGCTTTGGATTTCAAATATTTTGGCCACGAGCATCACTGAAGAGACATGTTTTGTCGAAATGCGCATCTGGTGTAACAAAATTGGTACCGTTGATTTTATTTGAAGCAATATAAGTTATGTCTATATCTGTATTCATTACGTAAGATTGAACCTGTGTTTTGAATGGTCCCCTGCTAAAACATTTCGAGAATAAACCAATTTTATTTTAATCAATTTTCTAAATTTATATACTTAGTTCAAGAGGGGAAAATTTATTTCATTAGTATAAATATTCTGCATAGTGCTGACTGTCAAAATCATAAAAATAAGCATCGAATCAAACTCATGGAGAAGACTGAAATATAACGGTTAAAATTTACATTGAACCGCGAATCAAAACTTGTGAAGAGAATATTGAATCAAAACTCATTTCGAAGACAGATAATGATGGTTTGATTAATAGTGAATCGCGTACCAAAAACAACGAAAAGACAACAAACATGAGGACCACTAGTTAAAAGCTGCAATGAAAATGTTTTTTCGCTAAATACAGTAATTTTATCATTACTTATGGAGGCATGTCTTTGTAATACGTTCTTTTTGTTTTTACCAATATGCTGTTGGTTATGAAATAATGAACTTTGATTTGATCCCACCAATGATGTATATAACTGTATTAGTATTATATTCGTGTCTATAGTTACATCTTTATGCATGTATGTTTTTGTCACTTTTGTATCTTTTTGCTAATCAAAAGTATCTGATCAATGAATCATTTTCACATTTTACTTTACTGGACTCGAGGTCTCTTTTGTTTTTGTCTAATGAGAAATTATTTTCTTCAAGGTGCCGTTCGTATTATTTTTTGTTTAGCTTGCTTTTTTTTTTAATTTCTGCCACATCAATTTTTTCATGACGGTCTAGTATTGGCAACAAAACCTCGATCAGATGCCTGGTTGCCAGAGAGTTAACGTCATGTTGAGGGTTTTTATTTATTGACGCAAAAGCCAGAACAATGTATCACATAATATATGCCCTTACTGTATGTTACAAACATACATCATTATAATCTGAAATTAGATTTGTCTGCACGAATGTATTTTTTTTTTACATTTGCTTATAAACAACTTAACCACACTGTAACCAAATACACTTTTTCAGTAAGTAATATGTAACCAAATACATTTTTTAAGTAAGTAATCATATTAAGGAAAATTACATTATTGTGGAGCAACTTTTATTTGTGGGTATCAGTTTTCCTGGTTACGGCAAAAAAACAGTTACCTGTTCATTGGTTTCTAAATTTTCGAAAAGAACCATTATAAAGTGACTAATTTCAACTACGAATATTCGTGATGTTATATCTTATGTTTTATAATGAAGTGTGGGACACTGTAAGATCAGGTGTTAAAAAGAATAAGAAGTAAAATCACAAAAATACTGAACTCCGAGGAAAATTTCACTCACTTGTTCTTTTTTCATTTCTAACAGCTTTTGCAAATTAGCAGATTTATCTATGTTTACAAAATAAGGGCAAATGATACCAGAGGGACATTTAAACTCACAGATTGAAAATGAACTTACAACTACACGCACTGCGTTATATTATACGAAAATATGTATTTATTAACATAATGGATTTATAGTGGATATATGACACAAGTTAAAAATATGTCAACATAAGATAGATACTGTATCAGAAAACGCTAAGTATAACTCATCTAAATCATGTGATAAATCAGCAAAGAAGAAAAAAGAAAAATAACATAGAATCATCTAACAAAAACCTGATAATATATCAAATACAATATAATAAAGAGACAATTTTCATGTGTACAATTTCTAAATTTATGACGTCACTGGTACCTTTAAACTTTCTTTTTAGAGAATGTATCAAACGTTTTTGGTATCTCACTTGATCGATAGAGGGTTTTCTTTGTAAATTGTTTGAATGTATTTCAAATTTCCTCGATATTTTTATGGAATATCGAATAAACGATCTAATTATATTGAATGTCTTAATATTAGTGTTTATAAATTAGTATAAAAACCATGGAAAAAAAATGTTTTTTCTGAATTCATTTCATAACCGATATAATTTCATCCAGAACTCGTGACATATTCAATGTCTGACCTTTGATAACCTGGTCATCTAATTTCCAATCGCTGTTCCTTGTGTCGTAGTAGGTATCAAGAACATTCATCGACCAAGGGATCGGTTTGATTACTTGGACAAAATATTTTCCAAAATTAATGATTTCCGATTGGTTCAAGTCCCCGAATTCATTAGCTTGTGGCATCCAAGCACCAAGATAAGTGGTCAAATTGTAAAATGATGTAAAATAGTTTGCATATCCGATGGCAAGCATGACATTACTTTTTCCAAAATCGTCGCCAGTCCCAGACCAATATTTTTGACCTGGATTTCCGTCGTTCGTTAGTTTTTTATTTGGTCCGGATGCATAGATATGCCACTCTGCCATCATATAAGGATCGTTTTTATAAATATTTTGGTCGATTTCTTCTAATCCTTTAGCAGTTTTCTTTGGAGAACCTAGAATCAGCATCCGTTTATCATTCTTTCCGCCGGATTTTCTTATCTTTTTTACGACAGCAGATGTCCAGTCGTTGTATTTTGCTGTGTTTTCTCTGAGACTTTGTGCGCACTCATTTTCACATGAGTCGACTCCTAGTTCTGTAAATAGGTTGAATGAAAGTCTGTAGTCCTTATCTTTCAGCTTTTCAGCAACTCGTCTCCACCACTTCAAATAATTGGTTCGATGTGATTCAGTAGCGAAAGCTTCGGCCTCGTGATGGATCCAAGAAATTATTGGAGCAATGTTCGTAGCAAGACAATCGTTCACGACAGTCTCTAAATTATCCAAAAAGATAGCCATGTTTAAATTGTCAAGATCTGCTCTACATCTTAATCGTACATTTCTAAAACCTCGTTCATAAATATCAGCTAAGTTTTTCTTGTTGTATTTCTTGAAATTGAGGGTTTTGAAATAATTCGTGGAAAATCCTTGAGCTATCTTCTTCTGGTATTTAGTTGGTGTATATGGATTATGTCTGGCTAAAGAATCTTTCAAACAGAATGCACATATGATAACTAATACCACAATTGTCATCATTTTAGGATGTATCTGGAACATTATAACGTATTCTTTAGGTGCTGAAAAACAAACAAACGCATAAGTATTTGAGCTTTTGACATTTTATGACTTTTGATAAGGATTTTATCTAGAAATTGACAAAAGGGTCGGTTGAAATCAAAACTTTACGACAAAATGTTAATTTCAGCTTCTGAATTCTGACCTTTTCCAAAGTTCCAAATGGTGAAGTTGAAATTATCACTTCGTAAATCTTGCAGACGCCATCACGAGTGGGTTGACCGTTATGGATTATGTGTTTCACATGTGATATTGGATATATTTCTTATGTCCTAACTGCAAAAAAGTTAAATGACAAAATACTGAACTCCGAGGAAAATTCAATTAGAAAGTCCGTAAACACATGGCTAAATCGCGTTCGTATTTCACGAATATGACTTACTGAATTAAGAGTATGAATCGGCTTTGTAATAGAATAAGCAATACACGACGGATTTCACATGTGATATCATCCCATGTTTTTGTTGGGGTTAGCATTATTGGTTGAAGCATTTTAACCTTTTGTGTCTGTTTAGTTTGTTCGCACATCATTGTCAATATTATGGAATTTGATGCGACTGTCATCCAAGTGAGAGGTTTAGCTAGCTATACAACCGAGTTCAATCCACCATTTTCTAAATCAGAAAATGCATGTACCAAGTCAGGAATATCAGAGATGTTATCCATTCGTTTGATGTGTTTGAACTTTTGATTTTGGCTTTTTTGTCTTGAATTTTCCTTTGTGTTTCGATTTAGGAGTTTTGTGATTTTAATTTTTTCTTGTCATTTTGAATGTTTCAATATTCATAAAAGAAAACCTTGTAAAATATATAATATAAAACATTTACCTCTTTTTCACAATATGAACTTGCTTCCCGCTCCAATAAAGACCCACTGTCGACGTTGATCACCACTGGAATGACAAGGGCGCTGCAGAACACAGGACTTTATAAATATGTTCAACTTATAAAAGAACACGTCACAAAAGTCTCTTACATAAAGAGAAACTGTTTTGTGTTTAAATGCATCAAGCAAGAAAAAAAAAATTGTAATTTAAAAGGTTTCAGTTTCAGATGAGAAACCACTAATTGGCAATTAAAATATTGGTAATGAAATAAAAAATAGTTAAATCTGTATTTGTCAAGCCAAACAAAAATGTCTGAGAAAGTCATTTAGAATTTAATCAATGCGATGAAAAAAGAAAATATATAGATATCCTTTGATATCGGTTGAAATCACTTGAATAAAACAGTATGTTCTCAAGGTTAACAAATGACTTCATAAAATGGGATAATTGTTTACCTATATCATATTTACTAAATCTTTTTTTATTTTATTTCTAAACACTTTTTATATTTTGTTTACCAAATGTGCTTGTTACATTTTTTACTTCATGAACCAAGCTTTTCTTGATGTATAGTTTTACTTCATGAAACCAAGCTTTTTTATGTATCCTTTCAATATTCCACTGATAAGTTGACAGCTGCTGATATTAATTTATAAACAAAATGTATGTTAACATTTTTTGAAATACAATTATACAAAAGTTTTATGCCTTATGTTGTTATCAATGGAGTATACTACTTTTTAGTGACTTGAGGATTTATCTGAATTATTCTGTTTTATGTGTTCTTGAACAAGAATTAAATAAAAAAATTCATTTGTCGACTTTTTTTTTAAACTGAGAGGAAGTAAAAAGTTCTTAAAGTTATCTTTAATACGCCAGACGCGCGTAAGTAATTAGGAAAAAAATCATTTCCCCCAAAATTATTTTGTTTAAAAACTCATTGCCTTAACTTTATAATTTGAATTCTGTATCAAGACTCTTCTAGAAATATCTTAAAACTTTAATCTCCAAGTTTCATTTTAATTATTAATTCGTGTCAAAAATTTATCTATGTTTTTATTTTATTTTGATTATATGCATATTGATTTATGAGCTCTTGTAGAAGATCTAGCTGTTTAAATAAATGTTTACTTCGCACGAAAACTCTCAGAGAACATTGAAATCTACGTTTACTTGGTATAAAACTCACGGAGAAGATTCAAATCTAAGTTTAATTGTAATATATGAATGAAACTCATCAGAAGGTCTTTCCCACATCAATATCAACAAGTTGAATTGATTCATATTTTCCATGTACGGAAATTTTATTGACGATTACGATTTCGTTTTCTCATTGTGGAAGGAAAGCGTTCACATAGCAAACATTTAAAGCAGATAAAACACGTTGAACAACAAAATTGCTATACTGTATGGTAACCTAACCCTAATCTGAAGCTAAACAAACACCGGTACTCGGAGTAAAATTGTGCTCGCAACAACAAATCCTGTATTTTGATTGGTTGATATCCGGGTCTAAAAGATTCGAAAGATTTATGACCACAATTCCAGGTCTTATCACAAACAACTATACAGACAAATTCGATGCAACAAAGTTAGTTACCATATTCATTCGTTTTCCAAACTACAAAAGTTTGGAATAAATTCCCTGAACTAAGAGCCTGCAGCATCAATACTTTATGCCTACAGAAGAAATACACCAGATATTACTCATCGTTACAAACCAATAATTAAATGTATAATATGGTTGTTGTCTTATACCAAAAAATTAAAAAATTAAAAGATTTACATACACAAATGCATTTAAAGATAACAAAAATATTGTTTTAATTATTAACAACACTGTGAAACCAGGCAAGTGACTGATGTTTAGTATTACCAACACAGTGAAACCAGGCAAGTGACTGATGGTATTTATTAATAACACTGTGAAACCAAGTGACTGATGGTAATTATTAACAACACTGTGAAACCAGGCAAGCGACTGATCTTTATTATAAACAACACTGTGAAACCAGGCAAGAAACTGTTGTTTATTATTAACAACACTTTAAAACCAGGCAAGCGACTGATGGTAATTATTAGCAACACTGTAAAACAAGGCAAGCGACTGATGGTAATTATTAACAACACTGTAAAACAAGGCAAGCGACTGATGGTAATTATTAGCAACACTGTAAAACAAGGCAAGCGACTGATGGTAATTATTAACAACACTGTAAAACAAGGCAAGCGACTGATGGTAATTATTAACAACACTGTAAAACAAGGCAAGCGACTGATGGTAACTATTAGCAACACTGTAAAACAAGGCAAGCGACTGATGGTAATTATTAGCAACACTGTGAAACCAGGCAAGCGACTGATGGTAATTATTAGCAACACTGTAAAACAAGGCAAGCGACTGATGGTAATTATTAGCAACACTGTAAAACAAGGCAAGCGACTGATGGTAATTATTAGCAACACTGTAAAACAAGGCAAGCGACTGATGGTAATTATTAGCAACACTGTAAAACAAGGCAAGCGACTGATGGTAATTATTAGCAACACTGTAAAACAAGGCAAGCGACTGATGGTAATTATTAGCAACACTGTAAAACAAGGCAAGCGACTGATGGTAATTATTAGCAACACTGTAAAACAAGGCAAGCGACTGATGGTAATTATTAACAACACTGTAAAACAAGGCAAGCGACTGATGGTAACTATTAGCAACACTGTAAAACAAGGCAAGCGACTGATGGTAATTATTAGCAACACTGTGAAACCAGGCAAGCGACTGATGGTAATTATTAGCAACACTGTAAAACAAGGCAAGCGACTGATGGTAATTATTAGCAACACTGTAAAACAAGGCAAGCGACTGATGGTAATTATTAGCAACACTGTAAAACAAGGCAAGCGACTGATGGTAATTATTAGCAACACTGTAAAACAAGGCAAGCGACTGATGGTAATTATTAGCAACACTGTAAAACAAGGCAAGCGACTGATGGTAATTATCAACAACACTGTGAAACCAGGCAAGTGACTGATGGTAACTATTAGCAACACTGTGAAACCAGGCAAGCGATTGATGGTAATTATTAACAACACTGTAAACCAATCGACTGATAGTAATTATTAACAACACTGTAAAACCAGACAAGCGACTGATAGTAATTATCAACAACACTGTAAAACCAGGCAAGCGACTGATGTTAATTATTAACAACACTGTGAAACCAGGCAAGCGACTGATGTTAATTAATAATAACACTGTGAAACCAGGCAAGCGACTGATGGTAATGAATAATAACACTGTGAAACCTAGGCAAGCGACTGATGGTACTTATTAACAACACTGTAAAACCAGGCAAGCGACTGATGTTAATTATAAACAACACTGTGAAACCAGGCAAGCGACTGATAGTAATTATTAACAACACTGTGAAACCAGGCAAGCAACTGATGGTAATTATTAACAACACTGTGAAACCAGGCAAGCGACTGATGGTAATTATCAACAACACTGTGAAACCAGGCAAGTGACTGATGGTAATTATTAACAACACTGTGAAACCAGGCAAGTGACTGATGGTAATTATTAACAACACTGTGAAACCAGGCAAGTGACTGATGGTAATTATCAACAACACTGTGAAACCAGGAAAGCGACTGATGGTGATTGTTAACAACACTGTGAAACCAAGCAAGCGAACGATGTTGATTGTTAACAACACTGTGAAACCAGGTAAATGACTGATGGTAATTTGTAAACAACACTATGAAACCTGACAAGGGACTGGTGGTTATTATTAACAGTCCTGTGAAACCTAGGCAAGCGACTGATGGTACTTATCAACAACACTGTAGAACCAAGCGACTGATGGTAATTATTAACAACGCTGTGAAAGCAAGCGACTGATGGTAATTATTAGCCAGTTGGTGTTCTTTTTTTTCTGTACATAAAGTGTTACTGTTCATACAACCTGTGTATGTGTCATGTCTTCGTCGATGAATTCAATATCTGTGAACCTAACCTTAATCCTTACCCTAACTCTATCTTTAAATCTAAAACATAGGTGTGCTAATGCCATTTTGTGATCATTTAATCTTGTGTACGCATATACATGTCAACTATTAATTTTTGTTCCATTTGGTTTTTTTTTAAATATTAAAACAAGGAAATCTAAAATATCTTCTCTTTCATTATGTTATCCTTTCTGAGCGTGAAACCTGTTTTTTTCTATAGTTAAACTGAATTAATACTCTGAACATATACCCCTTTTTGTGTGATATGTTTGTTTTGTTTTCAATCATACAAGTTTACACTTATGCGAATTTCAAAAATACATTTGCTTGAAAATAATTCAATATCATACATTTTTGTTTAGCAAATATAATTGATGTAATTACATTTTGTCGGGTCACTATTTTGCTTTTCATAATTTCATGTGCATTTTTCAGTAGCTTATTATCGTTTGGTTGATTGGTGAACGTCTTTAAGTAAGCTATCGACTTTGATGATATAATACACAATTACAAAGCTATTTACTGTGTGAATATATAATATATGATTTTTTTCAAATAAGAAATAAGTTTTTCGAATTGAAGGTCATTACCTCCAGATTGATTTAATGATACTTATGTTTGATCGGATCATAAATTATTCATAGACTGTAAATAACAGGTGGGATCATTTAGTTGATTTGATATTGTGATCACAGGTTTATTTGATTCCCCCAATTTGCGTTTTACCTTCAAAGGAAAGTTTAATTTATTATAATTTTATTTTGATTTCATACATCACTATCATATGATTTATTGAGCGCAAAGTAAGTATTTTATGGCTACTAGTAATTGGTAACAACTTTATTAGAAGTAAAAAACAAAAATATCAGTTATTTCAAATCTGAAGGTAATAGTTATCAAAGGTACCAGGATTATAGTTTAGTTATTATAAGTAAATGTAAAATGTTAAATACATGATTTTAACGACAAAAAGTATATTTAAAATAAAGTCAGAAAGATTTTTTTCCTTCTGTATCATAATTAATAGTAGGCGAAAAAACACCCTGTCAAAATACTGCAATTGTTGTACCCTCTCATAATAGGTAAACAGACTTTATAGCTTGTTGTTCGGTTTGAGCCAAAGGCTCCGTGTTGAAGGCCGTACTTTAACCTATAATGGTTTACTTTTTAAATTGTTACTCGGATGGAAAGTTGTCTCATTGGCACTCACACCACATCTTCCTATATCTATCATAAGTGACATTTCACTAAAAAAGACATATTACACAGAATTTAATATGTTCAGATTTATAAAGTAAAAAAACATGTCAGACATTTATTTTAAGTATTATGAATATGATAATAGTGTTAAGATTAATATCAATAATGTGGTAATTTTTATAAATTTCCTGTTTACAAAACTTTTTCGAAAAACTAAAGATTTTTTTTTATCCCAGGCATACATTACCTAAGCCGTATTTGGCACAACTTTTTGGAATTTTGGATCCTCAATGCTCTTCAACTTTGTACTTGTTTGGTTTTATAAATATTTTGATTTGAGCGTCACCTATGAGTCTTATGTAGACGAAACGCGCGTCTGGCGTACTAAGTTATAATCCTGGTATCTTTGATAACTATTACAACAATGAAGCTAATGATAAATAGATTATGCAAATCAAAATTACTTTAACTTTAAGATAATACGGCATGAACGAATCCTTCAATCAACGGATTATACGAAGTGTTCATAAAAAATGTCTTAACATTTTCATTTATACCTTTTTACGCCGGTAAGTTTCAAATATTGATTAATAAACATTTCATCTAAAATATATAAAAAAAAACCTGTTTACTTTGAACAAAACAAATGTATTCATTAGTCTGACAGTATAGTAAACTGATTATAATACAAGTATACTAAAAAAGAAACTAAAGCATGTTTCTATATATGCTATTAAAGGTAACAGGATTATGATATTCGTTTTATTTGAAATAGACAATGTTTAAAATGTTGTAACGCTTAATATATTTTCTTGTCGCTAAACTAATTAAATATTTGTTCTTGTTACTAAATGAAGGAGGCTCATCATAGATACCAGGATGGAAATTTTGTATTTGCATCAGACATGCGTTTCGTCTACAAAAGACTTATCGGTGACGATAGTATAAAAAAAGGCCAAATAAATGCCAAACAAAGTACGAGGAATATATGTTCACTAAGGACCAAATGTTTTGCCAAATACAGCTAAGTTAATCTATTCCAAAGGTCAGAGAGCGGCTTAGTATAAAAAAAAATCAAAACTCTGTTAACTGTTAATCAACGACAATTAAAGTGAAGACAGAATTGCTGACTACTGGTCTGATGAAACCTTCGGGCAATGAAAACCCCACAAACAGTGTCATCGACCCAGTGGTTGTAAATGAATTCATCAAAGATACCGGGATTGATATTTTGTATTTGTGCCAGACTCAGTTTCCGTCTTAAGTTTTTGGCGCTTAAGAGTCGTTTGTTGAAGCTTATTGTCGCCTTATTGTCGTTTATTGAACGACAAACTCGTGATATAACAAAAAATAGGTAGCGTCTTCACATCATTCATTCACTCCCTCGATATATAACGAAAATAAGTGAGCGTATACACATCAGCCATTCAATATCTCGTTATATAACGAAAACAAGTGAGCGTATACACATCATCCATTCACTATCTCGTGATATAACGAAAACTAGGTAGCTTCTACACATCATCCATTCACTATCTCGTGATATGCCAAATTAAGGTAGCGTCTACACATTTTTCATACACTATGTCGTGATATAACGAAAGAGAAGTAGCGTCTACACATCATCCATTCACTATCTCGTGATATGACAAAATTTAGGTAGCGTCTACACATTTTTCATACACTATGTCGTGATATAACGAAAGAGAGGTAGCGTCTACACATCATTTATTCCATATCTCGAGATATAACAAAAGTTAGGTAGCGTTTACGCATCATTCATTCACTATCTGAAGTTAGATTATTGAACGAATGAAAACCGGTCTAATTGCAAAGACTAGCAGAAGTATAAAAATACACAATATGAGGGGGTTGGGGTTGGGGGGTTTGGGTCGGGAGATGAGGGGCAGGACATTTTTTGGGACGTCGGGATCGGGTATTTTTAATCATGCGATTTCGGTATCTTTGGGTCTTTTTTTAAATTCGGGACCTCGGGATTTTGGGATCAGGACCCCAACCCCCTCCCCGACGCAATATAGCTAAATAAATATCTATTACAATTTAAATTCGATTATTATAAACTCATATTCCTTCAGAATGCAATGAAAAAAAAAACAGTTATGGTGAAGATACTTGTTTTGCATGCTAGGTATTAACAAATTAAAATTGTTTCACACCTATGTTTGATATGATTATAGCTCTTCATCCTTTATATAAGCTTTGGATTTCAAATATTTTGGCCACGAGCATCACTGAAGAGACATGTTTTGTCGAAATGCGCATCTGGTGTAACAAAATTGGTACCGTTGATTTTATTTGAAGCAATATAAGTTATGTCTATATCTGTATTCATTACGTAAGATTGAACCTGTGTTTTGAATGGTCCCCTGCTAAAACATTTCGAGAATAAACCAATTTTATTTTAATCAATTTTCTAAATTTATATACTTAGTTCAAGAGGGGAAAATTTATTTCATTAGTATAAATATTCTGCATAGTGCTGACTGTCAAAATCATAAAAATAAGCATCGAATCAAACTCATGGAGAAGACTGAAATATAACGGTTAAAATTTACATTGAACCGCGAATCAAAACTTGTGAAGAGAATATTGAATCAAAACTCATTTCGAAGACAGATAATGATGGTTTGATTAATAGTGAATCGCGTACCAAAAACAACGAAAAGACAACAAACATGAGGACCACTAGTTAAAAGCTGCAATGAAAATGTTTTTTCGCTAAATACAGTAATTTTATCATTACTTATGGAGGCATGTCTTTGTAATACGTTCTTTTTGTTTTTACCAATATGCTGTTGGTTATGAAATAATGAACTTTGATTTGATCCCACCAATGATGTATATAACTGTATTAGTATTATATTCGTGTCTATAGTTACATCTTTATGCATGTATGTTTTTGTCACTTTTGTATCTTTTTGCTAATCAAAAGTATCTGATCAATGAATCATTTTCACATTTTACTTTACTGGACTCGAGGTCTCTTTTGTTTTTGTCTAATGAGAAATTATTTTCTTCAAGGTGCCGTTCGTATTATTTTTTGTTTAGCTTGCTTTTTTTTTTAATTTCTGCCACATCAATTTTTTCATGACGGTCTAGTATTGGCAACAAAACCTCGATCAGATGCCTGGTTGCCAGAGAGTTAACGTCATGTTGAGGGTTTTTATTTATTGACGCAAAAGCCAGAACAATGTATCACATAATATATGCCCTTACTGTATGTTACAAACATACATCATTATAATCTGAAATTAGATTTGTCTGCACGAATGTATTTTTTTTTTACATTTGCTTATAAACAACTTAACCACACTGTAACCAAATACACTTTTTCAGTAAGTAATATGTAACCAAATACATTTTTTAAGTAAGTAATCATATTAAGGAAAATTACATTATTGTGGAGCAACTTTTATTTGTGGGTATCAGTTTTCCTGGTTACGGCAAAAAAACAGTTACCTGTTCATTGGTTTCTAAATTTTCGAAAAGAACCATTATAAAGTGACTAATTTCAACTACGAATATTCGTGATGTTATATCTTATGTTTTATAATGAAGTGTGGGACACTGTAAGATCAGGTGTTAAAAAGAATAAGAAGTAAAATCACAAAAATACTGAACTCCGAGGAAAATTTCACTCACTTGTTCTTTTTTCATTTCTAACAGCTTTTGCAAATTAGCAGATTTATCTATGTTTACAAAATAAGGGCAAATGATACCAGAGGGACATTTAAACTCACAGATTGAAAATGAACTTACAACTACACGCACTGCGTTATATTATACGAAAATATGTATTTATTAACATAATGGATTTATAGTGGATATATGACACAAGTTAAAAATATGTCAACATAAGATAGATACTGTATCAGAAAACGCTAAGTATAACTCATCTAAATCATGTGATAAATCAGCAAAGAAGAAAAAAGAAAAATAACATAGAATCATCTAACAAAAACCTGATAATATATCAAATACAATATAATAAAGAGACAATTTTCATGTGTACAATTTCTAAATTTATGACGTCACTGGTACCTTTAAACTTTCTTTTTAGAGAATGTATCAAACGTTTTTGGTATCTCACTTGATCGATAGAGGGTTTTCTTTGTAAATTGTTTGAATGTATTTCAAATTTCCTCGATATTTTTATGGAATATCGAATAAACGATCTAATTATATTGAATGTCTTAATATTAGTGTTTATAAATTAGTATAAAAACCATGGAAAAAAAATGTTTTTTCTGAATTCATTTCATAACCGATATAATTTCATCCAGAACTCGTGACATATTCAATGTCTGACCTTTGATAACCTGGTCATCTAATTTCCAATCGCTGTTCCTTGTGTCGTAGTAGGTATCAAGAACATTCATCGACCAAGGGATCGGTTTGATTACTTGGACAAAATATTTTCCAAAATTAATGATTTCCGATTGGTTCAAGTCCCCGAATTCATTAGCTTGTGGCATCCAAGCACCAAGATAAGTGGTCAAATTGTAAAATGATGTAAAATAGTTTGCATATCCGATGGCAAGCATGACATTACTTTTTCCAAAATCGTCGCCAGTCCCAGACCAATATTTTTGACCTGGATTTCCGTCGTTCGTTAGTTTTTTATTTGGTCCGGATGCATAGATATGCCACTCTGCCATCATATAAGGATCGTTTTTATAAATATTTTGGTCGATTTCTTCTAATCCTTTAGCAGTTTTCTTTGGAGAACCTAGAATCAGCATCCGTTTATCATTCTTTCCGCCGGATTTTCTTATCTTTTTTACGACAGCAGATGTCCAGTCGTTGTATTTTGCTGTGTTTTCTCTGAGACTTTGTGCGCACTCATTTTCACATGAGTCGACTCCTAGTTCTGTAAATAGGTTGAATGAAAGTCTGTAGTCCTTATCTTTCAGCTTTTCAGCAACTCGTCTCCACCACTTCAAATAATTGGTTCGATGTGATTCAGTAGCGAAAGCTTCGGCCTCGTGATGGATCCAAGAAATTATTGGAGCAATGTTCGTAGCAAGACAATCGTTCACGACAGTCTCTAAATTATCCAAAAAGATAGCCATGTTTAAATTGTCAAGATCTGCTCTACATCTTAATCGTACATTTCTAAAACCTCGTTCATAAATATCAGCTAAGTTTTTCTTGTTGTATTTCTTGAAATTGAGGGTTTTGAAATAATTCGTGGAAAATCCTTGAGCTATCTTCTTCTGGTATTTAGTTGGTGTATATGGATTATGTCTGGCTAAAGAATCTTTCAAACAGAATGCACATATGATAACTAATACCACAATTGTCATCATTTTAGGATGTATCTGGAACATTATAACGTATTCTTTAGGTGCTGAAAAACAAACAAACGCATAAGTATTTGAGCTTTTGACATTTTATGACTTTTGATAAGGATTTTATCTAGAAATTGACAAAAGGGTCGGTTGAAATCAAAACTTTACGACAAAATGTTAATTTCAGCTTCTGAATTCTGACCTTTTCCAAAGTTCCAAATGGTGAAGTTGAAATTATCACTTCGTAAATCTTGCAGACGCCATCACGAGTGGGTTGACCGTTATGGATTATGTGTTTCACATGTGATATTGGATATATTTCTTATGTCCTAACTGCAAAAAAGTTAAATGACAAAATACTGAACTCCGAGGAAAATTCAATTAGAAAGTCCGTAAACACATGGCTAAATCGCGTTCGTATTTCACGAATATGACTTACTGAATTAAGAGTATGAATCGGCTTTGTAATAGAATAAGCAATACACGACGGATTTCACATGTGATATCATCCCATGTTTTTGTTGGGGTTAGCATTATTGGTTGAAGCATTTTAACCTTTTGTGTCTGTTTAGTTTGTTCGCACATCATTGTCAATATTATGGAATTTGATGCGACTGTCATCCAAGTGAGAGGTTTAGCTAGCTATACAACCGAGTTCAATCCACCATTTTCTAAATCAGAAAATGCATGTACCAAGTCAGGAATATCAGAGATGTTATCCATTCGTTTGATGTGTTTGAACTTTTGATTTTGGCTTTTTTGTCTTGAATTTTCCTTTGTGTTTCGATTTAGGAGTTTTGTGATTTTAATTTTTTCTTGTCATTTTGAATGTTTCAATATTCATAAAAGAAAACCTTGTAAAATATATAATATAAAACATTTACCTCTTTTTCACAATATGAACTTGCTTCCCGCTCCAATAAAGACCCACTGTCGACGTTGATCACCACTGGAATGACAAGGGCGCTGCAGAACACAGGACTTTATAAATATGTTCAACTTATAAAAGAACACGTCACAAAAGTCTCTTACATAAAGAGAAACTGTTTTGTGTTTAAATGCATCAAGCAAGAAAAAAAAAATTGTAATTTAAAAGGTTTCAGTTTCAGATGAGAAACCACTAATTGGCAATTAAAATATTGGTAATGAAATAAAAAATAGTTAAATCTGTATTTGTCAAGCCAAACAAAAATGTCTGAGAAAGTCATTTAGAATTTAATCAATGCGATGAAAAAAGAAAATATATAGATATCCTTTGATATCGGTTGAAATCACTTGAATAAAACAGTATGTTCTCAAGGTTAACAAATGACTTCATAAAATGGGATAATTGTTTACCTATATCATATTTACTAAATCTTTTTTTATTTTATTTCTAAACACTTTTTATATTTTGTTTACCAAATGTGCTTGTTACATTTTTTACTTCATGAACCAAGCTTTTCTTGATGTATAGTTTTACTTCATGAAACCAAGCTTTTTTATGTATCCTTTCAATATTCCACTGATAAGTTGACAGCTGCTGATATTAATTTATAAACAAAATGTATGTTAACATTTTTTGAAATACAATTATACAAAAGTTTTATGCCTTATGTTGTTATCAATGGAGTATACTACTTTTTAGTGACTTGAGGATTTATCTGAATTATTCTGTTTTATGTGTTCTTGAACAAGAATTAAATAAAAAAATTCATTTGTCGACTTTTTTTTTAAACTGAGAGGAAGTAAAAAGTTCTTAAAGTTATCTTTAATACGCCAGACGCGCGTAAGTAATTAGGAAAAAAATCATTTCCCCCAAAATTATTTTGTTTAAAAACTCATTGCCTTAACTTTATAATTTGAATTCTGTATCAAGACTCTTCTAGAAATATCTTAAAACTTTAATCTCCAAGTTTCATTTTAATTATTAATTCGTGTCAAAAATTTATCTATGTTTTTATTTTATTTTGATTATATGCATATTGATTTATGAGCTCTTGTAGAAGATCTAGCTGTTTAAATAAATGTTTACTTCGCACGAAAACTCTCAGAGAACATTGAAATCTACGTTTACTTGGTATAAAACTCACGGAGAAGATTCAAATCTAAGTTTAATTGTAATATATGAATGAAACTCATCAGAAGGTCTTTCCCACATCAATATCAACAAGTTGAATTGATTCATATTTTCCATGTACGGAAATTTTATTGACGATTACGATTTCGTTTTCTCATTGTGGAAGGAAAGCGTTCACATAGCAAACATTTAAAGCAGATAAAACACGTTGAACAACAAAATTGCTATACTGTATGGTAACCTAACCCTAATCTGAAGCTAAACAAACACCGGTACTCGGAGTAAAATTGTGCTCGCAACAACAAATCCTGTATTTTGATTGGTTGATATCCGGGTCTAAAAGATTCGAAAGATTTATGACCACAATTCCAGGTCTTATCACAAACAACTATACAGACAAATTCGATGCAACAAAGTTAGTTACCATATTCATTCGTTTTCCAAACTACAAAAGTTTGGAATAAATTCCCTGAACTAAGAGCCTGCAGCATCAATACTTTATGCCTACAGAAGAAATACACCAGATATTACTCATCGTTACAAACCAATAATTAAATGTATAATATGGTTGTTGTCTTATACCAAAAAATTAAAAAATTAAAAGATTTACATACACAAATGCATTTAAAGATAACAAAAATATTGTTTTAATTATTAACAACACTGTGAAACCAGGCAAGTGACTGATGTTTAGTATTACCAACACAGTGAAACCAGGCAAGTGACTGATGGTATTTATTAATAACACTGTGAAACCAAGTGACTGATGGTAATTATTAACAACACTGTGAAACCAGGCAAGCGACTGATCTTTATTATAAACAACACTGTGAAACCAGGCAAGAAACTGTTGTTTATTATTAACAACACTTTAAAACCAGGCAAGCGACTGATGGTAATTATTAGCAACACTGTAAAACAAGGCAAGCGACTGATGGTAATTATTAACAACACTGTAAAACAAGGCAAGCGACTGATGGTAATTATTAGCAACACTGTAAAACAAGGCAAGCGACTGATGGTAATTATTAACAACACTGTAAAACAAGGCAAGCGACTGATGGTAATTATTAACAACACTGTAAAACAAGGCAAGCGACTGATGGTAACTATTAGCAACACTGTAAAACAAGGCAAGCGACTGATGGTAATTATTAGCAACACTGTGAAACCAGGCAAGCGACTGATGGTAATTATTAGCAACACTGTAAAACAAGGCAAGCGACTGATGGTAATTATTAGCAACACTGTAAAACAAGGCAAGCGACTGATGGTAATTATTAGCAACACTGTAAAACAAGGCAAGCGACTGATGGTAATTATTAGCAACACTGTAAAACAAGGCAAGCGACTGATGGTAATTATTAGCAACACTGTAAAACAAGGCAAGCGACTGATGGTAATTATTAGCAACACTGTAAAACAAGGCAAGCGACTGATGGTAATTATTAGCAACACTGTAAAACAAGGCAAGCGACTGATGGTAATTATTAACAACACTGTAAAACAAGGCAAGCGACTGATGGTAACTATTAGCAACACTGTAAAACAAGGCAAGCGACTGATGGTAATTATTAGCAACACTGTGAAACCAGGCAAGCGACTGATGGTAATTATTAGCAACACTGTAAAACAAGGCAAGCGACTGATGGTAATTATTAGCAACACTGTAAAACAAGGCAAGCGACTGATGGTAATTATTAGCAACACTGTAAAACAAGGCAAGCGACTGATGGTAATTATTAGCAACACTGTAAAACAAGGCAAGCGACTGATGGTAATTATTAGCAACACTGTAAAACAAGGCAAGCGACTGATGGTAATTATCAACAACACTGTGAAACCAGGCAAGTGACTGATGGTAACTATTAGCAACACTGTGAAACCAGGCAAGCGATTGATGGTAATTATTAACAACACTGTAAACCAATCGACTGATAGTAATTATTAACAACACTGTAAAACCAGACAAGCGACTGATAGTAATTATCAACAACACTGTAAAACCAGGCAAGCGACTGATGTTAATTATTAACAACACTGTGAAACCAGGCAAGCGACTGATGTTAATTAATAATAACACTGTGAAACCAGGCAAGCGACTGATGGTAATGAATAATAACACTGTGAAACCTAGGCAAGCGACTGATGGTACTTATTAACAACACTGTAAAACCAGGCAAGCGACTGATGTTAATTATAAACAACACTGTGAAACCAGGCAAGCGACTGATAGTAATTATTAACAACACTGTGAAACCAGGCAAGCAACTGATGGTAATTATTAACAACACTGTGAAACCAGGCAAGCGACTGATGGTAATTATCAACAACACTGTGAAACCAGGCAAGTGACTGATGGTAATTATTAACAACACTGTGAAACCAGGCAAGTGACTGATGGTAATTATTAACAACACTGTGAAACCAGGCAAGTGACTGATGGTAATTATCAACAACACTGTGAAACCAGGAAAGCGACTGATGGTGATTGTTAACAACACTGTGAAACCAAGCAAGCGAACGATGTTGATTGTTAACAACACTGTGAAACCAGGTAAATGACTGATGGTAATTTGTAAACAACACTATGAAACCTGACAAGGGACTGGTGGTTATTATTAACAGTCCTGTGAAACCTAGGCAAGCGACTGATGGTACTTATCAACAACACTGTAGAACCAAGCGACTGATGGTAATTATTAACAACGCTGTGAAAGCAAGCGACTGATGGTAATTATTAGCCAGTTGGTGTTCTTTTTTTTCTGTACATAAAGTGTTACTGTTCATACAACCTGTGTATGTGTCATGTCTTCGTCGATGAATTCAATATCTGTGAACCTAACCTTAATCCTTACCCTAACTCTATCTTTAAATCTAAAACATAGGTGTGCTAATGCCATTTTGTGATCATTTAATCTTGTGTACGCATATACATGTCAACTATTAATTTTTGTTCCATTTGGTTTTTTTTTAAATATTAAAACAAGGAAATCTAAAATATCTTCTCTTTCATTATGTTATCCTTTCTGAGCGTGAAACCTGTTTTTTTCTATAGTTAAACTGAATTAATACTCTGAACATATACCCCTTTTTGTGTGATATGTTTTTATATAATTTGTATCTGGTTACCGTTTTGTTTCATATTATTCAAATAAACATCTAGTCAATAAAATAAGATAGAAAGATAGTTATATACTAGTATAAGGCAGGATATGTCAGTAAACATATCCCCCTTTTTGTTGGATAAAGATATCAATCATTTGTTTCTCTTTTATATAATTTGTATCCGGTTACCGTTTTGTTTCATAAGTTATATGGATTTTCAAGAGAAGGAATATCATTTACCCAGTATTAATAATTCATAGACATGTAGGTTGTGAACATGATTCCTTTTAGTCAATAAAATAAGATAGAAAGATAATTATATATAAGGAAGGATTTGTCAGTAATATGATTTCAAAATATATCTTTTAGAATGCAAAAGTTTCTTCACTTTGATGTTTTTAGATTGAATTAAAAAACATTGTTCTTAAAGAGGGACGAAAGATACCAAAGGGACAGTCAAACTCATGAATCTAAAACAAACTGACAACGCCATGGCTAAAAATGAAAAAAGACAAACAGACAAACAATAGTACTCATGACACAACATAGAAAACAAAAGAATAAACATCACGAACTCCACCAAAAACTAGGGGTGATCTCGGGTGCTCTGGAAAGGTAAATTTCTTTGAAAGAGGGTTGCGATCATTCTTTCGTAAATTTAACGGACGCCATCACGAGTTGGTTGACCGGTATGGAATAACCGTTTCACAGATGATATCGGAAATACTCCTCATGACGTAACAACAATTTACTTCCCTTTTCACCACAAATGTGACCTACCGCATTAGACAATTTACCGGGTTTGTAATAACACGAGCAACAAGACGGGTGCCACATGTGGAGCAGGATCTGATTACCTTCCGGAGCACCTGAGATCACCCCCAGTTTGTGGTGCTATTGGTGTTGTTCTAAATTCTTTTGTTTTCTATGTTGCGTCATGTGTACTACTATTTGTCTCTTTGTCTTTTTATTTTTTAGCCATGGTGTTGTCAGTTTATTTTCGATCTATGAGTTTGACTGTTCCTCTGGTATCTTTCGCCTCTCATTCTTGATGTTGAATATTTGGCAAATTAAAGAAATTAAAGAAACAACAGACACGGTTTTCTCTATCTTATTTTGAAACTATTCCTCGAATTATTAATAAGCAGTCATCCCAGAATATATGACAGACGAGCCGTTTTTAATTTTGAAATATAAATTTCCCCAATCTAAAGAGTATCGATATCGGTAATATATAACCAAGTTTGTGTGGTATTCAAGAGCTTGCATCCGCTACACAGACTTTCACTAGTTACTGATCAGAAAGTTGATAAACCAGGGTTAGGTCAAAGAACGTCTCGTCCCTTTCCACAAAAAGTTCATTGGAAGCTTCCAAGACCTTGTTGATAACCGTATTAACTAAACATAATATACGATGCTCTTGAACTATAGCTAGGTACTGACGTTGTTAATCTTAATTACGTGTTACAATGTTCTTTTATTTGCCTATGTGAATACTACTTATACTGTTTAGTCTACTTTTGTATAATTGTCTTTTATTTTTAATAATGTACTCTGTCTATAGGTCTTTTTGTGTTTCTTTGTTTGAAACATTTGTTTGTTACTTAATGTTTATAAAGATTATAACACAATGTTGACTGCTGTACTCCTATTTTAACATATTATATAGATATAAAATGTTTATCTGGTCAAGATCTATCTGCCCCATTTTTTCAGACATATCGGACAACCCGTTGTTTGGTTGCTGTCCTCGAGATGGTTATTTTATTAGAAAACGGCAAGTTAAACTAATCTAGATTATATTTTAACAGCAAAATAATAATAATATAAGAAACGGTGTTTAATAGTTAAACCTATCACAGATACCAAGATATAATTTTGTATTCACGCATATACGCGCGTCTCGTTTACAAAAGACTCAAAACCTAATATATGTGGTAACTAGAACCCAACCTAAGTGTGGTATTCAATATGTGGGACAGACGGGACGAGAGTATTTCAGAAGAAATCAAGAACATCTGTACCGCTTTCGTAGACCCAAAAAATTCAAAAGTTTAGTATATCAGCATTTAGATAAGCATAATCATAATCTGAAATATATAAAATTCCAACCGCTCGAAACCGTTCAAAAACAACCAGGAGAATCGCACAAGCAATTTGAAAAATCACGCGAAGTTCGCGAATTGTTTTGGATAAAAAGACTTCAAACAGCTTATCCTCTCGGTCTAAATGATAAAATATTAGGGCAGGGGAACATATCTAAAACTCATATCGATGTCATTAATATTGTTGATAAACGACTTAGAGATAATAGGTCTCATGGTAAACGCAAGAACCGCAATCAACGTATTAAACATCGTATAAATTATACACTTGCTGATCTGTTATCTATAATAAAGAATAATGGCAGACATCAAGTATTATGCAAACTGGGTCAGATACCTATAAGTAAATTATATGCTATTTTTCTGGAGTGTGATAAAATTTCTTTTTTTAGCCCATTTTATGAATACACCCATATTATTACAGCCTTTTGTCATCACAGGCTTTTTCTTATTATTGATAAACCTGAAAATCATAAACGACATTTTCTCAAATTAAAATATATAAATAGAGGTATTGATTTTATTAATTTGTCTAGCATATTCAATGACTCTTCTGTCTATAGCTTAATACCTCCATATTTTGATAATATAGAACAACCCATTATTTCGTATTCTTATAAAAAACCGAGCAGAAATTTGATTTTCAATTATACGTCAATTACAACAGACGTCAATATAGAAAATAATGTTCCTTCCACTTGAGATTGCGAAACATCTAGTTTTAAATATGTTCCCTAAGGTAATGTTATCACAGGAGACCTCAACATAGTCGATGACCGTGAAGTCATAACTTTTCTAAAGAAAGGACCGAAATACCGTCCTCCATCTACAATAGATTGGAAACAGTGTCGTCAGGTTATTAAAAACGCTCTGTCTGCCTATTGTAAAAATTGGTGCAAACGTGAAAAATCCGATAAAAAATCTTTAGACAGTTATTTGAATAAAATTATGAATACTGTTGATATTCGAATATCTCATTTAGAAAACAATTCTGAAATTAATAATAGGAACCATGATATACCCATTTCTAGAATAAAAAAACAAACTCAAGGTACTCGCAGAGCGGTTTGTGTTCGTACCGGCAGACAAGGCAGCAAATAATGTAGTGGTGGTGTGACGCATATACTACTCGAAAGTCTTCAAAACGAAATTATCATTCAGGTCAGTGCGCACCACAGAGAGTAAAATCGTTAACAAGCATACCACTGCCACTGCCTAGCTTAAAGCATCTTCCGAACATTTGAAAGTCCCTACCATGTACTGGTTACCGAAATTACACCAAAAAAAAACATTTAAATTCCGTTTCATCTCCGCTTCGAGTAAGTGTTCTACTACTAATCTATCAGTGCTTCTAACCACCTCCCTTACTACTATCAAAGAACTGGTTATTAACTTTTGTAATAAGGCTTATGAAAATAATGGTATTAATTTTTTTTGGAGTGTTAAAAATTCTTTAGAGGTTTTAGATTAAATACATGCTTTCAATGGTCCTTACAATTCTGTTGACAGTTATGATTTTTCTACTCTGTACACTACACTTCCACACAATCTTATAAAGAAAAAGTTTTCGTATTTGATAAAATGGTCTTTCGAAAAATCTCATTGTAATTTTATTTGCTGTAACTCGTTTAAGGCCTTTTTCTGCAACGAAAAAGGAAAGTATGCTAGATACACTTACTGCAAATGTGAGGATATGATTGAAGCTTTAAACTTTCTACTTGATAACATTTATGTACGTTTCGGCGATAATAAAGTGTATCGTCAGGTAGTAGGTATTCCTATGGGCACCAACTGTGCCCCTTTAATAGCAGATTTATTTCTATATTGCTATGAATCTCAGTTTATGACCAAACTCAGTAAAGACCCATCATTGTTACATTTGGTTGATACATTCAAAAATACCTACCGTTATCTGGATGATATTTTTTCGTTGAATAATCCAGAGTTCTCTAAATATACTTATTTACCCAAACGAACTTACTTTAACTAAATCTAACATAAACAGCAGCAGTTGTCCTTTTCTAGATTTAGACATTTCTATTTCAAATGGGAAACTCCACACTACAATTTACGACAAAAGAGACGATTTTTCATTTCCTATTGTTAATTTTCCTTTTTTAGACGGCGATGTGCCGTTGGCTCCATCATACGGTGTTAATATATCGCAACTCGTTTTTGCCCGTGTGTGTTCTGATGTCCAATGTTGGGTATGTGTGGATTTACCTCCCTTAAACTGCTTGTAAATTATGTATATTTTTGAAAAGTTTGAAGAAGAAATCTTTAATTGCACAGTATTGTGCAATAGATTTGTAAGATCTTGACATTTGTTTTGTGTCAGAAACTCATATTATGTTAAAAGTTTGATCACAATCCAAATTCAGAGCTGTATCAAGCTTGAATGTTGTGTCCATACTTGCCCCAACTGTTCAGGGTTCAACTTCTGTGGTGGTACAAAGCTGAGCCCTGTGGAGCACATGGTTTTTATTTGGTTTCAAGTTGACCATGTAAAACCCCGATACAGATGAATCTGCATGTTGACACGTTCAAATCTAACACACTATGTACCATTGAGTTAAGACGGTGAAGAATTTATACTTTTAAAGAAAACCCGATATCTCTTCTTCAGATATTTTGCTTCAATATATTCCTTGCCATGCATCTTCGCTAGCCAAGGGTTACGATACACTCCCGCTCTCTTCACCCTTGGCGGATTGAGATAAAATTTCGGAGACACAAGGTAAGGATTTTTATTGGTTGCAGTCAAAACTCGCTGCATCCAATCAAAATGCGCCTGTAACATGATCACGTGTAAATGTAGAAAGTGTTTGTAAACAATTGCCACGTGTTTTTTGTGCAACAAGCCTTTACATCCCTAAACATACGACTATATTTAGTGAAAACTTGAATGTTTTTAATCAACAAATGGAAGTTCCTGTGTATGTTTCATGCACAAATGCATGAATGTTGACGTATGCTTTCATTTCCGGCTTTACCAAGTGTGTAGCATCTAGACGCTACCGTGTTTTTACCTCCAAGCTGAAGAGTTCAAGTGCTACCATTGGTCAAGACTAATGTATTCGGAATTGGCGTGGTTTTTATCTTCCGATAGATGGCGCAACATTGTTATCACAAATGTTGGCTCAATCCGCCAAGGGTGAAGAGAGCGGGAGTGGATCGTAACCCTTGGCTAGCGAAGATGCTTGCCATGATACTCATTACATACTACAAGATTTTTCGAAAAAGGGAAATTTTATAGACAAACACTAAAAAACGCACAACACTACCATTGATAAATCTTGCTTGGTATTTTTAAATGTTAAAAACTTAATGTTGCTCGTGCTTCATAGTTGTTATAGGACTGCCAAAACCTTTACCGTCGTACATTGGTATCACGTTGTTGTCTGCGTCATCCAAGACAGTTGGTTTCCGGACGACAACTTTTATAAGTAGTAGTGAATAGAAATCCTTGAAAATTATACAAAAGGTTAATAGCCTCAAAAGAAAGGTTGGATATGATTTTTTTTTATAGTTTAGGTGTAATATCACCAAATCATGGTACGTCACATCCGGTTGTATACGAAAGTAGGTAAAAAAATATTCCCTTGAATTTGACAGTTGTAGGTAATTAATCCTACATTTTATTGCAGTAAAACCATTTCTGTGTCATAAACATATGTCATGGGTACTTCAAAACACCATTATTTTTTATTTGGGATTTCTATAGAAAATTTTGTAATCTTGTGGTTTCATGGTGACTAAACCTAGTACACAGATAAAATAAGGGGAGAAATTTGATTGGTTAACTTCCAATGATGGTTATTTTCTTATATGCAATGAAATATGTGATGTTTGGGGAAAGACGGCTTCAAGCCGTCAATCCCCTATGGGGTTGACCAGAGTGACACTCCCTCACATCATTCATTTTGTTTTTATACATGTTATAGTGTGGAAAGCCCCCCAACAAATCTTACTTAGATTGAAGAGAAGGAGACCCAGAAATGAATAGTTTGACTTTAAACACTTTTTTACACATTTCCCTTCTGTTTCTCACGAAATTATCGTACCTTGAACTCTCCTTTACACTATTTACGTTTATTTTACAATCCGGAAAAATTAGTATGACGAGGTATTCTAAATATATCCAACCTACATTGTATTTTATAATGACGTCATTCTTGGAAGAAGCAGGGATATCCTTCACCAGTTCACTGGTTATTTAAATCATTCTTAGAGATCGCACACTAATTACAAATTTGTATTTGTTAAATCTAAACATAATATTGTTTACTGTAGATGATTTAAACATCAACATGCAATACTTTAATTTGTAGGTCAACAACTTTCAAAATAAACAAAGATCGTGGGGTTACATGAGACAGGGGAAAGAAACGATTTTATTACTTTTTTCGGGTCTCACTAATTAGAGACAAAAGCGTCAAGAAGCGACAAGAAGTGTCAAGAAGACTAGCGACAAGAAACAAATTTTCTTCTTGTCGCTTCTTGTCGCTAAAATTCTTTTTGTCTCTAATTAGTGAGACCACTTTTTTCTGTAAAAATTCTGAGAATCTTCCTCCAATTCAGGAGCACCTCAATTGATGAGTAATTATCCACTAAAATAAAAGTTAGTTTTAATAGAAGACTACTAATCCAATGAAATGTCACATTTGAAGTGTTTAAATACATTAACTTTTATTTTAGTGGATAATTACTCATCAATTGAGGTGCTCCTGAATTGGAGGAAGATTCTCAGAATTTTTACAGAAAAAAGTGGTCTCACTAATTAGAGACAAAAAGAATTTTAGCGACAAGAAGCGACAAGAAGAAAATTTGTTTCTTGTCGCTAGTCTTCTTGACACTTCTTGTCGCTTCTTGACGCTTTTGTCTCTAATTAGTGAGACCCGAAAAAAGTAATAAAATCGTTTCTTTCCCCTGTCTCATGTAACCCCACGATCTTTGTTTATTTTGAAAGTTGTTGACCTACAAATTAAAGTATTGCATGTTGATGTTTAAATCATCTACAGTAAACAATATTATGTTTAGATTTAACAAATACAAATTTGTAATTAGTGTGCGATCTCTAAGAATGATTTAAATAACCAGTGAACTGGTGAAGGATATCCCTGCTTCTTCCAAGAATGACGTCATTATAAAATACAATGTAGGTTGGATATATTTAGAATACCTCGTCATACTAATTTTTCCGGATTGTAAAATAAACGTAAATAGTGTAAAGGAGAGTTCAAGGTACGATAATTTCGTGAGAAACAGAAGGGAAATGTGTAAAAAAGTGTTTAAAGTCAAACTATTCATTTCTGGGTCTCCTTCTCTTCAATCTAAGTAAGATTTGTTGGGGGGCTTTCCACACTATAACATGTATAAAAACAAAATGAATGATGTGAGGGAGTGTCACTCTGGTCAACCCCATAGGGGATTGACGGCTTGAAGCCGTCTTTCCCCAAACATCACATATTTCATTGCATATAAGAAAATAACCATCATTGGAAGTTAACCAATCAAATTTCTCCCCTTATTTTATCTGTGTACTAGGTTTAGTCACCATGAAACCACAAGATTACAAAATTTTCTATAGAAATCCCAAATAAAAAATAATGGTGTTTTGAAGTACCCATGACATATGTTTATGACACAGAAATGGTTTTACTGCAATAAAATGTAGGATTAATTACCTACAACTGTCAAATTCAAGGGAATATTTTTTTACCTACTTTCGTATACAACCGGATGTGACGTACCATGATTTGGTGATATTACACCTAAACTATAAAAAAAAATCATATCCAACCTTTCTTTTGAGGCTATTAACCTTTTGTATAATTTTCAAGGATTTCTATTCACTACTACTTATAAAAGTTGTCGTCCGGAAACCAACTGTCTTGGATGACGCAGACAACAACGTGATACCAATGTACGACGGTAAAGGTTTTGGCAGTCCTATAACAACTATGAAGCACGAGCAACATTAAGTTTTTAACATTTAAAAATACCAAGCAAGATTTATCAATGGTAGTGTTGTGCGTTTTTTAGTGTTTGTCTATAAAATTTCCCTTTTTCGAAAAATCTTGTAGTATGTAATGAGTATCATGGCAAGCATCTTCGCTAGCCAAGGGTTACGATCCACTCCCGCTCTCTTCACCCTTGGCGGATTGAGCCAACATTTGTGATAACAATGTTGCGCCATCTATCGGAAGATAAAAACCACGCCAATTCCGAATACATTAGTCTTGACCAATGGTAGCACTTGAACTCTTCAGCTTGGAGGTAAAAACACGGTAGCGTCTAGATGCTACACACTTGGTAAAGCCGGAAATGAAAGCATACGTCAACATTCATGCATTTGTGCATGAAACATACACAGGAACTTCCATTTGTTGATTAAAAACATTCAAGTTTTCACTAAATATAGTCGTATGTTTAGGGATGTAAAGGCTTGTTGCACAAAAAACACGTGGCAATTGTTTACAAACACTTTCTACATTTACACGTGATCATGTTACAGGCGCATTTTGATTGGATGCAGCGAGTTTTGACTGCAACCAATAAAAATCCTTACCTTGTGTCTCCGAAATTTTATCTCAATCCGCCAAGGGTGAAGAGAGCGGGAGTGTATCGTAACCCTTGGCTAGCGAAGATGCATGGCAAGGAATATATTGAAGCAAAATATCTGAAGAAGAGATATCGGGTTTTCTTTAAAAGTATAAATTCTTCACCGTCTTAACTCAATGGTACATAGTGTGTTAGATTTGAACGTGTCAACATGCAGATTCATCTGTATCGGGGTTTTACATGGTCAACTTGAAACCAAATAAAAACCATGTGCTCCACAGGGCTCAGCTTTGTACCACCACAGAAGTTGAACCCTGAACAGTTGGGGCAAGTATGGACACAACATTCAAGCTTGATACAGCTCTGAATTTGGATTGTGATCAAACTTTTAACATAATATGAGTTTCTGACACAAAACAAATGTCAAGATCTTACAAATCTATTGCACAATACTGTGCAATTAAAGATTTCTTCTTCAAACTTTTCAAAAATATACATAATTTACAAGCAGTTTAAGGGAGGTAAATCCACACATACCCAACATTGGACATCAGAACACACACGGGCAAAAACGAGTTGCGATATATTAACACCGTATGATGGAGCCAACGGCACATCGCCGTCTAAAAAAGGAAAATTAACAATAGGAAATGAAAAATCGTCTCTTTTGTCGTAAATTGTAGTGTGGAGTTTCCCATTTGAAATAGAAATGTCTAAATCTAGAAAAGGACAACTGCTGCTGTTTATGTTAGATTTAGTTAAAGTAAGTTCGTTTGGGTAAATAAGTATATTTAGAGAACTCTGGATTATTCAACGAAAAAATATCATCCAGATAACGGTAGGTATTTTTGAATGTATCAACCAAATGTAACAATGATGGGTCTTTACTGAGTTTGGTCATAAACTGAGATTCATAGCAATATAGAAATAAATCTGCTATTAAAGGGGCACAGTTGGTGCCCATAGGAATACCTACTACCTGACGATACACTTTATTATCGCCGAAACGTACATAAATGTTATCAAGTAGAAAGTTTAAAGCTTCAATCATATCCTCACATTTGCAGTAAGTGTATCTAGCATACTTTCCTTTTTCGTTGCAGAAAAAGGCCTTAAACGAGTTACAGCAAATAAAATTACAATGAGATTTTTCGAAAGACCATTTTATCAAATACGAAAACTTTTTCTTTATAAGATTGTGTGGAAGTGTAGTGTACAGAGTAGAAAAATCATAACTGTCAACAGAATTGTAAGGACCATTGAAAGCATGTATTTAATCTAAAACCTCTAAAGAATTTTTAACACTCCAAAAAAAATTAATACCATTATTTTCATAAGCCTTATTACAAAAGTTAATAACCAGTTCTTTGATAGTAGTAAGGGAGGTGGTTAGAAGCACTGATAGATTAGTAGTAGAACACTTACTCGAAGCGGAGATGAAACGGAATTTAAATGTTTTTTTTTGGTGTAATTTCGGTAACCAGTACATGGTAGGGACTTTCAAATGTTCGGAAGATGCTTTAAGCTAGGCAGTGGCAGTGGTATGCTTGTTAACGATTTTACTCTCTGTGGTGCGCACTGACCTGAATGATAATTTCGTTTTGAAGACTTTCGAGTAGTATATGCGTCACACCACCACTACATTATTTGCTGCCTTGTCTGCCGGTACGAACACAAACCGCTCTGCGAGTACCTTGAGTTTGTTTTTTTATTCTAGAAATGGGTATATCATGGTTCCTATTATTAATTTCAGAATTGTTTTCTAAATGAGATATTCGAATATCAACAGTATTCATAATTTTATTCAAATAACTGTCTAAAGATTTTTTTTTGAAACAACCAGTGATAAAATTTCATAAATGAAATCAATAAACATAATGCTGAGATTGCTTCCCCTGTCATGGCAATATTGAAGGTGAAAGGAGGGGACGGTGGGAGGCAAGTTTTTAGCTAAAACACTATTAGCACTATTAGCTAAGATTATTCTATAACTACTTAATCTGCATTTAGATAAATGAATACTCAAGGCAGCATACACAGGTTTTTAATACACAACTTGTTAATGGGATACTCCTAAGTGGGAGGAGTTAAAACTGCACCCAGATTAATGTATCAAGAAACAAAGGACAAAGGAAGCCAAATGCCACAAGTGGTCACTAATTAACAAGACATGTATATTTGTATTGGAACTGATGAAATTAGACCTCCTGCTAAGAACATGTGATAAACTTCATATCTAACTGATTGACATATGATAATAAATCTGTTTCATCTCAACAGCAAAGAAAATACACATCCTGGGAAAATCCTAAAATAATGACTACTGAGTAATTAAAATCAAATTATGTATAAACATAACTTATATAACATATAAGCACCTATTTATACAAAATTCTCAGAAATGATCCTGAATATGTTTAATTGTCATTTGTTCCATGTTTGCATTGTGTTCTGATTCTTTGTAAATATTTTTTAGGGTAAATTTATTTCTGTTTGATGTGATGCTGTTCTAATCTTATTTTAATTGTCTTTTGTTTATACTGTATCTGTTCTGTGGTAATCTGTTATGTAATAGGGAAATGTGTGTTAACACCTGAGCAAAACATCCAACCTCATATCTTCTTGCAAATTCTTTGACCTGACAATTAAACCATCCTGATCTAACTTTCGGCCCTATATTTTAATTTTGCTAATAAATGTGTCAGTGAACAAAATCCTCAAAGTCACACATAATGAGTTCATATTAATTTCATAGTAATTTAAATAATTTAATTACCCCTGATTTCTTTCAGAACACACCGTTTGAACTCATGATATGTAAAATTAAGGATTTAATGCTCACATTATTATCAACCTAATTTTTCCTGCTATCACCTATCTTGTAAATGAACTCCTGGGAAATACTGTGTAGCAATGCCATTGGTATCCATGTTTGAATTAAACATAAATCATAATTTAATTACAAACTTTTATTTTATATATATACATCACAATTATAATTTGGCCCTTGGGGAAACTACTCAGCTAAAAAATTTAATTTTTTGCTCCATGCCTAAACCAAGAGCCTAGCTATGTGCATACTGAAAAGTAGCAAAGTATAGACCCCTGGCTTGACATCACACCAACCCAATTGGAACGATGGTTCAAAATAAATGCAATGAGGCTATCAGGAAGCCTATGAGGCTATCATTCCTAGAGGCTATCATGCCTATGAGGCTATGAGGAAGCCTATAATGAGACAATGAGGAAGCCTATAAGGAGGCTATGAGGAAGCCTAGTAGTGTTGATGTTGAATTGGTGTTGGAATGAATTTGTATGAAATTTGACAGTTTATCCCCAGAAATTCTTGGGGGATGAGTGAAATTTTTAATTTTTTGCTCCATGCCTAAACCAAGAGCCTAGCTATGTGCATACTGAAAAGTAGCAAAGTATAGACCCCTGGCTTGACATCACACCAACCCAATTGGAACGATGGTTCAAAATAAATGCAATGAGGCTATCATTCCTAGAGGCTATCATGCCTATGAGGCTATGAGGAAGCCTATAATGAGACAATGAGGTTAGGGTTAGGGTTAGGGTTAGGGTTAGGGTTAGGGTTAGGGTTAGGGTTAGGGTTAGGGTTAGGGTTAGGGTTAGGGTTAGGGTTAGGGTTAGGGTTAGGGTTAGGGTTAGGGTTAGGGTTAGGGTTAGGGTTAGGGTTAGGGTTAGGGTTAGGGTTAGGGTTAGGGTTAGGGTTAGGGTTAGGGTTAGGGTTAGGGTTAGGGTTAGGGTTAGGGTTAGGGTTAGGGTTAGGGTTAGGGTTAGGGTTAGGGTTAGGGTTAGGGTTAGGGTTAGGGTTAGGGTTAGGGTTAGGGTTAGGGTTAGGGTTAGGGTTAGGGTTAGGGTTAGGGTTAGGGTTAGGGTTAGGGTTAGGGTTAGGGTTAGGGTTAGGGTTAGGGTTAGGGTTAGGGTTAGGGTTAGGGTTAGGGTTAGGGTTAGGGTTAGGGTTAGGGTTAGGGTTAGGGTTAGGGTTAGGGTTAGGGTTAGGGTTAGGGTTAGGGTTAGGGTTAGGGTTAGGGTTAGGGTTAGGGTTAGGGTTAGGGTTAGGGTTAGGGTTAGGGTTAGGGTTAGGGTTAGGGTTAGGGTTAGGGTTAGGGTTAGGGTTAGGGTTAGGGTTAGGGTTAGGGTTAGGGTTAGGGTTAGGGTTAGGGTTAGGGTTAGGGTTAGGGTTAGGGTTAGGGTTAGGGTTAGGGTTAGGGTTAGGGTTAGGGTTAGGGTTAGGGTTAGGGTTAGGGTTAGGGTTAGGGTTAGGGTTAGGGTTAGGGTTAGGGTTAGGGTTAGGGTTAGGGTTAGGGTTAGGGTTAGGGTTAGGGTTAGGGTTAGGGTTAGGGTTAGGGTTAGGGTTAGGGTTAGGGTTAGGGTTAGGGTTAGGGTTAGGGTTAGGGTTAGGGTTAGGGTTAGGGTTAGGGTTAGGGTTAGGGTTAGGGTTAGGGTTAGGGTTAGGGTTAGGGTTAGGGTTAGGGTTAGGGTTAGGGTTAGGGTTAGGGTTAGGGTTAGGGTTAGGGTTAGGGTTAGGGTTAGGGTTAGGGTTAGGGTTAGGGTTAGGGTTAGGGTTAGGGTTAGGGTTAGGGTTAGGGTTAGGGTTAGGGTTAGGGTTAGGGTTAGGGTTAGGGTTAGGGTTAGGGTTAGGGTTAGGGTTAGGGTTAGGGTTAGGGTTAGGGTTAGGGTTAGGGTTAGGGTTAGGGTTAGGGTTAGGGTTAGGGTTAGGGTTAGGGTTAGGGTTAGGGTTAGGGTTAGGGTTAGGGTTAGGGTTAGGGTTAGGGTTAGGGTTAGGGTTAGGGTTAGGGTTAGGGTTAGGGTTAGGGTTAGGGTTAGGGTTAGGGTTAGGGTTAGGGTTAGGGTTAGGGTTAGGGTTAGGGTTAGGGTTAGGGTTAGGGTTAGGGTTAGGGTTAGGGTTAGGGTTAGGGTTAGGGTTAGGGTTAGGGTTAGGGTTAGGGTTAGGGTTAGGGTTAGGGTTAGGGTTAGGGTTAGGGTTAGGGTTAGGGTTAGGGTTAGGGTTAGGGTTAGGGTTAGGGTTAGGGTTAGGGTTAGGGTTAGGGTTAGGGTTAGGGTTAGGGTTAGGGTTAGGGTTAGGGTTAGGGTTAGGGTTAGGGTTAGGGTTAGGGTTAGGGTTAGGGTTAGGGTTAGGGTTAGGGTTAGGGTTAGGGTTAGGGTTAGGGTTAGGGTTAGGGTTAGGGTTAGGGTTAGGGTTAGGGTTAGGGTTAGGGTTAGGGTTAGGGTTAGGGTTAGGGTTAGGGTTAGGGTTAGGGTTAGGGTTAGGGTTAGGGTTAGGGTTAGGGTTAGGGTTAGGGTTAGGGTTAGGGTTAGGGTTAGGGTTAGGGTTAGGGTTAGGGTTAGGGTTAGGGTTAGGGTTAGGGTTAGGGTTAGGGTTAGGGTTAGGGTTAGGGTTAGGGTTAGGGTTAGGGTTAGGGTTAGGGTTAGGGTTAGGGTTAGGGTTAGGGTTAGGGTTAGGGTTAGGGTTAGGGTTAGGGTTAGGGTTAGGGTTAGGGTTAGGGTTAGGGTTAGGGTTAGGGTTAGGGTTAGGGTTAGGGTTAGGGTTAGGGTTAGGGTTAGGGTTAGGGTTAGGGTTAGGGTTAGGGTTAGGGTTAGGGTTAGGGTTAGGGTTAGGGTTAGGGTTAGGGTTAGGGTTAGGGTTAGGGTTAGGGTTAGGGTTAGGGTTAGGGTTAGGGTTAGGGTTAGGGTTAGGGTTAGGGTTAGGGTTAGGGTTAGGGTTAGGGTTAGGGTTAGGGTTAGGGTTAGGGTTAGGGTTAGGGTTAGGGTTAGGGTTAGGGTTAGGGTTAGGGTTAGGGTTAGGGTTAGGGTTAGGGTTAGGGTTAGGGTTAGGGTTAGGGTTAGGGTTAGGGTTAGGGTTAGGGTTAGGGTTAGGGTTAGGGTTAGGGTTAGGGTTAGGGTTAGGGTTAGGGTTAGGGTTAGGGTTAGGGTTAGGGTTAGGGTTAGGGTTAGGGTTAGGGTTAGGGTTAGGGTTAGGGTTAGGGTTAGGGTTAGGGTTAGGGTTAGGGTTAGGGTTAGGGTTAGGGTTAGGGTTAGGGTTAGGGTTAGGGTTAGGGTTAGGGTTAGGGTTAGGGTTAGGGTTAGGGTTAGGGTTAGGGTTAGGGTTAGGGTTAGGGTTAGGGTTAGGGTTAGGGTTAGGGTTAGGGTTAGGGTTAGGGTTAGGGTTAGGGTTAGGGTTAGGGTTAGGGTTAGGGTTAGGGTTAGGGTTAGGGTTAGGGTTAGGGTTAGGGTTAGGGTTAGGGTTAGGGTTAGGGTTAGGGTTAGGGTTAGGGTTAGGGTTAGGGTTAGGGTTAGGGTTAGGGTTAGGGTTAGGGTTAGGGTTAGGGTTAGGGTTAGGGTTAGGGTTAGGGTTAGGGTTAGGGTTAGGGTTAGGGTTAGGGTTAGGGTTAGGGTTAGGGTTAGGGTTAGGGTTAGGGTTAGGGTTAGGGTTAGGGTTAGGGTTAGGGTTAGGGTTAGGGTTAGGGTTAGGGTTAGGGTTAGGGTTAGGGTTAGGGTTAGGGTTAGGGTTAGGGTTAGGGTTAGGGTTAGGGTTAGGGTTAGGGTTAGGGTTAGGGTTAGGGTTAGGGTTAGGGTTAGGGTTAGGGTTAGGGTTAGGGTTAGGGTTAGGGTTAGGGTTAGGGTTAGGGTTAGGGTTAGGGTTAGGGTTAGGGTTAGGGTTAGGGTTAGGGTTAGGGTTAGGGTTAGGGTTAGGGTTAGGGTTAGGGTTAGGGTTAGGGTTAGGGTTAGGGTTAGGGTTAGGGTTAGGGTTAGGGTTAGGGTTAGGGTTAGGGTTAGGGTTAGGGTTAGGGTTAGGGTTAGGGTTAGGGTTAGGGTTAGGGTTAGGGTTAGGGTTAGGGTTAGGGTTAGGGTTAGGGTTAGGGTTAGGGTTAGGGTTAGGGTTAGGGTTAGGGTTAGGGTTAGGGTTAGGGTTAGGGTTAGGGTTAGGGTTAGGGTTAGGGTTAGGGTTAGGGTTAGGGTTAGGGTTAGGGTTAGGGTTAGGGTTAGGGTTAGGGTTAGGGTTAGGGTTAGGGTTAGGGTTAGGGTTAGGGTTAGGGTTAGGGTTAGGGTTAGGGTTAGGGTTAGGGTTAGGGTTAGGGTTAGGGTTAGGGTTAGGGTTAGGGTTAGGGTTAGGGTTAGGGTTAGGGTTAGGGTTAGGGTTAGGGTTAGGGTTAGGGTTAGGGTTAGGGTTAGGGTTAGGGTTAGGGTTAGGGTTAGGGTTAGGGTTAGGGTTAGGGTTAGGGTTAGGGTTAGGGTTAGGGTTAGGGTTAGGGTTAGGGTTAGGGTTAGGGTTAGGGTTAGGGTTAGGGTTAGGGTTAGGGTTAGGGTTAGGGTTAGGGTTAGGGTTAGGGTTAGGGTTAGGGTTAGGGTTAGGGTTAGGGTTAGGGTTAGGGTTAGGGTTAGGGTTAGGGTTAGGGTTAGGGTTAGGGTTAGGGTTAGGGTTAGGGTTAGGGTTAGGGTTAGGGTTAGGGTTAGGGTTAGGGTTAGGGTTAGGGTTAGGGTTAGGGTTAGGGTTAGGGTTAGGGTTAGGGTTAGGGTTAGGGTTAGGGTTAGGGTTAGGGTTAGGGTTAGGGTTAGGGTTAGGGTTAGGGTTAGGGTTAGGGTTAGGGTTAGGGTTAGGGTTAGGGTTAGGGTTAGGGTTAGGGTTAGGGTTAGGGTTAGGGTTAGGGTTAGGGTTAGGGTTAGGGTTAGGGTTAGGGTTAGGGTTAGGGTTAGGGTTAGGGTTAGGGTTAGGGTTAGGGTTAGGGTTAGGGTTAGGGTTAGGGTTAGGGTTAGGGTTAGGGTTAGGGTTAGGGTTAGGGTTAGGGTTAGGGTTAGGGTTAGGGTTAGGGTTAGGGTTAGGGTTAGGGTTAGGGTTAGGGTTAGGGTTAGGGTTAGGGTTAGGGTTAGGGTTAGGGTTAGGGTTAGGGTTAGGGTTAGGGTTAGGGTTAGGGTTAGGGTTAGGGTTAGGGTTAGGGTTAGGGTTAGGGTTAGGGTTAGGGTTAGGGTTAGGGTTAGGGTTAGGGTTAGGGTTAGGGTTAGGGTTAGGGTTAGGGTTAGGGTTAGGGTTAGGGTTAGGGTTAGGGTTAGGGTTAGGGTTAGGGTTAGGGTTAGGGTTAGGGTTAGGGTTAGGGTTAGGGTTAGGGTTAGGGTTAGGGTTAGGGTTAGGGTTAGGGTTAGGGTTAGGGTTAGGGTTAGGGTTAGGGTTAGGGTTAGGGTTAGGGTTAGGGTTAGGGTTAGGGTTAGGGTTAGGGTTAGGGTTAGGGTTAGGGTTAGGGTTAGGGTTAGGGTTAGGGTTAGGGTTAGGGTTAGGGTTAGGGTTAGGGTTAGGGTTAGGGTTAGGGTTAGGGTTAGGGTTAGGGTTAGGGTTAGGGTTAGGGTTAGGGTTAGGGTTAGGGTTAGGGTTAGGGTTAGGGTTAGGGTTAGGGTTAGGGTTAGGGTTAGGGTTAGGGTTAGGGTTAGGGTTAGGGTTAGGGTTAGGGTTAGGGTTAGGGTTAGGGTTAGGGTTAGGGTTAGGGTTAGGGTTAGGGTTAGGGTTAGGGTTAGGGTTAGGGTTAGGGTTAGGGTTAGGGTTAGGGTTAGGGTTAGGGTTAGGGTTAGGGTTAGGGTTAGGGTTAGGGTTAGGGTTAGGGTTAGGGTTAGGGTTAGGGTTAGGGTTAGGGTTAGGGTTAGGGTTAGGGTTAGGGTTAGGGTTAGGGTTAGGGTTAGGGTTAGGGTTAGGGTTAGGGTTAGGGTTAGGGTTAGGGTTAGGGTTAGGGTTAGGGTTAGGGTTAGGGTTAGGGTTAGGGTTAGGGTTAGGGTTAGGGTTAGGGTTAGGGTTAGGGTTAGGGTTAGGGTTAGGGTTAGGGTTAGGGTTAGGGTTAGGGTTAGGGTTAGGGTTAGGGTTAGGGTTAGGGTTAGGGTTAGGGTTAGGGTTAGGGTTAGGGTTAGGGTTAGGGTTAGGGTTAGGGTTAGGGTTAGGGTTAGGGTTAGGGTTAGGGTTAGGGTTAGGGTTAGGGTTAGGGTTAGGGTTAGGGTTAGGGTTAGGGTTAGGGTTAGGGTTAGGGTTAGGGTTAGGGTTAGGGTTAGGGTTAGGGTTAGGGTTAGGGTTAGGGTTAGGGTTAGGGTTAGGGTTAGGGTTAGGGTTAGGGTTAGGGTTAGGGTTAGGGTTAGGGTTAGGGTTAGGGTTAGGGTTAGGGTTAGGGTTAGGGTTAGGGTTAGGGTTAGGGTTAGGGTTAGGGTTAGGGTTAGGGTTAGGGTTAGGGTTAGGGTTAGGGTTAGGGTTAGGGTTAGGGTTAGGGTTAGGGTTAGGGTTAGGGTTAGGGTTAGGGTTAGGGTTAGGGTTAGGGTTAGGGTTAGGGTTAGGGTTAGGGTTAGGGTTAGGGTTAGGGTTAGGGTTAGGGTTAGGGTTAGGGTTAGGGTTAGGGTTAGGGTTAGGGTTAGGGTTAGGGTTAGGGTTAGGGTTAGGGTTAGGGTTAGGGTTAGGGTTAGGGTTAGGGTTAGGGTTAGGGTTAGGGTTAGGGTTAGGGTTAGGGTTAGGGTTAGGGTTAGGGTTAGGGTTAGGGTTAGGGTTAGGGTTAGGGTTAGGGTTAGGGTTAGGGTTAGGGTTAGGGTTAGGGTTAGGGTTAGGGTTAGGGTTAGGGTTAGGGTTAGGGTTAGGGTTAGGGTTAGGGTTAGGGTTAGGGTTAGGGTTAGGGTTAGGGTTAGGGTTAGGGTTAGGGTTAGGGTTAGGGTTAGGGTTAGGGTTAGGGTTAGGGTTAGGGTTAGGGTTAGGGTTAGGGTTAGGGTTAGGGTTAGGGTTAGGGTTAGGGTTAGGGTTAGGGTTAGGGTTAGGGTTAGGGTTAGGGTTAGGGTTAGGGTTAGGGTTAGGGTTAGGGTTAGGGTTAGGGTTAGGGTTAGGGTTAGGGTTAGGGTTAGGGTTAGGGTTAGGGTTAGGGTTAGGGTTAGGGTTAGGGTTAGGGTTAGGGTTAGGGTTAGGGTTAGGGTTAGGGTTAGGGTTAGGGTTAGGGTTAGGGTTAGGGTTAGGGTTAGGGTTAGGGTTAGGGTTAGGGTTAGGGTTAGGGTTAGGGTTAGGGTTAGGGTTAGGGTTAGGGTTAGGGTTAGGGTTAGGGTTAGGGTTAGGGTTAGGGTTAGGGTTAGGGTTAGGGTTAGGGTTAGGGTTAGGGTTAGGGTTAGGGTTAGGGTTAGGGTTAGGGTTAGGGTTAGGGTTAGGGTTAGGGTTAGGGTTAGGGTTAGGGTTAGGGTTAGGGTTAGGGTTAGGGTTAGGGTTAGGGTTAGGGTTAGGGTTAGGGTTAGGGTTAGGGTTAGGGTTAGGGTTAGGGTTAGGGTTAGGGTTAGGGTTAGGGTTAGGGTTAGGGTTAGGGTTAGGGTTAGGGTTAGGGTTAGGGTTAGGGTTAGGGTTAGGGTTAGGGTTAGGGTTAGGGTTAGGGTTAGGGTTAGGGTTAGGGTTAGGGTTAGGGTTAGGGTTAGGGTTAGGGTTAGGGTTAGGGTTAGGGTTAGGGTTAGGGTTAGGGTTAGGGTTAGGGTTAGGGTTAGGGTTAGGGTTAGGGTTAGGGTTAGGGTTAGGGTTAGGGTTAGGGTTAGGGTTAGGGTTAGGGTTAGGGTTAGGGTTAGGGTTAGGGTTAGGGTTAGGGTTAGGGTTAGGGTTAGGGTTAGGGTTAGGGTTAGGGTTAGGGTTAGGGTTAGGGTTAGGGTTAGGGTTAGGGTTAGGGTTAGGGTTAGGGTTAGGGTTAGGGTTAGGGTTAGGGTTAGGGTTAGGGTTAGGGTTAGGGTTAGGGTTAGGGTTAGGGTTAGGGTTAGGGTTAGGGTTAGGGTTAGGGTTAGGGTTAGGGTTAGGGTTAGGGTTAGGGTTAGGGTTAGGGTTAGGGTTAGGGTTAGGGTTAGGGTTAGGGTTAGGGTTAGGGTTAGGGTTAGGGTTAGGGTTAGGGTTAGGGTTAGGGTTAGGGTTAGGGTTAGGGTTAGGGTTAGGGTTAGGGTTAGGGTTAGGGTTAGGGTTAGGGTTAGGGTTAGGGTTAGGGTTAGGGTTAGGGTTAGGGTTAGGGTTAGGGTTAGGGTTAGGGTTAGGGTTAGGGTTAGGGTTAGGGTTAGGGTTAGGGTTAGGGTTAGGGTTAGGGTTAGGGTTAGGGTTAGGGTTAGGGTTAGGGTTAGGGTTAGGGTTAGGGTTAGGGTTAGGGTTAGGGTTAGGGTTAGGGTTAGGGTTAGGGTTAGGGTTAGGGTTAGGGTTAGGGTTAGGGTTAGGGTTAGGGTTAGGGTTAGGGTTAGGGTTAGGGTTAGGGTTAGGGTTAGGGTTAGGGTTAGGGTTAGGGTTAGGGTTAGGGTTAGGGTTAGGGTTAGGGTTAGGGTTAGGGTTAGGGTTAGGGTTAGGGTTAGGGTTAGGGTTAGGGTTAGGGTTAGGGTTAGGGTTAGGGTTAGGGTTAGGGTTAGGGTTAGGGTTAGGGTTAGGGTTAGGGTTAGGGTTAGGGTTAGGGTTAGGGTTAGGGTTAGGGTTAGGGTTAGGGTTAGGGTTAGGGTTAGGGTTAGGGTTAGGGTTAGGGTTAGGGTTAGGGTTAGGGTTAGGGTTAGGGTTAGGGTTAGGGTTAGGGTTAGGGTTAGGGTTAGGGTTAGGGTTAGGGTTAGGGTTAGGGTTAGGGTTAGGGTTAGGGTTAGGGTTAGGGTTAGGGTTAGGGTTAGGGTTAGGGTTAGGGTTAGGGTTAGGGTTAGGGTTAGGGTTAGGGTTAGGGTTAGGGTTAGGGTTAGGGTTAGGGTTAGGGTTAGGGTTAGGGTTAGGGTTAGGGTTAGGGTTAGGGTTAGGGTTAGGGTTAGGGTTAGGGTTAGGGTTAGGGTTAGGGTTAGGGTTAGGGTTAGGGTTAGGGTTAGGGTTAGGGTTAGGGTTAGGGTTAGGGTTAGGGTTAGGGTTAGGGTTAGGGTTAGGGTTAGGGTTAGGGTTAGGGTTAGGGTTAGGGTTAGGGTTAGGGTTAGGGTTAGGGTTAGGGTTAGGGTTAGGGTTAGGGTTAGGGTTAGGGTTAGGGTTAGGGTTAGGGTTAGGGTTAGGGTTAGGGTTAGGGTTAGGGTTAGGGTTAGGGTTAGGGTTAGGGTTAGGGTTAGGGTTAGGGTTAGGGTTAGGGTTAGGGTTAGGGTTAGGGTTAGGGTTAGGGTTAGGGTTAGGGTTAGGGTTAGGGTTAGGGTTAGGGTTAGGGTTAGGGTTAGGGTTAGGGTTAGGGTTAGGGTTAGGGTTAGGGTTAGGGTTAGGGTTAGGGTTAGGGTTAGGGTTAGGGTTAGGGTTAGGGTTAGGGTTAGGGTTAGGGTTAGGGTTAGGGTTAGGGTTAGGGTTAGGGTTAGGGTTAGGGTTAGGGTTAGGGTTAGGGTTAGGGTTAGGGTTAGGGTTAGGGTTAGGGTTAGGGTTAGGGTTAGGGTTAGGGTTAGGGTTAGGGTTAGGGTTAGGGTTAGGGTTAGGGTTAGGGTTAGGGTTAGGGTTAGGGTTAGGGTTAGGGTTAGGGTTAGGGTTAGGGTTAGGGTTAGGGTTAGGGTTAGGGTTAGGGTTAGGGTTAGGGTTAGGGTTAGGGTTAGGGTTAGGGTTAGGGTTAGGGTTAGGGTTAGGGTTAGGGTTAGGGTTAGGGTTAGGGTTAGGGTTAGGGTTAGGGTTAGGGTTAGGGTTAGGGTTAGGGTTAGGGTTAGGGTTAGGGTTAGGGTTAGGGTTAGGGTTAGGGTTAGGGTTAGGGTTAGGGTTAGGGTTAGGGTTAGGGTTAGGGTTAGGGTTAGGGTTAGGGTTAGGGTTAGGGTTAGGGTTAGGGTTAGGGTTAGGGTTAGGGTTAGGGTTAGGGTTAGGGTTAGGGTTAGGGTTAGGGTTAGGGTTAGGGTTAGGGTTAGGGTTAGGGTTAGGGTTAGGGTTAGGGTTAGGGTTAGGGTTAGGGTTAGGGTTAGGGTTAGGGTTAGGGTTAGGGTTAGGGTTAGGGTTAGGGTTAGGGTTAGGGTTAGGGTTAGGGTTAGGGTTAGGGTTAGGGTTAGGGTTAGGGTTAGGGTTAGGGTTAGGGTTAGGGTTAGGGTTAGGGTTAGGGTTAGGGTTAGGGTTAGGGTTAGGGTTAGGGTTAGGGTTAGGGTTAGGGTTAGGGTTAGGGTTAGGGTTAGGGTTAGGGTTAGGGTTAGGGTTAGGGTTAGGGTTAGGGTTAGGGTTAGGGTTAGGGTTAGGGTTAGGGTTAGGGTTAGGGTTAGGGTTAGGGTTAGGGTTAGGGTTAGGGTTAGGGTTAGGGTTAGGGTTAGGGTTAGGGTTAGGGTTAGGGTTAGGGTTAGGGTTAGGGTTAGGGTTAGGGTTAGGGTTAGGGTTAGGGTTAGGGTTAGGGTTAGGGTTAGGGTTAGGGTTAGGGTTAGGGTTAGGGTTAGGGTTAGGGTTAGGGTTAGGGTTAGGGTTAGGGTTAGGGTTAGGGTTAGGGTTAGGGTTAGGGTTAGGGTTAGGGTTAGGGTTAGGGTTAGGGTTAGGGTTAGGGTTAGGGTTAGGGTTAGGGTTAGGGTTAGGGTTAGGGTTAGGGTTAGGGTTAGGGTTAGGGTTAGGGTTAGGGTTAGGGTTAGGGTTAGGGTTAGGGTTAGGGTTAGGGTTAGGGTTAGGGTTAGGGTTAGGGTTAGGGTTAGGGTTAGGGTTAGGGTTAGGGTTAGGGTTAGGGTTAGGGTTAGGGTTAGGGTTAGGGTTAGGGTTAGGGTTAGGGTTAGGGTTAGGGTTAGGGTTAGGGTTAGGGTTAGGGTTAGGGTTAGGGTTAGGGTTAGGGTTAGGGTTAGGGTTAGGGTTAGGGTTAGGGTTAGGGTTAGGGTTAGGGTTAGGGTTAGGGTTAGGGTTAGGGTTAGGGTTAGGGTTAGGGTTAGGGTTAGGGTTAGGGTTAGGGTTAGGGTTAGGGTTAGGGTTAGGGTTAGGGTTAGGGTTAGGGTTAGGGTTAGGGTTAGGGTTAGGGTTAGGGTTAGGGTTAGGGTTAGGGTTAGGGTTAGGGTTAGGGTTAGGGTTAGGGTTAGGGTTAGGGTTAGGGTTAGGGTTAGGGTTAGGGTTAGGGTTAGGGTTAGGGTTAGGGTTAGGGTTAGGGTTAGGGTTAGGGTTAGGGTTAGGGTTAGGGTTAGGGTTAGGGTTAGGGTTAGGGTTAGGGTTAGGGTTAGGGTTAGGGTTAGGGTTAGGGTTAGGGTTAGGGTTAGGGTTAGGGTTAGGGTTAGGGTTAGGGTTAGGGTTAGGGTTAGGGTTAGGGTTAGGGTTAGGGTTAGGGTTAGGGTTAGGGTTAGGGTTAGGGTTAGGGTTAGGGTTAGGGTTAGGGTTAGGGTTAGGGTTAGGGTTAGGGTTAGGGTTAGGGTTAGGGTTAGGGTTAGGGTTAGGGTTAGGGTTAGGGTTAGGGTTAGGGTTAGGGTTAGGGTTAGGGTTAGGGTTAGGGTTAGGGTTAGGGTTAGGGTTAGGGTTAGGGTTAGGGTTAGGGTTAGGGTTAGGGTTAGGGTTAGGGTTAGGGTTAGGGTTAGGGTTAGGGTTAGGGTTAGGGTTAGGGTTAGGGTTAGGGTTAGGGTTAGGGTTAGGGTTAGGGTTAGGGTTAGGGTTAGGGTTAGGGTTAGGGTTAGGGTTAGGGTTAGGGTTAGGGTTAGGGTTAGGGTTAGGGTTAGGGTTAGGGTTAGGGTTAGGGTTAGGGTTAGGGTTAGGGTTAGGGTTAGGGTTAGGGTTAGGGTTAGGGTTAGGGTTAGGGTTAGGGTTAGGGTTAGGGTTAGGGTTAGGGTTAGGGTTAGGGTTAGGGTTAGGGTTAGGGTTAGGGTTAGGGTTAGGGTTAGGGTTAGGGTTAGGGTTAGGGTTAGGGTTAGGGTTAGGGTTAGGGTTAGGGTTAGGGTTAGGGTTAGGGTTAGGGTTAGGGTTAGGGTTAGGGTTAGGGTTAGGGTTAGGGTTAGGGTTAGGGTTAGGGTTAGGGTTAGGGTTAGGGTTAGGGTTAGGGTTAGGGTTAGGGTTAGGGTTAGGGTTAGGGTTAGGGTTAGGGTTAGGGTTAGGGTTAGGGTTAGGGTTAGGGTTAGGGTTAGGGTTAGGGTTAGGGTTAGGGTTAGGGTTAGGGTTAGGGTTAGGGTTAGGGTTAGGGTTAGGGTTAGGGTTAGGGTTAGGGTTAGGGTTAGGGTTAGGGTTAGGGTTAGGGTTAGGGTTAGGGTTAGGGTTAGGGTTAGGGTTA